>NW_028242534.1:0-522710 GCF_964263255.1 Lissotriton vulgaris | reverse complement strand
TATGTGCAAATACTATTGGAACAATATGTCAATTTTTGTATTAATACCTCTATAAACGTGTACATTACTTTGGTGGCCAGGTCAACTAGGACGGTGACTAGTCCAACCGATCCTTTGTATATAAATACTGTAAAGATTTTATGTCACTATTCTTATGATCCTTTTTCTCTACTTTCTATTCACTCAATACACCCTAATCACCTATTTTTTCATGTTGCACGTCTTCTCTGGGGCAACCTATGCACTCTTGAATGACAAAAGAGTATTTATATTCTATTATCTAGATGCAATTAATTAAAATTGTCTCTATTTTCATATTCAGGTCTGTTGCAATTTCTATCTTTTCCTTGACTGAGACATTGAGTTTACTGGAGCGGAAATAAGGAAAATGCTCTATAACTTGGTTTAAATGACAACTATGTACTGATTGATTTAGCTCTAGGAAGTAAAGGTCTAGTACCACTGTTTTCTATACCCAGATATACCCATGTCCGTGACTATTGGATTACCCCATTTTTGCTAATGGTTTTCTGTTAGAGGAGTAGGTCAGTGGTTGCATAGAAAGATTGAAATGGGCGAGGAGAGAATTGACCCCTGAGAAATATATTGTCCTGGCCCTGAGGTGTTCAAAAGAGTTAGCCACATTAAATGCTGACTCCACTTCTCGCGGCCTGGCAAGACCCAGCTAATTACTGCTCCACTCAACCCAATTCTCATCTCAACAATTTCATGCAATGAACAAATCTGCATCAAATTTTCTAGTTCATAAAAACTGAAATTTAAGAATTACTTCTACTCCTGATGTAAGTTTCAACCTTTTCGTGTATTTAAAGATGGTGTTTTTCACGGAAACCTACGTGAGGTGTAGATGTTCATTAGCATGCTTAGAATCCAGAATCTGTGCTAGACAGACTGCCTGCAATGGAAACTCTGACTCTTTATCGTTGGTGTATAAGGCAATTTGCACTTTTGTGCAGTTAATTTTTCCCAGAGCAACATGTATATTTCACCAGGAAAATATATTTTCCCCCACCCCACAGTGAAATATCTGGATGATTAGAACCTCTTTTGCCAACAAAACACCACAAACCTCTTTTTGTAGTTGTAAATAGACACGTGAACATTATAAGAGAAACCTTCTGCAAAGGTTGTGTAAATACCCACGACAAAATACAATTTAGAATTTTGAGGCACACACAAAGCATTTGTATGAACGCATAGCCTCATTCTCCAACATTTTTGTTCTGTTTCTCACACATTTACAAACAAAAATGTATGTTTTCTAGTAGACGTTTTTCATCTTTATTAGAGAAATCCTTTACTGAAACCCTAAAAATAGAAATAGAATTCCACATATAGAAGAGATTTTTTTCCAAATTTATAAGTGTGTAAAACCTCTGAATACGTTGGGGGCACTGCATTTTCCTCTGGATAGACTACTTCGTGTAATGTAGTCAATAATTTTGCAATAGGATATGAAATAGGTACGACAAGTTATTTTTGATTACTCAAGTGTCGTCTCATTAGCTTCAGACTATAGGATTATGCTTTTTCATTACATTTTCTCACGGTGTGAGTGGTTTGAGTCGAAAATGTAATTCCAAAATTGTGACGCTGATGGGTGCTGTAGCCACGAGACATTTTCTGCTCAAATGAGTCACTCGACGATATCGTGCTTGACTTTTGTATTTAAGGTATGCAGTCGCATAACATTTTCACACGAGAAATACTTTGTATTACACGTGGAATTTTCGCAAATGTCTCACATACTCCATGAGGGAAAACCCCTAGGAAGAAACTCTACAAAATAAATTAAATTCTGCATTTTGGTCTCTTCTAGTATTCAATTTTTGATCCATCCTTCCTTTCTTGGAGCACCTTTAAGAGCTTTCATCACAAGTATGAGTGACATCTCTTATTCTGTTGTTTGCAGTTCCTTATATTACTCCTTCCCTAAAGCATTGCCTTTATTGTTACAGATGCCTCTTATTTTCCAGAATGCAGTAAACTAAGGATCTGATTGAATGGCTAAAACAACGTTGGGCATGAATGTTTATTGTGATCATTGCTCTTGTACAGCAGACAATGCACAACGTGACTGCCTCTGGGATGTGCAGCTCGTCAAATGGCATACACGATGGATAGGCCTATTCCTCGTTATGTGTATAAGGTTCCTCTGCTTTTAGTTACTGGACAGGCAGTTTGTGGTTACCTTTACCATGACCGTCTGGGAATGAAATTGGCATATGTGGATGGGTCTGAAGGTGGCTACAATAATCAGTCAGGGTTCCTCACAATATTTCAGGCCTGATTGCAATGGGCAGGAGAGCAGGGCCTAGGCCCAGGGCGCCTTAATCCAGAAACTAACCTTTTTATAACATCTCTTGTATGCAGACTGTCAGCGCCTGTTATTCTCTCCAGGTTCTTCCATACATTTTCCATCTCTGTATCCCCCCTTCCTTCTCTCCCAGGCTTCTCACCTCTGATTAGATGCTGGAAGGTGAAGCACAGCTTGGTGAGTGATGGGGTCGGCGTTGGTGGGGGGGGGGGGAGGCTAGAAAGGTGGGGACCTGGTAGGGCGCCAAATTGCTTTCACCTGGGCGCTCTCTGAGCAAAGGTGGCCTAAGGTGTCCTTGTTACTCAATGTCGGCTAAACACATGCCATATGCAAAACTGTGAGACATGATTCTGCCCAGTGCTCACGGACGTAGATGAAGGCGGGTAGAGGCGGAAATGTGGGTTAAAAACATATGTGTGGTTAGTTTTTCCTAATTGTATGACTGATGGGGCGTGACAGATTTGTTTGGGCAACTCAAAGTTGAATAGGACAACGAACCTGACAGATGAGTTGGAACCTTTGGCCTTTCTGTTGATTTTAGCCGCCGTCAGAGAGTGGGGAGGGGGTTTTTCGACATCACAATCCGAAGGTCACTGAGTTGGTTCTCAGCCTTTCACCTTTCTGTTGGTATAGCCACAGGCCAGTTTATTTGCAACCTTTACCCTTTTTGTTGGTATTACCACTCTACTAGAGGTTGGGAAATGTGGTGTGTTTATGTTGAATGTCGCCAGCAAACTCCTTCCGTTACATGAAGCGCATCGCTCGGATAAGCAGGATGACAGTAGCCACTTACAGTGTATGACTTTTGTTTAGTCACCCCACACACCGTAAGACTCTCCTTCGAGCGCTAACAAGGGCCTGGGATTTGCTGCTGGCTAAGCAGCTCTGTGCAAATCTGCATTGCTCGTGTTGACATTCAGTTGTATGTGTTGGTTTTGGGGATTTGTCATGAGCATGCAATCTTAAGATTCCTGGACTAAAAGGCTCATTATATTGTTGACATTGAAATCTCAGACTTGCTGCTAGCGCTGGAAGAGCGGGTGCTGCCTTTCACATCACTCAGCACTCACCACCGCCTCTTCCTGCTGAGATGCCACTTGGGTTGCAGAACTTGCTCGGTGTATTTCATTCCTGAGCTCTACAAATCTTACTTCCACAGTGCCAAAAGTGGCCAGGGTACCTCTTCTGGGGCCTGTGTAATATGCATCTCAACAGATGACTGTCCACTGTGCATGGGCACATCTGTGATGCTGTGGGCCTTCAGAGTAGGCTATTCAGCTTCAGTAATACACCTCAACTCAGATGGGGAACATCCCTTACAACGCATTTTTTACAACGCACTACCATTACATCGCAACCATTACAACGCATACCATTACAACGCATTGCGCTGGGGGGCGCTCTAGGATAGGGAATATATTTAATTTACTATCCAACACCTTCCCTGCTATCCACGGGGACTGGAGTTGGAATAGTAAATTAAATAATTCACTATCCAGCGCCTAAAAGCATTATGCGTTGTAATGGACTGCATGGTAAAAACCGCGTTGTAAAGGCATGCGATGTAAAAGCATGCGTTGTAGTGACACCAGTCCAACTCAGATATCTGAAAACACTGATGCTGGCACTTGACTCTGCCCCTCATAATGAATAACTTGGGTTTGCTCCTGAACATGAACTACCTGTAGTGCCCTCTGCCCGTCCACAAATGTACAGATAGCTCTGCCGCTGCTCTTGCTGTCCTTGTTATTTGCCTTGTGTGCATTGCCCATCGATTAGTATTGCCTTGCAACGCATTTTATAGTCCAGGGATGACTTTGCCCATGGTTGCATAGATGGCTGGCAGATTGGTGTCTAAATTGGTTTATGGATGTGTATACTAAGTAAGGAAGGGAAAGTGCCTTGTTTAACTGAATGTGTCATTTTCAGTGGCTCGTTTTGTCTGTAGAAAAGGTGGGGCTAGAGGACTGTACCGAGTTTACTTCAGTATGCATACCCATTGCCAAGCAGATTAATTAAATACGTAGGGGCAGATTTACAAGCCCTTTGCGCCTCATTTACTCCCCCGTTGCGTCACTTTTGTGACGCAGCGGCAGCGCAAATCCTGCGTCATTGTGCGGGGGTACTTACAACGTGACGCATCTGGGAGATCCGTCACGTTGTAAAACTCTGCGCCACATGTAGGCATTCCTGTGCAGGGGTGGGCGTTCCGGCCCAGGAACGCCTCCTAAAAGTGGCTGAGTGAAATCTACAAGATTTCACTCAGTCACGTTTAGGCCCATGCTGCGTCATAACCCTGCGCCTGCCTGGTGTAAGGATTGACGCAGCATTAACAAGATAGGGTCCCCAGAGCATTGCTGGAGCTGAGTCTTTTACGGCACAGATGCGTCACGCATCTGTGCCGTTTTTGCCCCATGGTGCGCCGCATCCATGATGGCGGAGCTGTGGCGCACAATAACTGGCACATCCCTGCTGATTTGCAGGGGTGCGCCAGTGTAGTGGTCACTTTAAGTTGCTCGCGCTATTCACGCGACGCATCGCGTGAATAGCTATTCTATCTATTGTAATGTTTTGAAATGTACGACCACGTGTGTGTGGTCGCGCGTCATGTTATGTTTTGATATGGCACCCTCGTGCGATGCGGTCGTTCAGCCGGTTTCCCTAACGTATGTCCAGTCTCCGTTGGGATCTACTGCTGAACGGAAGCATCGCGCATCGGGTGGAGTTTACCTTATCTTTGGAATAAACCTAATCCATCTACTTGCAATTCTCGAGTGGATTATTTATCTTTTAACATTTGGCGACGAGGATGGGATAATGGTACACATTTCATTTCGGATAAAATGAGTCAGGATTCACCATTTTAAGTTTTCTCCAATCATTGGCCAAAAGAAGACGTCGGTGAAGAAGACGTCAGTAAGGATTGGCTATTGAAAGCTGAAAGCTGAAAGCTGCAAGTCGTCCATATTTCACGGTGATTCGTCAGTGTTTCATCCAATCACTGTAACACTCAAACAACCATCGATGTTGATTCGCTCCGGCTATTCCTTTGTTTATACGGAGAGTTGAAATTGATGTGAAGTGAAAGACGGCTTAACTCGACTGAAATATTTACGGTAAAATTCAATCCTCAGCGCATTGCTTCAGCGATGCGCACGCTTTTAAATTAACTGTTTAACTATTCATTTTGGTGGCGCATTGCTTCAGCGATGCGCACGCTTTAAAAGTTATCTGTTTAACTATTGATTTTGGCGCATTACTTCAGCGATGCGCACGCTTTGAAGATATATATTATCTATTCATTTTGGCACATTACTTCAGCGATACGCACGCTAGAAAATTTACCTGTTTGACTTACATTTACTACAGCGATGCGCACGCTTTAAATTAACTGCCTCATTTTACTTTTACAACACAACTTTCAGCGATGTACAAACTTTTCTAACTGTTACTTACTAACTTTAATTCGTATTTTTCAATTGTTTCCTTGGTCATATTACTGTGTAACTGTTTCCAGTATGGATAATCTTCATTTTCAGCATATTACACAACCCCCTCATTTCTTAAATAAGCCAGGAAGTCCAGAGATAATTTGGAAAGAGTGGTTTTCATTATTTGAAAACCACATTGTTGCTATTGATGCGGTTGATTTTTCTCCTGAGCGTAAATTTGCTATTCTGTTTGGCTGTTTAGGTCAAGCAGCTCAACGTATTTTTAAAAGTATACCTCCTATACCTCCCCCTGCTGGCCAAAGTGGTGATCGTACTTGGAACTTATACATTGAAGCTGTTGCCAGGTTAAAAAAACAATTTGCGGAAGAACCGAATATTATGTTAGAAAGACATAATTTTTATTCTAGGAAACACAATGAGGGCGAAAAGGTTGAGGAATATATTTCAGCTCTCAGAGTCCTGGCCACAACATGTGAATTTGGTCCCCTTTGTGACAATTACATCAGAGACCAATTCGTTTTTAATTGTTCATCTAGGAAAATTAAAGAGAGAATTTTAGGTTGTAAGAACGCTTCTCTTAATGAGGTAATTGAATTGTCTTTAAGTATTGAACGTTCCGCAATTACCAGCAAAGTTATGTCAGAGTCATCTAAAGGGAGTATTAATGTAATTAGTCCTTCTGAACCCAAACCTGACAATGATGTATGCTCTGTAAATGTTAGAAACAGAAACCCTAAATTTACTCAAAGAAGACAAAACCCCATTTGTTACAGATGTGGTTCAAAGAACCATTTAGGTAATTTTCAGGGATGTCCTGCTATGAATAGACGCTGTACTTCTTGTAAAAAAATAGGTCATTTTCAAGGGGTATGCAGAAATGTGAAGAAAAGTCCTTCTGTCAATTATATTGAATCCAATGTATATGATGAATGCTCTGATGCTTTTTCTAACATTGTGGTTACATTAGATGACAATGGTCTAGTTGATGACATAAAAGGCCCTTTATGTTCTGCTATTATTGACAACGTAACTTTACAAGTCATGGCTGATTCTGGCTCACCTTACACTATCCTAAGGGATTCTACTTTCTACGATTTATGGAAGAGAGAGGTGAAGTTGTGTAAGTCAGATGTTAACCCTAAAGCGTTAGGAGAAAAAGACATAGACATGATTGGTTACTTTGAGGGTTTAGTACAATGTCTAGGTAGAGAGACGTTTACCAAAATCTATGTAGTAAAAAAAGGGAAGAACATAGTTGGTTGGAAAGATCTATCTCGTATGGGCCTATACCTAGTTCCTGGTGATGACAATCCAGTTAAGGTTGGGGAGTTACCGAGTACTAGAATTGACTGCATGACTGTTGAACAACCTGTTGATGTGAAACTTCTAATGGAAGAATTTAAACCTGTATTTAGCGACAATGTCGGTAGCGTTGATGGTTTTGAACATAAAATAAGACTTATTCCAGGAGCTCAACCTATAGCTCATAAAGTCAGATCTGTTCCTTTAAGTGTTCGTGCAGAATTAGATAAGTCTTTAAAAGATTTATGTGTTCAAGGAATTATTAAGCCAGTTGATTCCTCTCAGTGGGTCGCCCCCATCGTAGTCGCTCGCAAAAAGACTGGCGAGATTAGGCTCTGTGCCGATTTACGCGGCCTAAACAAAAATATTATTGTTGATTGCCACCCCCTACCAAAGATTCACGAATTACTTGCTAATCTGGGTGGAGCTAAGTGGTTCTCCCTGATTGACTTAAAGTCAGCTTACCACCAAGTTCCTCTCTCAAAAGAGTCACAAGAATTAACCACTTTCATTACACCCTTTGGTGCATTTAAATTTTTACGACTCCCTTTTGGCCTAGCTTCAGCTGGGAGTGTCTTTCAGAAACTTATGGATTCACTATTCAAAGAAGTCCCCGGGGTTCAAGCTTACCTTGATGATATATTAATATTTGCTAAGTCTTTTGAAGAACATAACACAATTTTGAGGCGAGTCCTCACCATATTGATGTCTAAAAAAATGACTGTCCGTGGGGACAAATGCAAATTTGCAGTAAAAGAGCTGGATTATTTAGGACATACCATATCTAGGGAAGGGATTAGACCGAAATTCTTTGTGGTCAGAGCAATAGAAGATGCCAAACCTCCATCAGACAAGGACTCTCTTAGATCTTTTCTTGGGCTAGCAGAGTATTACGCTAGATTTGTCCCTGCTTATGCTGAGTTGGTAGAACCCTTAAGGAGTTTGTTAAGAAAGGGCTGCAGTTTTACCTGGTCTCCCGATCTAGATAAAGTTTTTAACGATGTTAAGAAACTAATTGTGTCTGCCAAAGCCCTTCACGCATTTAGAGATGATTGTCTTTCCTCCATAACTGTGGACGCTAGTATGTCTGGGTTAGGAGCAGTGTTAACTCAGAAAGTTAAAGGGAATGAACAAACAGTTGCGTTCGCTTCTCGCTCACTTAAATCATTTGAGACTAGGTATAGCACAATCGAAAGGGAAGCTTTGGCTTGCGTGTGGGCCGTACATAAGTTTAGAACATATATTTGGGGCAGGAAGTTTGAACTTGTCACTGATCACAAACCACTCGTTTACATTTTTGAAAAGGTTGATTCTTCCTGTATGTCTGCTAGATTAATGAGGTTAGTCAGTAAATTACAAGAATTTAATTTTGAAGTGAAACACATTAGCGGTGGCAAAAATTTTAGAGCTGACTGCCTTTCAAGACTTTCTATGATTAAAGATGATGATGATGACATGTCTCCGGAGGATATTGAATGTGTCGCTTTGGTTGACGCTGTAGGTAACCTTTCTTCTGTCTTGTCAGAGGTTGATTGGAAAGAAACCGGCTCTAATGATCCTGTTCTGCAAAAAGTCATGCACTACACAACTCATAATTGGCCTGAACCCAGGTGTTTAGAAGGCGAATTGCGCAGATTTGCACAAATAGCGGGTGAACTTTCAGTTGAGAATAACATTGTCCGTAGAGGGGACAAATTTATTCCTCCTTTCAAGCTACGACCTTTAATTATTGAGGAAGCTCATAAAGGGCACTTAGGGATCACTAAGACCATTATGAGGATTAAGGAACACTACTGGTGGCGCCTTCTTTAGATATTCAGGTCAGGAGATTAATTGATTCCTGCCCCGAGTGTCTAGTTTCTGATAAGCATTGGCACACGATGAAAATGCCATTATGTCCAACTGAATTTCCCCAAATGGCATGGGAAAAAGTTGGAATTGATTTTTCAGGACCATACTCTATCCTCGATCAGGAATGTAAGTATGTCATCTTATTGGTTGATTACTATTCTAAGTGGATGTACCACGAATTTGTCAAATCTCCTGATTCTGATTCAACCATTTCATTTTTGAAAAAGATTTTTGACATAGAAGGATCCCCTAAAGTACTAGTTAGTGATAATGGTACACATTTCATTTCGGATAAAATGAAGGAATTTCTTGGTGGTCTTGACATTAAACAACTTAAGGTTGCATTGTATTCCCCATCTTCTAATGGTCTGGTAGAAAGAGGAAACAAAGTGATCAAAGAGGGTATACAGACAGCAATTGCTTGTGGTGCAAACGTAGTTAATTTCATTAAGGAGAAAGTTTGGCATTATAATACATCTCCCCACTGCACTACAGGTGTTTCTCCTTTTGTTTTGTTGAGGAACAGGAGTTCACATTCTAAATTGTTTCCCTCATGGCTCAAGAAATTGTCTGGAGATGAGAGTATCGATTTAGACGCTGTTCGCAAAAATGTGGTTAAAAACCAATTGAGTATGAAAAAGAAGTTTGATTCTAAGTCTAACTTTTCATCTGTGGATATTTCTACAGATGACTGGGTTTTGATCAAGAAACCTATTAAAGGTAAAAAGGGAGAATCAAAGTTTTGTCGTCCATTAAGGGTTCTCAAAGTCAGTAAGGGCGCTGCTTTTGTGGATAATAAGGGTTGGTGGAACAAACGTCACTTAGTCAAGGTTTCACCCCATCAAGCAGGCATTATCAAGGACTTTAAGAGGGACCCCAATGAGGAGTTTGAGTGGTGTCATTGGTTGAACGATCCTATTTCTGTCAACAACAGTGTTGATAATCAGGCCCAACAATCCAACAACCATGTTACCGTTCCTGTTTACATTTCTAACAATGCTCTTTCTTCACGTGTTATTTCTTCACATGGAAGAATTATCAGAGAACCTTGTAAATTTAAAGATTTTGTCAGATATTGATCGTTGTTACACTTGTCTTTTATTTGTTCATTTCCATTGTTGTAAGGGGGAAGGTGATGTAGTGGTCACTTTAAGTTGCTCGCGCTATTCACGCGACGCATCGCGTGAATAGCTATTCTATCTATTGTAATGTTTTGAAATGTACGACCACGTGTGTGTGGTCGCGCGTCATGTTATGTTTTGATATGGCACCCTCGTGCGATGCGGTCGTTCAGCCGGTTTCCCTAACGTATGTCCAGTCTCCGTTGGGATCTACTGCTGAACGGAAGCATCGCGCATCGGGTGGAGTTTACCTTATCTTTGGAATAAACCTAATCCATCTACTTGCAATTCTCGAGTGGATTATTTATCTTTTAACAGCCAGTTATTGTAAATATGCCCCTTAGAATATAACTAGTGAATGCATAGCTGCACGGAGTCCTAGTAGCAAGTTGTTGTTAATCCAAACCGTGTTAAGGGTGTGAGCAGAGTTCTGGCTTTATACATTCTGTTGTAGGAGAGGTTTGTGATGTGCAGAAAGTGTATCATGTTGAGATGATGGTGCTGCTTGATTATATGTTGTTTCAGTTATGGGTGTGCATTACCACTATGATTACTAAATGGTTATGGTTAGGCGTGTTGTGCAAGTAGGTCCTTGATTAAGAATGCATGCTTCTCAGAGCATATGAATCAACCCTTAGGTGGCATATCTGTGTTTAGTTAGAGGTGTGTGTGATCTCCTTTATCACAAGAAGGCTGACTCCACCTGGTCACAACACAAATGTGTAAATTTTGACAACAAACACACACCACATTATTATGTGTCGATTACACATTCAAATATGAGAATTATGCAAAAGCATGTTGGGCATTCACTTGATCAGTGCTAGTTTTAGAATACACACAATGTTGACTTGGCACCCTTGGCTCTCATTCCCTTATACCAAGGCTGACACAGTCGTTTTAGCAACACACCATTGCTGTTACAGTTTTGAAGTCCAGTAGAACACACTTTTAAGTCGACCTTGCACCGCCTCTTGCAATGCCAACCCTAAGGTGTGTGAAACATTAACATCAATGAGCCCTGATTCTGACCCCTCCGCCCTTTGCTGTTCCATACTCCACATCCTACACATGGTATGAAAGGCATCTCCACCCTCGGTAGAGAGCCTTTCGGCTGTAACGATTAGGTTACAAGAACATTCCTCACGATTAGGTTACAAGAACATTCCTCAATTCACCTTAACCCCATTCTTCAGGTGACTGAAATATCCTTGGTCTAAAATGACAACTTTCAAGTCAATACTTATTTATATTCACGTGTTGCTTGCTCATCGAATCCAGTTCTGAATTTAATACAACTCTATGGAACAAACACAACGATCTGACCAGTTAGCTCCTAGATGGTTTCATATGTTATGTTATGCTACACAATTGTAGTATGATACATCATTTGCTAATTTCTTGGCCAAATTATACTTTTAGTTACAGAATAACCACCTCAGGATGTGCTATATTTCCAAGGAAGATCATTGGGACAGGGTGAGCTGGAAGGTGAATCAACCAACCAACCTGTGCATAACTGACATGTAATGCCTTGGCAAGTCAGTCAATCAATCAATCAACTCGGATTTATAGAGCACGGTAAATCACAGAGAGGGTATCCAGGTGCAAGGTTCTTGCTGGGATCAGTCGAGAATCCAGGTCTTGAGTGCCTTTCTGAATTCCAAGAGACAGGATGATGTTGAGAGGTGAAGGGGAAGGTCGTTCCAGGGCTTGGAGGTGAGGTAGGAGGAGAATTGTCCTCCAGTGTAGCTTTTTCAGATGCAGGGAGTGTGTGAGGGAGGCAGAGCGCAGGTGCCTTGACCCTTGGGTAGGTCGCTTCCCCACCGCTGCAGCTCCGCCTGCCTTGACTGCTGTGCCTCCTGCTCCTCCCTCCAGATCGGCGCTCTTTCCTTCTTGCACGTTTGCCGCCAGGGCTGCCTCTGCCCTTGCTCTGTGCCCCGTGTGTGCCTGCCAGCCCCCTTCTACTTTTGTACCCCGTATGACTGAGTGACTGTTCTTATTCTCTCCTCCTGACTCCTGGTTTCTGTGCCCGAGTGCCTGCCCGCCCCCCTTCTCTTTCTGTACCCCGAGCGATTGGACTATTCTTCTTTTCCTTCTGGGCCCCTGCCTCCCCTAGGATCGCCGCAATACTCGGCAGGCTCCCCAGCCCCGTCTTTCCCGCCGCTGCCTCCCGCGCGGCCCCGCACCCCTGCTCCCTCCCACCTTCCAGCTGTCGCACGCTGTGCGACCGCTGGAACAAAAGCAATACTGAACACAGAGTCAGAGCAAGAAAACTAAAGAGCCCTGATGAGAACTTAGGAAATCATATGTTAGGATTCGAAACGCGTCGGCATGTCGAAAAGAGCATAAAGGAATAAAACAAGTGTTTTTCCTTGTAATGACAAAAGAGGGTGTTTATTAGTTATATGCTTTCTTGAATACTTAGATAAGTTCGCAGCTCTTTATGAATCTGATTTATTCATTTCAATTTAAAAAGCCACAATTGATCTAGTTTTTTGTGTTGTAAAAAATCACAATTGATTCAGTGTTTTTAGGGCTCGCCTGCTGATGCACTTGCGCATAGTTGGCGAAGCTCTATAGTGGCTTATCCAGAGTTTAACCACTGGCGATTCCATGCAGTGCATGTGCGCTTTTTAGGTCATTGCGCAAGCTCAAGCCCTAAAAAGCGCCTGCACAATGCCACCAGCCGCCTGCCTGCCTTCCTCGCATTACCACATCAAAGGTAGCCCAGCCTCCCTCCCACAAGCTTCTCAGCGTGCGCTCTGCGTTTCTCCTCCCAGCGCATATCTCATCCCCTAATTATTCACGGCCAGCCGTACTTTCAGTTTCACGGCCGTGTCTCCTTTTATGCTCTCTGATGCTTGTTTTCTACAGTATTCGGACTCTGTCTCTACTTAATACACACTTTAGCTCCTTCTTCTTATCTCTTTTCCCCTCCCCCTCTCGCCAGCCACATTTCTTTGCTTTGCTCTCTACCCCTCCCTCCACCGGCTTCTCTTCTTTTTCTTTCCTCCCACATCTCTCCATCCCATTCCCTCCCCCTGCTGCTCTCTGTCTTATCTCCTCCCTCTTCCTTTATCTCCTCTTCCTCCCCGGCACAGAAAGCTCTCGTGACCTGCAGTCCCTTCTCTCGCGCCCTCTCCCTCCTGTCACCCTGATATCTATCACCAGTCCCCGTGCTCACATCATTCTCCTGTCTCTGCCCGCCTTTTCTTCTCACGGTCTCCTCTTTCTGTCTCCATCTTTTATGAACAGCCGTCTCCCTCCCTGCCCTCTTCCCGCAGTCTGCCTCTTCCTCCCCCGCCATGATAAACTGTTGTTTTCCATGATGTGCAGAGCAGCACCGCCCGGCCCAGCCCCACTCCCAATCTCGTGTCTAGTTTCACTGGTGCAAAGTGTGTCTGTACTTCTCTCACGTTAAGCTTTAACTGCATTTCTGCACTGTGGCCCACGGCTGTGTCCGTCCTGTTTCCAGAGCACAATTTTTACAATCGCATGTCCACTGTTGGTGCTGACGGTTAATCATTCCTACCTTCGTTCTGTGCTCACCCCGACCCCTCTAGCTCTCAATTTCATCATACTCTTGTTTCTTATTTTCTTGCCCTTTGTTTCAAGCTTTTTTTAAAATTTTGTTTTCAATCTTCTGTCCTTTTCCTGTTTTGCATTTTCTCTTCGTACCCGTTTCTTCTTTTGTTGGTCCATTTTTCTTTCTTTTTTTCCTTATTTGTAATATCAATACATCTAAGTCACGTAAATACAAAACATGTTGCATTACAAATGCTATAGGTGTCACATTTGCGAAAGTTATAACTATTGGCATTGTAAATGACAAAGCTATTAATTTAGCTATTTTAAAAAATAACACATAAATAAAAAAAAAATCATTTATAAGACCAATAGCTCAAACTTTCCTAATACGAGCCCTATTGCATTTCCAATGCTTGTTTGTTAAAATTGTATGTGTTTATAATGTAAAATGTACAGTTTATTTTTTGTAATGTATAATGTATAGTCTGTTTAATGTGGTTGTAAATAGATTGAACTAAACACATGTTTTCCTTTTCATACGAACAAAAGAATTAAAAATATGAGAAATCTTACAAATTAAATAAATAAGTAAGAGGCTAAAACATAAAGAAATCTGTTTGGCTGAGCATAAATCATAAATAGCTCCATCTAAAAGAGAGATTCATGCAAGGCCCTGACTGTTTCTCATCCCCTAGGGCCACACTCCTTTTTGTAAACAGAGTGTTGTTGATTGTGGCATGTAGCATTGTTTTGTGGTGGGAGGTAGGTTATGTTGTCATTTGGTGAATTATGATGGAGCAAGGTTATAGTTCTAATATGGTGCGATGTAGTGTTGACTAGGGAGCTATGCCGAAGAGTGGTGGGCACAACATCAGATACTGCACTGTTTGTTGATGTGCTGTAGCATGTTTAGGGATGTAATTTGTATTAATCAACAAGAGCTAGCTACTTGTAAAATGTTATGTGTCTGTTGGGTCAAAACAATTGTTCTGAGGAAGGAGTAAAAAACGAGTTGTTTTTTATGAAAGGCCTCACCCACCAACCTAGTTGGTGGCATACTTCATCATCGGGCCCCACCCGAGGCACCCAGTGTGCCTCGGTGTGCTACGACGCCTGATTACAGTGGAGCTGGTTTTGTAAAGTGAGTGTGCAGTGAGGTGACTTGAGAGAGGTTAGAAAAGCTAGCTCTTGTTGATTAATACATATCCCTTATGGAAACGAACTAGCTACTCTAGTTCCTCACTCTCCATTCTGATTGCAATCTAGGGTTGTAATTTGGCATGGAGATGTGGTTTTTCATTATCTGATGACTCTTTTTGATAGGTGATGGTTTGCTTTGATCCTGAATGAAGGAAGGGTTGATACTGAGAAAGGTGTGTCCTTGGCAGACAGTACATACTTGGATGTGGTCTGAATGTGGAGAGATGATACATTCGTTGCAGTGTACGGGGATCAACTGTGTAGTCATGCGGTCCAGCACAACGTTGAGTGTTACAGTGGTGTGCTAATCAACAGTGATATTTTGGGAGTGTCATTTTTTTCCTGTGTTCAGAGTAGATGTACATTTGGAATGTTTCCTACATGGTGTGTGCTATCTTATGATGGAGGGTATAATGTGTTGTGGGGTCAGTATTATGTTATTCTTCATAGCTGAATGACATGTTTTGGATGTCAATGTGCTACAGATACCTGTTGACATATGTCAAGTGCAAGTTATTTTTGCTTGACATATGTTGAGTAACGTGATGGAAGGTGCAGGTTGTAATGCTATGTTAAGACTTGGTAGTGCTGGGTATGATTCGTCCGATTACATTGTGTGGTATTCAGTTGTAAAGGTGGTGTCATTTTGGGATGCTGTGCGAGTTTGTCTGGTGTGAAATTGTGTGAAGTAGTTTGCCATGACATGATTTAAGAAAAAGACCTGACTTTGAACTCTCTGGACCTAATTCACAAAGGGCACTTGAGGCGGAATCTCCACAATGAGTTGTCTCATTACAGAAATTCAGCCCCTAGTGCCAAGACTCCCCTACAACTGAGGGGCCTTTACCATGAATGCGGATGAACTTTGTTAAACTGGCCCACAGTTTACAGTCTGCGGGAAGCTCAGAATGTATGATGTTGGAATAATCAATCAATACTATTAACAAGGCTTGTATTAATGCAACTAGATGTTGAATTTCAAGGATAGACAGAATTCTCTGCAGCAAGAGCAATTGAAATATTTATCACCATATTGATCTCCAGTGTGAATGAGATAACTGTATCAAAGATGATTCTTAGATTTTTACTTCCTTGGTGCTGCATGAGGATGATTCGGAGATGGTGGGGTAATGAAATGACCATGTTCTTGGAATGGTTCCCCAAAGTTGGGATTTTTAACCATTAAAGTAGAACAAACATTCTTTCATGGATGTTAATAAGACATGTGTTAAAAATATGATTACCTGAGTTCTTTCCAATATTTATGAGACTTTGGGTGTCATCTGTGTAAATACGAAAATGGACCTGACAATTCTGCTATTTTTGAGGGCATATATAGATGTTGAACAGACATGGTCAAACAGAGAAACCTTTAATTCATGGTACATGTCCCTTGCAGCATGCGAATTATACTAGGGTACCTCTCCTTCCTTTTTGGGTACAGTCAAACAGGAAAGATTTGACAAAGAAAGATAGAAGGCGATAGGTCCAAGACCTTCCTTGAGTAGGTTAATGAACTGAAGACCCGCCAAAGCAACATTAAAGAAATAATAAAAGCCAATGTAGAACTAGAACAACAAAGGCAAAGGAAACAATACAATTAAAAAACCAAACCACTGGTCTTTTCTGTAGGAGAATATGTACTGTTGCGGCTCCCATCTTCTGAACAAAAGATGTAAAGGCAGTGGCAGGTACCCTTTAAATCATAGGACAAATAACACCTGTAACACATCAAATGGAAACCAATGCAAATAAAAAAGAATCATAGATAGCTCACATAAACCTGTTGAAAAAGTGGGAGGATCCTTTATCTGTTCTTTCAGCCTTTGGAGTAAGAGGCGGTACACAAGATCTACAAAATATAGACACGAGATTGATGCCCTAAAAATACAGGAGCTGAAAACCCAGTTAAAGTCACTATTAAGCATTTTATCCACAATTCCTGGGCAAACCTAAATTATACAACATTTACTGAACAAGGAAAATGGCACGCCTTAAACCATGCCACTCACCCAAAGCTCTATGACAAGCAATCAAAGAGGAAGAATGCAAGATGCTCACACTAGGGGTCATAGAGCTTTCTATTAGTGAGTGGAATTCACTAATAGTATTGGTACCGAAAACACATGGCACCATCAGGTTTTGTTTAAATATCAAAGTGGCTAATAAGATTTTGAAGTTTGACACATACTCATCGGTACCCTTCATCTGTGTAAAGGGTACTGGCAAAGTCCCCTGAACCAGTCCTGGGGGGTTGTACCCCTTCACTATCTTACCCTTTGGTTTGCATGGTGCCCCAGCCACCTTTCAGCGCATGATGGATGCAGTTTTACAGCCCCATAATGCCTATGCTGCTGCTTACATTGATGTAAACCATTTGGCTGCTAAACAAGTTAAATATTTGGGATACCTCCTTGGAAAGGGAGCGATTCAACCACAAACAAAAAAGTAGCAACTATTCTACAAGTACCTTTTCCTCAGACCGAAAAAGATCTCGGAGCCTTCTTTGGGCTTGTGGACTATTATCAGCAGTTCATTCCCTAGTTTTTCCAGAATGCCACACCCCTAACTGATTTAATGAAAGCCAATAGAAAAACAGACCAAGAGCGGAAAAATCCCTCGCTACAGTTGTTGAACTCCCCCAAACAACTTCAGACAACCCTTACCACCAGTCCTGTACTTTGTACCCTGCATCATTCCAAGTGCTTTATATTACAAATGAACACTTCAGGAGAGGGAATAGGGGTGCCTCTATCCCATAAATATCAGGAGGGAACAGAGAGACCAATGCTTTATATCAGCCGTAATCTTTTTCCATGAGAAAAGTATTATGCTACCATAGAAAAAGAGGGACTAACTATTAAGTGGGCTATTGAAACCCTCAAGTATTATTTGGATGGTCAAGAGTTCGATCTTTGTATTTATTTGTATTTGTATTTGTATTTATTTATTTGTAAAGCGCTAACATTCATCCTGAAAGGACATCACGGCGCTGAAGAAAGTTGCAAGTGATTTGACATCAGGTCTGATTGAAAATTATTGATCTAGCCTGGGAAAAAGGAATGTTTTCAGTTGTTTCTTAAATGAGACAAAGCAGTCATTTGTTCTAAGTTTAGGGGGTAACTCGTTCCACTTTGTTGCCGCAATGTGAGAGAAGGCCCGCTCTCCCATCCTGACAGTACGAGCTCGGGTGATAGCTGCTCTTCCTAACGTCATAGATCGTAGGTTTCTAGAGGGTTTATGAAATCTAACCCTGTCATGTAGGATGGTGGGGCCTGAGCCGTGGAGTACCTTGTGAGAAATACACAACAGCTTAAAAATGGCTCGTTGCCGCATTGGGAGCCAATGAAGCTCACGCATGCAATTTTTAGCTGAGTCATATTTTCTTTTATTGCAGATGGCTTTGGCAGCGGCATTCTGAACCAACTGTAATTTAGAGAAGAGATAATCTGCCATTCCTACAAACAGAGAGTTACCATAGTCCAACCTACTCATCAGTAGTGACTGGACTAAGGTTTTCCTGCAATCCGTTGGCACCCAGGGGAAGACTCGTCTAAGCATCTTCAAAAGTCCAAAGCTCCTTCCGCAACTTATGGAAACATGGGATTTCATGGATAAGTCCCTATCCAGTGTTATTCCTAAGTTTTTTGCTTTTGCAGTAGGATTGGGAGGCAAACCCAAGTCACTTGGCCACCAGCTGTTGTCCCAGGCCTGTGTACCTCTGCCGAACAATAGGATTTTGGATTTGTCGGCGTTTAGTCTAAGACAATGGTCCTGCATCCAAGTTGCCAATTCAGTCAGACAGTTCGTCAATCTAGTTTTGGAGTCATCATTTCCATCAATGGTGACCATCAGCTGAGTGTCATCAGCATAGGAGCACATTTCGACACCCCACTTTTTGCCAATGGTTGCCAGCGAGGAGACAAATACATTAAACAAAGTTGGGCTCAATGACGCCCCCTGGGGAACTCCGTATTTTATAAGTCGTGGAGGGGATGTGTAGTCACCCAAGCGCACTGATTGGGTTCGGTCCGCTAGGAACGATTGTAGCCATCCTAATGCTTTGCCCAGTATTCCTTTCTCTGCCAGGATGTTCAATAGTTGATTGTGGGGTACGGTATCAAAAGCCGCTGATAAATCAAGGAGTATCAGTGCGACTGTTCTACCCTGATCCACCTTGGTTCTGATACTGTCTGTCACCGCTAAGAGTGTAGTTTCGGTACTGTTGTTTGTCCGGAACCCTGTCTGTGAATCGTCCAGCAGACCGTTTGCTTCCAAAAATGTGGAAAGACTTCTGTTGACTAACTTCTCCAGAACCTTTGATAAGTAAGGTAGCTGGGATATTGGTCTGTAATTGGCCGGATTGTTTACGTCTGCTCCAGCCTTCTTTACTAAAGGGGTGACTAGGGCCTGTTTCCATGATTTTGGGAATTCAGCAGAACTAAGGGAGAGATTGAGTACTCTAGTAACTACTGGACATATTACAGGGGTTAACTGGGAGAAAATGTGATGTGGACAAGGGTCAAGTGGTGAACCCGACTTGACCTCAAGCATGACCTTTTCTACCTCCTCTTCTGAAAAAGGGCCGAAACCGTGGCAGCTGGTATGTGCAACAGTTGGTACATATTGTTCATTGATTTCGGTCAGGTGGTTTGGAAAGGAGGCATAGATGGTGTCAATTTTTTCACAGAAAAAGTCATTAAGCTTGTTACAATTTTCCTGTGAGGGGGTAAGATGTAGGGAGAGATTGGTTGGGTTGCATAATTCTTTGACAATTTTAAAAAGTTCCTTTGAGGAATTTTTATTCTCAGATACTCTACTTGTGAAGTATTCCTTTTTTGCCTTTCTGATTGCCCTGTGATAGAGTGTTTGAGCTTTTCTGAAGTTATCTTTGGTCTCATCCGTTTTGGATATTCTCCATTTATGCTCAAAGGAAGTGCAATTTCTTTTTAGAAGTTTAAGCTCAGGTCCGTACCATCTCTCTGATTTTTTGTTGCCTGGTGTGTGACGAGATTGGGTGGTCGAACAATGTTCAAGAGCATTTTTGATGTTTTTGTGAAGGAGATCTATCTCCTCATGGATATTGGTGCTTGTGCAAGAGGGGTGTGAGAAATGATTTCTAAATTTGTCAATTGTGAAAGATTTCCAATTTCTCGTGTTTGCTGTAAATACACTGTGTTTTTTGGTCTGGGGGATAGGAAGATTGATACGAAAGGTAATCAGGTAATGATCTGTCCATAACAGTGGTGTTAGAGGGTCGATGTCTATAGATTCTATATTAGAGAATATCAAATCTAATGTATGTCCTGCAATATGAGTAGGTTGATGAACTCTCTGAGATAATTGCAGGATAGCCATGTCTTCCACTAATAGATTCGTCAAGGAGCTACTGCTATTGTCCAGATGTATATTAAAATCTCCAAGAAGGAGAATATTCTTGTTCTTCAAACAGGCAGGCATGATTTGTGTAAGTAGTTGTGTACTAAAGTTTAAAGTGCAACCTGGGGTGACCTTGCAGTGAATGTCTAAGAATAAAGGAAACAACGCTCAAGTACTAAGGTGATTTTATGCCTTCAACCCTTTAGATTTATAACCAATCACCAAAAAGGGAGTGAAGAAATTAAAACGGATTTTCTATCTAGCTACCTACAACAACTAATTCGTCTTAGGAAGAAAATAAGGGAGGTGGTGAGGGGTACATTTGTTGCTGATACTTACATGGAATCAGGAGCGTGGACCTGTCCGATACTGTTGATCCGCTCCGACACCATCTATGAAAGAAAAGAAAACAAATGTCAGTGCCAGCGGAAGTGAAGATGGACTTTATTTAGCAAGAACACATGGACGAGATGGGGGCAATAAAAGGGAAGAGGGACTTGGAAGGGGTGTTCCCTTTCAACCCGGAAGATGCTAACCACAGCGATGAGTGCAGATGAAAGGAAACCGAGGCTACTGCTCTGGAGATGACTGCAAAGGCCAAATCCCCACCAACTTAGAGAAACTGATGACAGGAGAGCTAGGAGACGTGGAGGAGACCGGGGAGGTCCTAGATGAATGGAGTGAGAACTGGTGGATTCTCACAGCCTCACCTGCTAGCCGCCACAACTCAGGAGAGTTGTGGCTGCTCAGGTGAGTGAGTCGAGTGAAGCCTCCTGTGGGCCTCACAATACTCTGGCCCTATTTTGCATACCTATTGGTCTTTTTTGGCACTGTATTCTTCATCTGTTGTGATTACAAAATGTATTTTTGCCTTACTATATTCATTCGCAATTAGTGGGTTTCTCATTTTTGTTGTGGTACTCATGAGTCTGACTAGGGAGAAAGGCGAAATTGACACCCCTCCCATATTATCTGTATTTTAGGATTTAAGGAAAGGTAGCCTTATACACTAAACTAGGAGCCTAACCATGGTCCCCCTTTGTGCTGGGAACCCTTTTCCCTTGTTTTCTCATGGGGGGCTGGTGACGGGTTCCCCTTTCAGAATGATTTGATTTAAAGATAGAAAATCATTACTCATGCTTACCCATACCTTTTCCGGTTTCCCCAAGGATGCTGGCGGTAACCATTCCGAGCCCGTAGGAAAAGAAAGGAGGAGATCAGACCGGGGTTACTGTATTCCTCACCATTTCCACCATTCAAAGACCTGAATATAAACTCTGAAACATTGACTACCCATTGGCGTTAATAATAATCCACATTTGTAAAGCGCACAATCACCCGTAAGGGTCTCTAGGCGCTGGGGGCCGTCGGGAAGATTAAGCAAGCTATTGCCCAGAGTCACATGATGCTGGGCTAATCTGCCGCCGGCCCTGGGGATCGAACCGTGATCCCCAGATAACGGAGTCAGTCACCCTGGCCGCGGCGCCACACCTCATAAATTATAATATTCTGTTTAATCTGTCAGTTGTTTTATCAATAACCGTCACCATTTGGAAAACAGAAAATCTTCTGAAAACATATTTCTGCCCTTACCACCAGACTATCCGTATGACCTTCTCCTCCAACACTTCTTTTACCCTCACTAGCATTCCCTTCCTCAACTCAAATACCCCTAAGCGAATGATTCCACTCATTATTAGCATCCATACTCATGACAGCTTCCACCCTTTCCACCCTGCTGCTTCTTCTCCATGTTCTCAGCTTTCTGCTAAAATGTTACTACCCAATTATTTCATAACATCTGTTCCATCATAATCTTTTCTAATTTGCTTACGCTCTCCCTAACACACAACCCCACTGTTGGGACGAAGTGTACAAAATGCAGAAACAACTGTGTCACTTTCCATTCTTCTCTCTGCCCCTCAAATATTCACTTCCTAATCCTTTTATCTCTTTACAAATTCTCTCCTTCTTCACCCTATACTTTCTACATTTTCTAACCCACCTTCTAGCTTCTCATACGTTAACCATCCCGACCCATATGTTTATTTGCCTTTCAATATGGCTAAGGCGTTATTCAAACTATTTGAATAGTTACAAGAGCACTCCCTTAAACCCTGTCTCAAACATCACTTCTCTCTCTTCTATCTTTTATGTAAAACCTCCTACTTCCTCCCTATTTCTCTCGACAATCCACTCCTCTACTCGGGCTCTATCTTCTTTTCACTCTAGTCCTGCTCTGATGTACCACATTACTTTAATTTTCTGGTGATCTACACCCATACAGTGAATGTACTATTCGATGTTCATCTCCATTACTGAAACATGGCTTTGAGACAATACTCTACCTGAGGCAATTCTCAGAGAATTCCAAACACGTACATGTAACCTTTAGAGGAAGGCCAATGAATTTCTTAAAACCACCACCATTAAAAACATCATTTTATGCAGTATGAATCTAGCTAGTCTACTGTGCACCCAACCCCATCTCATCATGTACATTTCTAATGCACTATGTAAAGAAACAGAGGAAGGGAGAATTGGAAAAGGTACAAGGGTACTACCTCCTGGCTAAGTCAATCAATCCACAAAGGTATCTTTGGTCACAAACCGAGTGAAGTGTTAGAAAACAAGCTTTACTAAGACCCTTTCCCACTCTATTGGTCACATGCTTCATCACTTAATCTCGTACTGGTCCCTAGAAATCAGGATAGGCTCAACCTCAGTGGAGGGTGCTCTTTGATGTGTCTTTTTGGGCTGATAGAAGAAAAAAAAACGTCATAAGGTCAACATAAGCTAGATTTCCAACACTCAACTTGGATTTTGACCCAAAGAGACCTTTGTGAATTCATTTCTAAGAACGAATCTACAGACCAACACCAAACAATGGAGCTTTCACAGATGCCTATCTACATGCCAATCTCGAACATCTCCCTAAAGCATCCCACTCTGGCCATGCTTTGCAACTTGAAAATATAGTCCTATCAAACTTCATTCCTGCAGCCAATAATGTTCATGAGAAGCCTGAAACACAGCTAGTCCCTATTCTTGCACGTATGCAATCCCACATGTAATCTTTTTTATGCTTGGACACATAATATTCACGTGTAGCCAAACAGTCTTCTTGAGTGGCCACTATCTCATCTTTTACTGTCAAACATACCACTAGACCAAGCACTAATAAAACAGCTACGTCTGTGACACACTGGCTCAAATTCAACCTCTCTGGACTCAACTCTAATCTCTTCACAACATCTGACTGTGGCCAAATATAGAAGTATAGATTGCTCTTTAAAACCTTAGGCAAACACAACCCATCAAAACGTCAATGTATCCTAAATGACAATATTGGATGCCTCGGATCAGTTACAAAATAAAGAGAATAAAAATTGCACTTCAATTGAGGATATCACATAAAATAAAACGTGATGTGTGACTTAACAGGATTTACATAGCTTCCATAAATGAAGCAAACTATCTACACCATGCATAACATACCTGAAAAGACAAATGCCCTGCAAAAATCTACACAGGATTCTCACAAAAGTATCCAATACTGAATTCCCACCATGACAATATCTGTAATTCCATCACAGACGATCATGTGGCCAAAGCAAAGGTGCTTGAACTATATCCCCCTAATAATATTCCTTCCCCTAGATGTACGAGGCAAATACCAAGAAAACGTCATTGACCAATAGTCCAAAACATGCTTTCTTCTAGTAGCTCTCAGCCTCCAAATTCCATAATTAGGTCAAGGTTTGTGGACCTCCAGCCCCACCATAAACCCCTGCCTGCTTATCTTCAAGCACAATTCCCATGTCTATGACTATCACAACCCCAGTGATGACGACCTCTACCATACCAGTAAGTAAGTCTCTATTATCAGGCATCTTTTCTTAACTTCTCAAGATACCTGTCACGGTGGTGGCTGGTAAACTTTGAAAGTTGTGGAGCTAAAATTCATTCCAGGAATAAGATTGAGCAAGTGAAGAGACCAAATCCAACCTTTTTTCGGTGATTTTGAGGGGAACCAACCCTCGAGAAAAAGTTTGAAACAACTGAGCCAAAAGGTGCATTTTGCAGTATAATTTTCACATGAATTAGCTAAGTATGCAAATGTTGTGGAGAGATACTAATGACATAGTTTATGATTGGAATTGCTTCCAAGTGTGACTTATGCAGAAGGTGTTTTTGTGTTGTGCATTAGAACCAATGGTTGCACTTACTGCATCTTTGTGATCATGTAGCTCTGCGCATGCGTGGATTTAAACCCTTATTTTGGATACTTCTACTACAAGTGTTGGTATGACACATTATCTCTGAAGACATTTGATCCAGTGCATTTTCCCTCGATGTACAACGGGGCTCTGAAAATGTGTTTTTTGAAATTTCTTTTGAAAGTTGAGATAGAACTGGCCTATCTGTTGTTAACTTGAAGAATATTACACATTTTGGATACATTTCAAGAAAGGAGGCATTTGGAGAAAGTGAACTAGAAAATCGTACTAGTGCTGATAGCTGCTAATGCACTACAGTAGCGCTCCTGGAGGGAGTGCTGTGGGGCGGTGGGGCGGTGAGGCGGGGTGAGGGAGGGACAGGGTGGGTGTAGTACACTCCTGCATACGGCCGATCAAAGTTAGGTAAAGAAATGAATAAATAAAACAAATTAAATTGCACACGCTGCAACGCGTTTGGCTTTGCAGCTCGCGCAAGTTAATTTGTTTTATTTATTTATTTATTTACCTAACTCTGATCGGCCGTATGCCGGAGTTTATTACCCCTCACCCTGCCATTCCCCCGCCAGGCCCTGCCCCACAGCACTCCGTCCAGGAGCCGCCACTGATGCACTAAGGTCAAGAGACTGCTTTCATTTAGTCAAACTTGTGATTCAGAGAAAAATTCTGATCAGACACTTCTTCATAACCAATGATTGTTGCAGGATGGTCCTGATGGACCTACTTTTCAGTACAGGGAAAACAAAATACTATTTAATTTTTAAAATGCTAGACATTCACACTCAACATTCAGCACAGGCACTCACCATAGTTTGCCTTCTCATACAATGGGCTGTTATGGGCACTGTGAGAAGTTAGCCTGACATATGATGTCCACTAGTTCTAGTGGGCACCTTGCACCAGTCCAATCGACCCTTATTGATGATGGTTGTAACGTCAACCTTATAAGAAGCTATCCTAGGGGTAGCAATGGTCAGCAGTCATCAGGCTAAGACTTCAGTAGGCGAGTTAAGCGAGTTGGTTTACCAATTATAATCCCTTGAGTACCAAATTAAAGCACACCACACAAGGTATATATCAAATATATATGTATTTATTCTAAACACAACCCCTCTGCACTCTTTGAGGTCAGAGTTAAAAGTACAATACAAGTTACTTAATTAGCATACAATAAGTTACACAGTATACGTTTTGCCCTAGGGGCCTTACAAACCATCTACTAAAATAGTGGTGTAAGAACCACATGAGAATTATAAAGCAGGCCTGGGGCCGGTGGAATCGCTGGGGCTACCCAAAACAACCAAAGGTTAGGAAGTAGGAGGCCCACGGGAGACATGTGCAGTGTCTAGACACAGCCGCAAGTTACCATTGACTTTCTGTGGGAAATGAACAAGTTACAATTTTACAATTTAAGGATACTTCCTAATGGACTACAATGGAACCCTTTTAGACTTAGACATTAGGAGTGCCAATACCCTTGAGACTACCAGAGTACTCGTGTTACCTCACCTACGGAAGCCGGGTGCATAGGTGTCTTTTGGTGTTGGGTTTCGTCGTTGATTTCAATGGAGAGCTGCAAAGAAGTGCTGCAGGCGACCAGAGGAAAAGTGTCCAGGTGGGCCCAAGGGTGGATCGAAGATCTGAAGAGCCTGAAATTAGAGGAGACAGAGTGAGCCCATGACTAAACCCCCTACTGAGGGCTGCTAACAGTGACACCCAGGCTGACCTTCCCAGCACTAAACCTCAAAATGTGACCCTGCCCCATATCTCACAAGATGTCCCTACCCAATACTGCACGTCACCAGCCCTGGAAAATATGGCGCACCGGCTGGCCTTACTAGAAAGTCAGTTAGAGGCCTGGATGAAATCCTTTCCAACCTAGACAAGGCTCTTAAGCCCCGAATATGTCCAATTCAGGGCTTAGGTCTGACTCACTCTTTCCATCTTAAACCCCGATTCGGGTACTCACCCGCCCTCGAGAACCACCCGTGGTGGAGATGTGTGGCTCAATGGTTAGATAGGCAGACTCTGATGCAGAGGTCTGGCCCGGGACCAGGGTTCAATTCCTGCCTCAGCGGGTCTCGGGCTCAATTTCCTCGGACCTGATAATTCTCGCCTCGGTGCCTATTCTAATCATGGGCCCCACTCTGCAACTCTGGGCAATCGCTTGCTTAATCTCCACAACGGCCCCAACAGCGCTAGGATGCCTAGCTGCACCTTGGGGGTGCCCAGGAGTGGGTGCCTCACAGGGAAAAAGCCAGGAAGGGTTCCGCAGTGGTATTCGTACAAGTGCCGGAGAGACCCCATGTGGGGTGATTCAGGTGCTATACAAATAATACAACATTTACATTTAAGGCCCCCTAGTACCGATGCGGGGATCCCACTTCAATCTCCCATAAGAATCAAAGCCCCCGCATCTGAAGCACAGACAAACACCAATAAAGATGTGGAGATCCAATCAAATAGACCACTCTGATCTACAGCAGCAATGTCTGATGAAGAAGCTATGGACCTAGCCTCCACCCATGTCTCTCCTCTTCCAACTGCCACCAACTCCAAGATTCAAGTGATCACAGGCTTCGGGAGAGACTTCCTACCCGTGAAGAGCACTAGATCCCCACCATCCCTCACCTCCATACTGAGTGCCCCTTTAGGAAAGCAGACGAACAAAAATAATATATCTACCAACTGCATGCTCATTAACTGTAGATCTGCCCCCAAGCATGCAACAGAACTTGCTGAAGCCATCCTCTCTCAGGACTTAGACATTGCATTCATCACGGAGACATAGCTAAATGAGATCTCTCCACCCTGCTTAGACATGTTGGTGCCCCCAGGTTTCAACATCATCAATAAAGATAGAATAGACCAACACGGAGGAGGTGTAGCCATGATCCAAAAAGATGACATTGACATCACTGTAATGGACCCATGCGAATATAGCTCCTTTGAGTGCTTATCTTTCACCATTGAGTTTAAGGACAACAGCCCGGTAGTTGGTCACCTTCTCTACCACCCACCCGGCAACACCTCTACTTTTGGTGAACATCTATCCGACCTGATTGCCCACTGCGCACTCAAAGACACTAACCACATAATTCTGGGTGATCTTAACCTACCTTGGAATGAGGCCAACAACACACTAATTCAATCGCTCAATACTCTCCTATGTGACAATGACCTTTCCCAACATTGCTCTGAAGAAACTCACAACAAAGGAGTGACCTTGGATGCCATCATTGCCCATCCAGACACAATTACAATCGACAACATCCTCTCAGTAGACTGGTCGGATCATCACATGATCTTATTCCACATCAACCAATGAGTCTTATCCCTGCATCCTGTGCAAGACACCCCCCCCCCAAATGGTCCAGAAATCTCTCCCAGATTCCCCTGGACATCACGGAAGATAGGTTAAAGCTGCTCCTACCCAGCGACATAGCTCTATCCACAACCGACCTCACCTCACTCTATAACACAAATATGGTAAACCTTCTTGACCAACTAGCACCGTTGAAAAAACTGAGCCATTCCGTCCAGATCTTGGTCCGACTCTGACACTAATGAAGAAAGGAGACAACTAAGAGCTGCATAAAGATGATGGAGAAGCGTGCCCACTATCTTCCATCGATACAAACTCAGAACTATCCGGAAGAAGTACAACAATCATATCAAGAACAAGAAATCCATGTATTTCCGCTCTGCTTTGGACAGCGCAAAAAACAGACCCAAGGAGCTCTTCAGTATTATTAGGCAGCAAACTTCCAAACCGGATTCCTCCCTGGGGCAGGCCTCCAAAGAACGTTGCGACAACATCGCCAACTTCTTCAATGATAAGGTCTCCTAGATCGAGCGCTCCCCGGTTATCAACTGCTCTCCCCCTCCCTATAGCGACATGGGGGGGTTGCTTGGTAGTGCTCCCCCACCAATTACTAAACGCTGGTCACCCTTTCAGCCCATTCTAGAAGAGGAAATAGTTAAACTTATCTCCACCTCTAAACCTTCATCTCACACCCTAGAACCCCTTCCTGCTCTACTTACCAAAAAACTGAAACTCTCCCTAGCCCCACTGTTGTGCAGGATTATTAACCGCTCCCTAAAAACCGTAACCGTCCCAGATTGCCTGAAAGTGGGACAAGTCACCCCATTGTTAAAAAAACCAGGCCTGGACATAAATGACCTAAACAACTTCAGACCCGTCTCTAACCTTCCTCTCCTTGCCAAAATCCTAGAAAGATGTGTACTCCAACAACTAACACAGCACTTGGACAATATCAATCTCCTCGACTCACATCAGTCAGGATTCAGGAAAGGGTGCAGCACGGAAGCCGCAATCCTCAACATAATTGATGACATACAAAAATCATTGGACTTAGACCAATGCTGCCTCCTCATTCTCCTCGACCTATCGGCGGCATTTGACACAGTTGACCATAATCTTCTCCTCAAAGCCCTTGAAGAAAGGGCTGGTCTAGATGATGTGGTCCTCAACTGGTTCTCCTCATTCCTGCACAACCGCTCCCAAAGAATCAAAATCAGAAGCTTTGAGTCTGACCCTCATCCGGTCAAGAGGGAAGTTCCCCAAGGATCAGTGCTCTCTTCTCAACTCTTCAACATCTACATGGAGCCCCTCTCCACCCTACTCAGGAAAGCTAACATCCCCTTCCACCTCTACGCGGATGATACCCAAATCTATCTGGAAATCTCCTCCTCTAAAGACATTCACAGACTCAATGAAACACTAAAGAAAGTGCAACGCTGGATGTCAAGCAACTACCTAAAGTTGAATCCGGACAAAACTGAACTACTCCTCATCTCGAACAAAGAAGAGAACCCACAAATGCTCAAGTGGCTAAAAGATATTGATGCGCTCAGTGGGAACCTCACCCTAGCTGACTCCTTCAAATCATTAGGCATCACGCTTGACTCCAAACTAGACTTGACCAAACACATCAAGATCTCGGCAAAGAGCGCCTTCCTTAACCTGAAGCTACTAAGCAAAATAAAACCTTTTATTCCATCCAATGATCTCAAACAAGCCACCCAAGCATTGGTGCTGTCAAGACTTGACTATGGAAATGCAATCCTATCTGGAATACCCAAAACTCGTCTTGCTCCTCTGAAAATAACCCTCAACGTGGCTGCCAGAAAGGTCACTGGAATAAAGAAATTTGACCACTTCTCTCCGGCACTAAAAGAACTCAAATGGTTACCAATAGAATTGTGGGCGAACTTTAGAACAGCCTGCCTCACCCACAAAGCCCGTTACACAGGCAAACCCGAATATCTGGCGTCCAAACTTAAAAAGCAGGACAGAACTTGAACCTCAGAAGCTCTAACATCTTACTTCCGACCCCACGAAAAACTCAAAAACAAAAAAATGCGGACAGGTCCTTTGCCGGAAATGCGCCCAAAATATGGAACTCTATCCCCCCACATCAGAACTATTCCTTCTTTCCCTAAATTCAAAAGTCAGCTCAAAATTCTGTTCCTCGACCACTCCTTAGCGAACAGATTGGAGCAGCTTGGAGTGTCTAAAGACACTCTGTTCCTCTCCCGGACGTGGAATGCCAAAATCCTGCAATGAATCTCTTCTTCTTTCTGCTTACTATGATTCGTACCCTGAATGTCTTGCTGTACTGTTATTGTGTTTTGCTTTCTTTTGCACTGCTCTGTAATTATGTGAAGCACTCCGATACCTTCAAGTCAGGCTAGCGCTATATAAAACTTCCTAAAAAAAAAACTAAAAAAAAACACTTGCCAGTGACCAGGGCGGCGATAGAAAGATGCCACCAGATGTTGGGTGATTTCAGGTGAAAAGGTGAAGTATGTCTCTTCAGCCACGAGGACCAGGAGGCGTCGACAACAACTAGGAGCTGGATTCAAGCTGTCCCACAAAGGATCTAGTTGACTCCGGTGTCAGTATCCGGATTGGACCCAACAAGCCTTGGCAAATGCAACCCATGTAGGATGTCAAGATTGGCTTCGGTGCACACCAGCAAGGTCTGTGGCGCTTCTCCTTTGTAGGGAAGCTGGAGCAAGCCTGGAGCAACCAGGAAAGCAAGTTAGATTCAAAATGAAGTCTTTGGGGGGCTCACTAGCCAATGAACTAGGAACCGCAAAGACGCATCAAGCTGAAATGCAAAAGTGGGGCCCATGGGACACTCATGGTGTGGGGGGCTCTGAGCTTCGGTGCAAATGGTGCTCAGGTCTGGGGCTTCAAGCTTACCAATGTACAACTTTGAGATACCTTGTGAAGTGAGTGCAGCTTTCAAAATATAGGATGTCCAGGAGTTCCGGTCCCACGTCTCTCATGCACTCCACAGGTCTCAGCTTAGCTAAAGGTCGAGTTCAGAGATGTCTGGAAGTCTATGTACTGTGTCGCATATTCTTCGGGATCCGGCGGGAGCCTCAAAAATGCAGACTGGGAAAGTTGTTGTTGGTGCCTGTTTGAACAGGGTGGTCACTCCTTGATCACAAGGGAGATGTCTTCCGTCTTCCAGTCGAAATGGAATGTCGAAGGTCCAGGATTTATGTCTCAGAGTTTCGTCCAGGGTAATCTTAAGTCCTAGGGACTGGGTTCCTATACTTATACTAATTTTAGGGGCTGGACTACCTTTAAAATCTCTCCTATGGGTGGACCTGGGAAGGGGGTGGTTACACCTTTCCTTTTGTCCAGTTTCGAGCCAGAGCTGGGGCTGAGTGCTCCATCACCCGGTTTGAACTGGGAAATGCATGGCGCACCTAGTGTGCCCCAAGCAGCGTCTGGAAAGCATTCACTGAATGCAGCCCTCCCTGCCCCAATACACAAAAGCCTGTCTTGGGAGGTGCCAGCGCCTCCCTGGACAGGAAACCTATTGTCAAGGCATCCCCTGCCGGAGTTTCGTCCAGCAGCAGGAGGGCAGACTCGTGTCTGTGGCAGCTACATCCATTTTGTGATGCTGAGGCTCTGTTTAACTTTAACCGGGTTTACCAGTAAACCATGTCTTCTCCCTCTAGAAGGGTGGAATGAACCCCCGCCGCCAGAACTGGCGGGGGGAGTAGTATTCCAAAGTCTTTGACACCTTACGTGACATTTTTTGATTAAAGCCAAACCAAAGTTAGCTTTACCCGTGAGGATTATAATGGACCTAAGAGTATGTAATATGGCTATATCATAGAACAGCTATAAGGAGATGGTTCCAAAAGCTGCAGAGGGGCTCAGCTCATGCTAGGGCACCCTCTCATTTAAAACCAAGCACTTTTTTCATCCCACTGAAAGTCCTGAACATGTCCTAAACACATTGTAATAGCCCCACTGGCATGCTCTCTTAGCTGAGGAAAAGCTTAGGGACATACAACTGCACAGTGTTATCCCCTTCTTAGCAGACAACTGTATTTAACTCTGAAACTAATGCCTTACCAGGCCTGACACTGCTTAAAACACAAATACCTATTCCATCGGGCTTCCTTCAGAGCAGTCTCCTCATCCTTCTGAAACTCACTCTCATAACACATTATAAACCCAACTGACTTAAAGGGAAAATACTTGACACCCCTCGATCAAAGCAAACCCTTCACTCCCTGAAGATCAGTCACAGCCCTCCATCACCTCACACAGCAGTCATGTTGCACAGCCAACACATACACTGTTTGCTAGGCACAGTGCACGCCATGCCTCTGAACTATTAAATGCAAAGAAACTGACTTAACTAAATAAAACTCCATGCTGTGCTTACTCAGCAGATGAGGTTTGTGGAACCGTCTGAGTCCTGGTTACTGACGTCCATTTGGGATTAATATTTCCACCGTGCCTCAATAAGGACCAACTCAACAAAGAGGCCATTTGGAGAGGAAGCATTATCTCGATGTGTACAAATAAAACCTGCTCATTAAAATGCATCATTAAAATCAGCTTAGGTGAGAGCTTATGTTAATCTTTATCCTTATGAATGCGATCGTTTACATTTCTTCTTTTGAGCTCTGTCAAATATAAAGGGGTTGTTAAGCATTTTTAACCACATGATGTCTAACCCGTCCGTATGAATTCTTTGATTTTGGTGCTGCCTTGGTCACTTTTCCCTGCTTGGAATTGCCTATCCCTTTGAAAAAAGTATCAGCACATAGGCCAAGCTCTTGCATTATATATTTTGCTGTGTCAGCGTGAACCTATGGCTTACATTTATTCACCAAAGTCACCATGATTGGCAAATCACTTTCTGTATCGCTTGTGTAGCATGTATCTGGATTTGATTCATGCTTTCTCCTCCCTGTGGCGAGCGTTATTGGTCAGTTCTGCCACACATCTTGAGGTATTCACTAAACTGAGAACGGGTGCTCCTACACCTGGGGGGTCTTAGCATGCAGAATCTATTGCTGCTTTGCTACTGATGCTGCAATGCTTAATTTGTAAAAAAAAAAAATAATAATAATAATGAAGTGCCAGGGCTCAAGGTATTTCACAGAAGTCCACTGCGACCGGCACCACCCACAGTTCCTGCCACTTCTGAAGATTGCCAGTGCCAGCATTAGCTTTCTTTAAAAGTGTGAGATTTTGAATTAGTCCAAGTTCAGCTCTACCTGTTTTGATGACCTGGATGGACTAGTTCTATCATATATAATTGACATGTTTCATGTGCTACTGAAAAAAAGAGGGTAGACAGTACAGCAATGTGGTACACTCTGATTAATTAATGCATGACGACAGGTGTTTGTGGCGAGAACCAGGAAACGATGCAACAAATTAAGCACTGTAATGTCTATCCAAAAGCATACCATAATCTAAAGTCATTTTACTATAAAACAGCGCTATCTGGAAGACACAGCATCTGTGCTATCTTTATTGCTGTAAATATCTTTTAATGAATGAACACTTAATTCACTTTAATCACGGAACTTATGAGTCGGTGTGCAAATAATGAACAATCTATGTTGTATATATTCCTGATTTAATAAGTGGCAAAGACACAGGCAATGGCCTGGATAATATTTAACTGGTTTCTGTAGCAAATATTTTACCGATGCACTCATGCACACCCACATTCCTCCATAATATGGGGTTGCACTGTTTGTGTATTTCTTAACTACATCACACAACGCATCGTGAAGTTTGAATTAAGAGCATACGTTTCAGTATATTTTGGGTTTCATGGTCATATGTTGAAAAGCACTGGGAAAACCAAAAGGCATGACCTTGGCAAGTTAATGCAAAGGTTATTTATTATTACTAATTTTTTGCAAGCACATGTCACAAAGCTAAAAGTTATGAAAATGCTGTTTAAATGTGGTGGCCATGTGCTTATGATAAAAATGTAAAATAAAAAACAAAAAATACAGAATTCTATTTTAATAGGAGAACTCCAAAAACGAAGAAGTATAAAGAATGGAAGGAAAGAAAAAATAGCAAAGGAAACTATTGGTCCATCACCCTGACGTTGAAATGCACATATTTTCAGTCAGATATGCACATGTGATAATGAAAATACATTGCTCACAATGCAAAAGAGCCAATAGTTGAAGTAGGCTAACCCACTGAGCCAACTTCTAGGCTCTGGAGGGTGGGAGCAAAATGTGAATAACACTTGAATAGACCAAAGAATGGAGAGGACGAATCCACGGACACTCTAGGCATCTATGTATATATTTCTAATGATTTTTGTATTACCGTAGGTCGATAAAACAGCTAAAGCTTTCTCTCTGCCACACCTAAAAATGAGACCCCAAGGGAAGAGATAAAGGCAGCTAGTTGGGTCAAGTAGTTATTCTTCACAAGCTCTGCATGCAGTAGTACTTAGAGAAACACTAATAAAGAAGTTATAGAAACTTACTAGCTATAGATCTGTACAACCACCCTGACTCTGTGACTTCACAATGAAACCGACAATCGAGTTATACATCTAGAACAACTATGCAGCTATACATCCATTCTTATTCTGAAACTGTTACTATGATAATCATGTTATGCCATGTTATGTTACGTTACTTTATGTTATGTGTAATTGTATAGCACAGAACACATCGCTCTCTCTTTCTTTGCGCCGGGCGCACCTTTCAAAAGGTGCGCCCTCAGCAAACAAGAAGAGCGCAGAGTATTATATCGAATGCGCTGCCCCCAGGGCAGCAGTGAACTCATGCTGGCCAGGGGACAATGCATTCAAGTGAAATCCGGAGTGTCTTTAAAGCAGCCGCTCCGTGTTTCACTGTGCAGGAGGCAACCCGCCTGCACTTTTAAGGGGGGTTAGAGATCCCCTTGCAGGTGGGTGAAGTGAGTGACTGCACCACCTGCGAGGGGATGTCTGGAGGTTTCATAGGACCACCTTCCTTCTAAACTGCTACCATTCCACGGACCTGATAATTCTCGCCTCGGTGCCTATGCCAATCATGGAGTCCCACTCTGCAACTCTGGGCAATAGCTTGCTTAATCTCCACAACGGCCCCCACAATGCTAAGGATGCCTGGCTTCCACCTTGGGGGTGCCAGGAGTGGACGCCTCACAGGGAAAGCCAGGATGGGTTCCACAGCGGTATTCGTACAAGCGCCTTGAGACCCTTGCGGGTGAGTAGTGCACTATGCATGTATCAATTTACAATTTTACAATCAGGGGGCGTATTAACAGTGCACCACCTTTTAGGTGGCACAGTAGCACAGAAGCTTCTTTGCTCCCAAGTCTATAATACAACGCTGGCACAGAGGCAAAGGAATTCCCTTATTTGCATGGGGCCTTGCCCCATGCAAATTAGGGAACACTCTCTGGTGAGATAAAGCCAGTGCTATCTGTATTACAGAAAAGGCTGCACAGGCATCTTCGGCCCTTTCTGTAATACCAAAGTGCTCCAGGGGGCACGCAAAGCAGCCGCATATGCCTGTTGCGCTCCTGGGTGGCACTTTACATAATACAACCCCTGGGAGGGTATCCTAGCGCTGACATTCTACCAGTCATGACTTCTTGGTTCAAACCTTCGGGAATGAAAAATCGATTGAGCCATTCAGACAGGATGGGGAAGGAGTTGTTGAAGAGTGTGGATGCTGTGGTGTGTCATTGGGAGAGTCTCACTTTAGGGATTGAAATTGATGGCAAACGGACAGAAATGAAAACCAGAGACAAGTGATTGTTTGCACATTTTTGGCGCGCCTGGATCTGATAAATAACTGACTAGATAAACACGAACAGACCCATCAGATGTGTTGGTGACTCCGGGTGGGTGGGTCTCTGTGAAGAAGCACCAGTTTTCAAGCTGTTATATAAGAAACAGACAGGCCTCAATGTTCTCGACAGTACACCGTTCCACTTCAGGCACGGTCAATCCCTGTAGGCCTCGAATGGCGCGCACCCCAGACAAATTAACGCTAGAAAACATTAAAAGGCATACTTTTATTCCCCTCTGGTACGTTCGGCGCGCCAGCTCGGGCCATTAAAATATAATATTCACGCGCACCCCCTTCTCAATGGCTTGAAGGGTTCTCTATCCAGTTTAATCTTTTAAGTCTCTCTTAATGCATTGGACGAGCGTGTTTGTAAATGTGAGGCCATTATTCAGATGTCGTGTTCGGCTAAAGCTCGCTATGACGGTCTTATTTCCCCCTCTAAGCTACTGCGCCAAGTCCTCTTAATGAAGCAGTGTTTTTACGGTTCCCTTTAAAAAAAAATGGATCCTGCGATTATAAATGTGAGCGGCTCTTTTCCCCATAAGGCAATTTTCACGAAATGTAATGAATGTGATGATATTGCTCTCTTTTTCATCCTTTAAAACTTTGCAGCATCATTAAATCCTCTTTTTTTCATTAAACATATAATTCAGATGAAACAGCTGGGGGAGTGAGACTGGGAGTCCAAAGTTCTCATTAAACTGAAAAGGGAAAACAGAGTAAGCAGACAAAACCATGTCTCGGGTTCGTTCTGTCGGTCGCGTTTGTTTTTATTTCTCTTCTTATTGTGCTAATGAATCTATTTTTCACACTGACTCGACTCCAGTGGTTACCTCTTTGCCTCTGCTCTTTCCAGTTCCAGGTCTAATTTTCCATTTCTAATGGTCTCTGTATCATTGTCCCTTTTCAGGCCTCACTCGCTGTTTCACAGTATATTCCACACTCTGCCCTTTCTGTTTCTGCTCTTTCTGTTCTTTTCTCTAGCACCTTATTCCTTTGCTCCAAATCATTTTTCCGCTCTCATTGTTTTCAGTCACACTTCAGCAAACACTGCAACTTAGCACAGTGGGCTAATTACCTACTGGTGATAATAGTCAAGACACAGGTTAACTTCAAATGAGGAACACCTGGCCGTTCTTCCTTCTGAGTTGCGTACATTGAGAGATATTGTGTTGGGCAACATATATCTTTCAGTGCTAAAAGATAGGCGGCTAGTGTGATATGATTAATATCAGCAGCATTATAATATTATACTTTATTGCTTTATGACATTCACACTTGCATTTTTAAACAACATTCGTTATTAATACAAAGTGTGCGAGTGTCAATTGAATGCAAATTTTTTAATTGATTCAGGGCCATATGTACAATTAATATTTTATTATTAAAAACCAACAGCCAACTGATTAAGTTAAGTAAAATCCAAGTGTGTCATTTTCTCCCTGGTTACTGAAGAGATGTAAACAAGTGCTAAAGGCTGCAAACAAGTCATAACTCATTAGGTCAAAACCGTGGCGTGGGTACCATTTACATGAAATCTAGATTATGCTATAAAACAGGTACATATATAACGTTAAGTAAAAGATTTAATAGGACTGTGGTCATATCCTGTCATGGATCTACGATGAACTTTATATATGCGGATGTCTTCCAAAATATTAGGGGTCCCTTATGTCCGCCTGCCACCGTAACGGAATGCAGGACCGTCCGCCAGGGGTGAGGCGGTTCCGCACCTGCAATAAGGATGCCACTGCATCTCCCATTCCCAGCATCGTGGCGGGCGGTGCTCACAGCACCGCCCGCCACAATGCTGGGAATGAATGTTGTGCATTAGCATGCACAAGGTGACAGGCACCGAGTGGTGCCTGCCACCTTGTCCATGCCAATGCGGGGGGTACCATAGGTGCCCCCAATGTGCACCCCAACATCCTGGGGGTCCACCACGGGCCCCCAACATTGAAGACCGCACGCCTTTCCACAGTGGCAACGCCGCCATGGAAAGTCTCATCTCCTCCCTCATCATAATATGGATGGCGGTGTCTTTGAGACACCGGCACTTTATTGTGGTAGTTTTCCGCCCGGTCGACGTGTCAACCGGCGGAAAAGCGATGGACAGTATTTCCGTTCGCCGCAGACCACCCAGCCATCCTAATGTGGCGGGGTGAATCATGGACGGATGGCGGGCGGATCACCCTCGCCAGGCCGGTGGTGGCTACTGCCTGCCCAGCGGAGGTGATCCGCCCGCCATCCTAATGGGCCCCTTAGTGGGTTTTTTTTTCTGTTCTGGGAGTTACATAGTTTCCCATTGAATCGGCATAGGGCAGCTATTTAGTTTGAGGGGATTTTTTGGCTTATGAGGATTGAATTTTGTGGTGTCTGTATGTTGATTTGACAAATTTAAGTTGCACCTGACTGGTTTTTAGTTAACTCTAAATGGTTGATAAGAAGGTATGGATGTGAAGATGATGGGACCATGCTTAACTAATTAGAAAGCTTTGACATCCTGTACTTATGATCGTGAATGGTAGCATGTAGGTTAAAGTATGCATAAAACTTGACATTAATGTGCTATTGATGTGACAATGCATGCACAACTATTTAGCTCTGAGACATATTCAGCACAATGCGATTAGTTGTGACTCGGGTATAGTTGGTGTCTTGTAGATTATGGATGTGATACTGTTGCTCCATATCTCTCTGTCTCTTCCATCCTAAACATCCTCTTCCCCTTTTGTGCATAACTGACCATTAATGGCTTGTAACCCTTTGACAATAATCTGTAGGAGATTTTGCAAAAAAACGGCATATTGTTTCCTTTGTAATTTGACCCACCACAAATAATTCCATATTTGTTGAACAGGATATTTAACAGGAGCCTTCTGCTGAGCTTTGATTCAAGTTATTATTAAACCTTCCTATAAGTCAGAAAAATATGTGATAATTTGCATGAAAGCACGTTTTATGAATCAAAGCCGTAGATCACAAATCCTCTAAATATCCCTCCATCTGATATTATGAATTATTATCTGGTTCCTTTTTATACCATCTACTGATATGAGTTGAAGTGAACAAGCACAGCATGATAGAAACTATTTTGCATGCCTCTATTTTTCAGGCCCATATTTCAAGCAAGGGCTCAACCCATATTTTAGAATCCTCATTACCATCATTGATCTTTGGGTAAATAAAGTAGCTCGGGTATTTTACATGAAGAATAGTTTTAAAAATACACCTCGTAATCTTCACAGTGAAGTAGCCTTACACCTCCAAACTTATTAGAAGCATAAACTGTTGATATTGCTTGTTTTGCTAGTCTGTGGGACAAATAAAGCCACTGCTAGCTTTAGATAAGGTCTTAATCCATCTTCCGTTGATATGCAGATATTAGTTTGGTAGAGTTTCTATTTAAAATATAGTTGAAAGAAAGAGTTTTTTCAACTTCCATTTGCCCAAACCACTAAGATAGTTTATTTACTTTCTCCTACAACGTAGATGGTACAGTTGGCAGTATGCTGCTTATGATCCAACACACAAATATTTTAAATAAAAACTCAAGATGCCTGACATACCTCACACTAATAGGCACATTTTTTGTCTTCTATAGTTCATATATAACTGTCCCTATTAGTACTAGCAAGTACCTTTATAATCATATCCACATTCATACAAAAAATGTGAGTCACAGTACCAGTACTATTATAGCATTGAAGCCCACTTCAGAGATCTTGGCTGGTTGTTACAGGCCCTGAGTCTTAGTTAAAAGCCAGAGACGCAAATTAGGTTCTATTGGGGGAGGGCTGACAAATGGTATGCTTGATGCCAAAGGGCTATAATGCTGTTAGAACATTCCATCACTCAGGTTGGTTAGATGTCTCAAAACAAAAAGTAGGAAATAGAAAGTTGAGTATTGAAATGAAAGTCTACACCTTCCACTAAGTCCGAGTCACTCCATTGACATCAATGAATCATTCACAATCCAATGCCATTTTGCTAATCATTCTACCAAATTTTGAGAACTCAGTCCTCTTTTGACAGTTAACATATAGTACATGATAATATACAACTTTGATGGGTAGTTCTTTAGTTAATATTTGAAAAGTTGTATTATGCACACTTCAAACCATATTTATGAATTTGGATCTCAGAAGGAATGTGTCCGTCAATGTCTATATAAACTCTCAGCTCAGTTCCTTGATTTATTTTGCCATATCTATTGCCACTAAAGCCTCATCCTTTCCCTCCTTTTTTCCTTAAAAACAGAGGCCTTCATTCTGATGTCAGTAGGCTAGCCACCGACAGGCTATCGGTGGTTGGTCCGCCGACATCCATTGACATAGTCCGGCCACTGGATTACAATCTGGCAGTCGGAGGCATCTGGGGGAGGGACCGACCGCTGCTGTTCCGACAAGCTAAAGGAGCCAGTAAGAGCAGCAGTGGGACAGTAATCCCTACAACAGGGGCAGTGCCTGCTCAGGCACTGTCGTAGGGATTACTGTGTTCCTTTTCCTCTGCCTGTCTATGGCAGTCCGACTGTCATAGAAAAGCAGACGGAAAGGGACTTTGGGGGCCCCTAGCAGGGCGCCTGTTCATCACTGGGCCTCCATGAATTTATCATGCGTAGAGAACTAAATCAACGCCTCCATGCAACCACCCTAATTCAATATCATAAACATCAAAGAATTCCCAGAGGGCTGAGATTGGCGATTAAACCCCTTCTATTCAGATTACAACATAACAAAATATTTATGGATAAATGGTATTCAGTGTTGAATAAATGCTCCCTCGATCTAATTCTTTTAATAGTAGAAGAGCTTGCCAAAACCATAAAAGAACTGGAGGAAGAAATCTTTAACTTACAAAAAGATCTGTCAAAAAGATTTGAGTCTGATGAATGGGATAAAAATCTGGAAGATATCAACAAACGGTTGGAGCAATATGAGAAAGAACTACAAGAAAGAAAATTAAGGAAATTTAAACGAGATACCATAGATTACCGTTTAAATGAGGTGTACACATGGGCAGAGATGTATGCTCAAAGAAGACCACAAAAGAAACAATATACATCATCCAATGAGAGTGTAGTATCAGATAGCGAAATAGTAGCATCAAGAGCACCAATTCAAAGCAAACCAACAACCTCCACAGAACAAGAACAATCAAGGCAAAAGGAAACTGCACCGGTTGAACCTACTTTTTTAGCCCAGGGCTCGGAAATAACCCAACCACCGGATCAACCCACCCAAAAGACAAGCACAAGCATTCAAAAACCTGTAGAGGAAAAACCAAAAGAAAAGAAAACACCATACCCGAGGAGCGGGAAAATATCGTAATAAACATCTCATCAACTCAACTGACAAAGAAACAAATAGAAGTGCTTAACAAAGGAACATCTTTTGTTCCAACATATCAGTCAAATTTACAAGAAACTGAAATAGCACTCTATAAGTTTATGAGAACGATCAGATTACGACATTTTTTTACTAATGTACTCCCTGAATCTGAACCGACAACCACGAAAGAATACATTGAATTCAGACCCAAAAGTACATTTGTAGCACCCTCATTGCACAAAACGATCGACATGTTTGAAAAGCTGGTACTACAAGATCTACAGAAACTGAATTTTCTTTCAAAGAACACAACTAATTTTTCAAAAAATGAAAGGAAAACTTTACGACAACTAGCCGAGATGGACAACTTAGAATTTCAGAGAGCGGATAAAGGAGGCGCTCTAATAATAATGGATTCCTCATTCTACCAACAAAAAGTGAAAGAACATTTATTGGATGATACCACATATCTACCATTGGAAATGGACCCCACTGATGAAATTAAAAAGACACTGGAAACAATCCTACAAAATGCTTTAACCATGGGTTGGATCTCAACTAAAACTTACCAATTCCTCACAGAAACAAATTTAAAAAGACCTCATATGTACATGCTCCCAAAAGTACACAAGAGTTTGGAAAACCCACCGTTCAGACCCATTGTATCGGGAATAGGATCTATATTTGAACCTCTAGGAAAATACATAGATTCCTTCTTGCAAAAATTCGTAATGAAATGGAAAACCAATATCAAAGACACTACGGATTTCTTAAATGTATTGAGAGAACTACATTTAGAAGAAGTACAAGAATGGGCATTCTGCACAATAGATGTTAATTCACTCTATACATCCATACCCTTAAAAGAAGGAATAGAAGCCGTTGAATGGGCATTGTTACAAATAGAAGAGATTGGAGCCAACAAGGTATTCCTTTTGGAGTTGCTACTTTTTTGTCTACAGCACAGCTACTTTCATTTTGAAGAAAAATTCTTTCTACAAATCAGCGGAACCAGCATGGGTTTTGGAGGAGCACCGACATACGCGAATATATTTATGGCGTCTTTTGAGGAGCAACATATTTTGACAAAGACCAATTGGACTACTTCACTACTTATGTATCGTAGATTTATAGATGATATCTTCATAATCTGGAAAGGATCTAAGGAGACACTTGAAAGGAATATAGAGGATCTAAACTTGAAAAACCCAAGAATAAAATTCACCTACACAATAAATCAAGAAGAAATATCATTCTTGGATGTAAAAATGATTAAGAAGGAAAATGCAATTCAAACAAAAACATTCATCAAATCCACCGATCGTAACAACACGCTACTATTCAAAAGTTTCATAATCCTCAACTAATTGACAACTTACCATATTCGCAAATGCTGAGAAGTAAAAGAATCTGCTCAACAGATGAAGCACAGCAAGAAGACATACAAAGAATAAAAAAGAAATTCCAGCAAAGAGGCTATCCGACTTCATGTGTGGATAAAGCTGAAGAAAAAATAAATAAAGTAAGCCGTGAAAATTTACTCACAAGCACTAAGGATCCTTCTGTTAAATCCAACTATGTTTTTGTGTCAAAATACTCTACTAAGTCTCGTAACATCAAGAAGATAATACTAAATGGATGGGAACTGCTACAACAAGATGAAGATTTCCATAACATATTTCAAAAAACACCAATCTTCGCATATACCAGGAGCAGAAATCTAAAAGAAGAATTGAAGAACACAAGAAAAAAGGATACACTTCAACATAAGGGAATGAGGAAATGCAGCAACTGCACGCATTGTAATAATGTTATGCAACAATCTTTTGTATCACACCCTAGAACCGGAGAACAGATACCACTCAAACTAACAGCTGACTGTAACTCTAACTTTGTAATCTACAGCATAAAATGCCCATGCGGACTTATGTACATCGGTAAAACTGAAAGAAAAGTGAAAGTCCGAATTGGAGAGCACAAAAGTATGATAAGAACTAAGGGGCAGATTTATGTTAACTGGCGCATCCCGAGGGATGCGCCAGTTAACATGCGCCACAGTGCGCCACAGCTACGCCACCCATGGTGCGCCGCATTTATGATGCGGCGCACCATGGGGCAAAAACGGCACAGATGCGTCACGCATCTGTGCCGTAAAAGTGACGCATTGCTGAGGTTGCGTCGCAGGCGCGACGCAGCTCCAGCAATGCTCTGGGGGGGCCTATTCTTTCAATGCTGCCTCAAGCCTTACGCCTGCTTCAAGCAGGCGCAGGGTTTTGACGCAGCATTGCCCTGAAAGTGACTGAGTGAAATCTCATAGATTTCACTCAGCCACTTTCAGGAGGCGTTCCTGCGCAGGAACGCCCCCATGCGCAGGAACGCCTCCTCATGGCGCAGTGCTGTACAACGTGACGCATCTCCTAGATGCGTCACGTTGTAAATAGAGCGCAGGGATGCGCCACGTTTCCGCGCCGTTGCGTCACGCAACGGCGGCGTAAACGTGGCGCAAGCCCTTCATAAATCTGCCCCTAAAAATACTAAATCTAATTTAGCCAACCACTGGATCGAAAAGCAACACAATATCTCCCAGCTAAAGTTTCTGGTCATTGAGAAAATAGACATTAAACCAGGAAGGGACAATCAAAAATTCTTATCCCAAAGGGAAGTCATGCTAATAAAAAAATTTCAAACAATAGAGCCACTAGGACTCAATGATAAATTGGATATGGTTTGTTTTTTATAAACGGATTATTCACAATTGAACATATCACAAATGTTATAATCAACAAATGAATGCCTGATATGTAATGTTATCAAATTATAGTATAATTGTATAAAGTCAGTATCAGTGTTGAATTCTCTTTAGATAACCAATAAGTGATTAATCACTGCTACACTGAAAGTATACACATTTAGGAAAGTATTATAGTAACCCATTAGCTAAATACCAAAAGGTATAATAACTTTTAGGGTGCTATCTATCCAGTAACAAAAACACAGTTTCTATTATCCCCCGGCTTTCAGAATAGTCGTACCACATCGCGATGATCAATTTAATTTTCATGCAAAACAGTTTCCGTAAAACTGCAATAAATAAAAGCGAGCAACCAGTTTGAAAAAAAACAGTAACTTTCTTTAACTATCAGGTTAGCATGTGTTGACATTTATTGAGCAATGTAATGATTTTTAGAGAGTTGAAAGCCAATTTCAAAATGGCGACTCCGTTTAACAAACAATTCTAGCCTTCGGATAGAGGATAGTAAACATAGAAACCAACGCATTTATAAGCCCCGCGAGATTTCAGTTAAACCGGATCTTCCGGATTTACCGTGAAAGAAACTAGCAAGAACCCACGAAGAAAATATGCACCGAACCGGTAAGAAACCCTAAATAAGCACCTTTAATATGGGTTTAGAACCTAAAGAATTCAAATACTAACTCCTGATTCCATTTATATTTAAATACACAGGTAGAGATTTATACGAAGGATAACACTCGTAAATAACTGGACTAGAAACGCTAGAAGGAATTCGACGCCGTTTCCCCTTCTAAGGTACAAATTTCTTCGCAAAATATCATTTAGTATGTCTTGAACAGGAGATGTGTATACATTCAAAGTAGAAACAAAAACATTATCTTTGAATTTATTTACAGCTAATCGCACCTATAAGTGTATAAACGCGGTGTGACTACTCTACGGATACCAAACGAAACTAAAAAGGTAAACTTTGAAGGTAGTAAAAATAAAAACAACAAAAGCAAGATCAAAATTAGCGCCTTGTTGTTTAAATAATAATCACACTTGCATTTTTGATAATAACGTTTAACATGGAGTTCACACTGTGAGCTTCTTTGAAAAACAGCTTGTGCAGAAAATAAGAGATATTCTGGGTACTGATATAATGAATTGTTACCGTTTCAAAACTGAAGCATGTCAATCTTGAAATAGACCACTATAATCAGAATATGTAGCCTTGTTGGTTGAATCGTAGCCGATACATGAGACTTGATCAAATGAAGAAATACGGAAAAAATTTTAAGTAATACAACTAATGATTACAAACGTACTTTATTTACAGAAAGGCCCCCGAAGAAGGGACTGGGTCCCGAAATGCATCGGGCCAACCACCTTTCAACTGTTATGCATTAACTAGTTTTTGGGATGTGTTAGAGTGTGTTTATAATCACACCAAAGATTCAATGTATAGGAAATGCATATTTAGAAAAGAATAATTGTTACTTGATTGTTGAAATAATGCAAAAGAGAAAAAGATGAAATAAGGTGAATAAAACCAAATGAAAATGATTTAAATTTGTGTGAAACTAGCTTTAAATTTGTTTAGTAGTTTAAAAAAAACACAGCTGTGCATCAGGTTAGGGAGTAAACTGTATTTACTACCCATTACTTGAGGTTACTGCATGGTGCCTGCCACACCGTGCGTGGATGTTTGAAAACATAAATGTTTTATTGCAACTTGTGCTGCATCTGGCTGCTGCACAAGCTGCATTGGAAAAATGGCTGCTTCCTACCGGCAATAGGCAGTTGCATCCTAATTTGGGAGGGGGAAACCTCCCACTAATAGTCTGGCGGACTCTGTCCCGCTACGGTGTTGGTCGGACGCTCATCCGACAGACATCGTAACAGGTCCCATCATTTTTAAACTCTATTCAGATTTTGGTGGGTTGCCCAAACTAGTCTTGGACTATTCCACTCTAAATGAAATAAAGCTTACAATCTACCGTGTTCATTATTTAGACTGGCTGGGGGATAATACTCTCATTTATTTAAGTCCTTTCTGAATTTCCCAGTCAAGATAATAACTGATAGCAGAGAGGGTGATGTAAATACATCTTCTGTATTGCATGAGTGTAACCCAGTACCATTTCAAACAGAATCAATTATTTGTGAAACTTATAAAACTCATCATTCAGTTCATGTGGAACATTGTAAAGATTTATTTTTTTTAAATCAATAAATAGCAATATTTCACCACTTTTAGTGTTTTCCATCAACATTCTTACTCTCAGATGCAACAATATGAGTGTTTATGTTAACGAAAGCAACTGCAGAGGTTGAGGCTCTGTGCCCTTTTCCATTTATACGTTTTGTGGGAATTAATAAGACAATTATTGATTGACTCAGGCTCAGTGGCTGGAGTGCCGTCGCTAGTTACTGAATGCTGTATCTGTGGATTTATTTTATAATTGCCATGCCGATGCAGTAAAAGTGCAATTATAGGCACAAATTAAAACCGAAAATCACAAGTTATGGTGAGGAGCACAATCCATAACTCAAACGAGCAATGCAAGCCATACCTGGCACTCCAAATGCGATGCATGTGATGTCAATAAGTGTGTGAATGTGTGTTTATTAGTACAGCACAGTGTTTTCGGTCTCCGATTTGCTCTTTACCCACCCTCTGTACTACACTTTCAAACTTACCATCTGAGTCTAGTGCAGGAGTCTGTGAAAAAAATCTAATGAACATGTCAACATCATATGGCTCTGATTTAGTTTTTTTAAAATGCCTAGTTCAGGAGAATGAGCGTGGATACACAAATTAATAAAGATGTGCTATTGAGTAATAATAGTAGTTTGTGTTAATTTAGCGCTTCATATCATTTTATGCCACCTCTGTGATTTATATATATATATATATATATATATTCACAGAAAAAACCATAGGTTATAGTGGATATATAGTTAGGAATTTGCATTTACAAAACCTTGAAAATTCAATGAAAAAACCATTGGTTTTAGGCCATATATAGTTAGGGATTTGCATTTACAAAACCTTATTTTACTCGCATAAAACCATTGAAATTCCATATATAGTTATAAGCGCTAACTATATATCGCGCACCCGCAATCCACTGCTGATGATGTCACATATTACATCATTCATGACATGGTTAGTGACATCACTGATGACATCACTGATGACATCTCAAATGACATCATCCAGTGACTGTATGTTTCTGTAAAGTTAAAATATCTCTTACATATTGAAGAATGAGTGGATATATAAGTGTCTGGATGAAGGATTTAGTAGGTGCATGACTGACTATATGAGTGAGTGATTAAATGTGTCTCACTGAGTGCATGGGTTAATGACTAAACTGTCTTAATTTGTGCATCATTATGTCTGTTGTTCTGTAAACTGTTCCATGTGTTGATAAGTAGCTATATGAGTAACTATATGGGTTATTGATTGGTTGCCCAAGTATTTGTATGGGATACTGAGTGTGTGTGTGGGTAGCTGGGAGGTGTGTGACTCTGTGCATAGATGTGTGAGCAGTTGATTCACTAGATGGGTGGGTTCAAAAGTGCATGTGGAAACAGCTGTATGGGCGGTTGACTGTGTGCATGAGTGTATTGGTGAGTGAATGGATATCTCAGTGCTACATGTCAAAGTAAGTACATATGTAAAACACAGTACATGTGAGAGTTGACATATATAAATAACTGTGCATAAGAGCCAGTGAATGTGTGAGTGGCTGTATGGATCATTGTGAACTTGTATCAGGGATTGTATAAGAGAGTAAATATGTGTTAGTATATGTTTGAATAAGTAAAGTTTGTATAACTGTATATTTGAGGAAATGGAGGTGTGATTGATTCTTTGCATGACTGACTAGGTGTGTGAGTAACTCCATGGATGAGTGACAGTCTGTGAGTGTCTGTTTACACTGATTGTATCTAAGGTTATATTAGAGTCTGAAGAGGTTCATCGTATTATCACATGAATGATATCATCAGTGATGTTATCAGTCATGTCAAATGAGATGTTTTCAGTGATGTCATCAGTGATGTCATTTGAGATGTCATCAGTGATGTCATCAGTGATGTCACTAACCATGTCATGAATGATGTAATATGTGACATCATCAGCAGTGGATTGCGGGTGCGCGATATATAGTTAGCGCTTATAACTATATATGGAATTTCAATGGTTTTATGCGAGTAAAATAAGGTTTTGTAAATGCAAATCCCTAACTATATATGGCCTAAAACCAATGGTTTTTTCATTGAATTTTCAAGGTTTTGTAAATGCAAATTCCTAACTATATATCCACTATAACCTATGGTTTTTTCTGTGAATTTCATTGGTTTTTTAATAGCAAATATGAAAAGCTTTAAAATGTCAAGTACGTGATAAATAAAAACATTTTCGTATTTATGCACGCTGATGTGCTTTGAACGCTGCACCCCCCCCCTCCCCTCTTTTGTCTTAGTAGTACTCTCTCTTTGCAGATACTGAAGGGTAGTTAACGCAGGCCTTTACCCCCGTTGTAATCCGTCGTGGCTGCTTGTCTCTCCATTTGATTGATTGTTGTCCAAGCATTTACTGTTTTAGAATTGGTTCTCTTTGGATCATTCTCTATTTACAAACAAATGCTACAAGGGATTTGTTTGAATAGTGTTTAAGATCAGTTGGGAGTCGTATCAATAATATCAAACTCCAGTGTAGCAGGTATCACATATTTACTCTGATAGGAACCAATCTTGTGGAAGGCAAAGGAAACACGGAGAGATTGTGGACTCTGTTCTTCAAAAAAATTTTATGTAGATTCAATAAAGTAAATTTCAGTTCAAAGTATGGGGAGACATACATAAAAAGCAAAAAAGAAGTGAAAAGGGGTACATATCACTTCACCACATCGATTCACCACTTTAACATCAACTCCAAACAATTTTGTAAACAACAACCAAAAGAAATTAATTAGTGATGGTTGTATGTCTGTGCACAAGCAACAGAGAAGGAGATGATGTAGCTGTCGGCCAGTATATAAAATTTCTGTTTTAGAACGGATGGCAGGATGTCTCTACACAACGTCACGAACAGTCTGTGTCGTTTGGACACAGACTGTTCGTGACGTTGTGTAGAGACATCCTGCCATCCGTTCTAAAACAGAAATTTTATATACTGGCCCTATATTTCAGCGGTAGAATTTACATCAGCGCTGTATCCACATACGCTATGTATTAGAATTGTTTTTAAATACAGCGAACTACTTATGAGAATAAAACAACTGGAATTTTCAGGGGGTTTATTTTATTTGCAAATGAACTTCATGGTCCTGATGATGGTCTTGACGACGGCAGCAATATAAGACCGAAACGTCGACAGCTACATCATCTCCTTCTCTGTTGCTTGTGCACAGACATACAACCATCACTAATTAATTTCTTTTGGTTGTTGTTTACAAAATTGTTTGGAGTTGATGTTAAAGTGGTGAATCGATGTGGTGAAGTGATATGTACCCCTTTTCACTTCTTTTTTGCTTTTTATGTATGTCTCCCCATACTTTGAACTGAAATTTACTTTATTGAATCTACATAAAAAATTTTTGAAGAACAGAGTCCACAATCTCTCCGTGTTTCCTTTGCCTTCCACAAGATTGGTTCCTATCAGAGTAAATATGTGATACCTGCTACACTGGAGTTTGATATTATTGATACGACTCCCAACTGATCTTAAACACTATTCAAACAAATCCCTTGTAGCATTTCTTTGACCTCAAATAACCATTGCCCAAGCCTACAAGGGTTTATTGGGTTTCCCCTGGTACGATCACTATTTACAAACAAGCACAAAGTCGCAATACTCTGTTTAGTCTTTGCAGATAGTGAAAAATCGTGTAAAAAAAATAAAAGTAATCGAGCAAAATCAGTAGGCCACTAATTGGATCTCTTTTTGACCTCGCTAAAATAGAAATATTAGGAACAACCCTTCATGAGAAATACGAAAATAGTGAGATGAACTGAGCTCCACACCATGAGGGCTGCAAGACAGCTCGGCTCCATCACCCATCCCGCACAAAATAACGACAAACCGTATGCAAATATTAAAAATATAGACAACACACCAGCAAAGAAACAGGGTAAAACATTTTATTAAAAAACTATTTACATAACGTTGGTTTATAAGATGATGTTAGTAGTGGACCGATGTGTGAATAGATCGAAAGCAGCACAAGGCTCCAAGATCCGGATGGCAAGCTCCTGGATGTTGGGTGCCATAGTTTAGAGTTCTGAATTTGAGCCTTTTTGAATGTCTGTGCTTTGTTGAATCAAATTTGCGGCTTGACACAAAGCTGACTCAAGCGTTGCTACTGATGCTATGCAGACCAAAACTGGTTTTCAGTTTGTACATTTTTCTAGATTTTTAATCCAAGTTTGGTTGACTTTGTAGAACGATGGCTTCAAATTTTCAACATACGGTGTGGTGGCGCTGACTGGGAGGGGGCGCTTCGCTCCTGCCCCCTCCCCAAGTAAGATTTTCATACGTGAAAGTACGTTAATGGTTTTGGTCCCTGAGATGCTTCGATGTCACTGCCATTCTCAAATAGCATAAGTTCTGGATGTTGGGTGCCATAGTTAAGAGTTCTGAGCAGCGCTTGCAACACTGTCTGAAGCTTATTTCCACCTACTGCAGCTTCACTATTCTCAAAGTAAGTGAGTGTCGTTTGTGGACCTGACTGCATTAGAAAACAATGTGATATATTACCTTCCTAAACAGCTTGACGGAGGCCCCTGAGGGGCGGTGTGATGGCCATGGACTCGGAGAAGACGCTTGGCTCCGACACCCTCCCCAAGTCTTATAGCACTGGTGTAGCCTGAGATTGCCCCCGACATAGGCGGCCGGCTCCCGGGATCCGGCGGAACTTTTTGCCTTTTGATGACTCTTCAATTCTGAACCTTGTCCCATCCAGCTGAGTTGCGCCCACTCTTGCGGCTACAGCGTCTTGCCCACCATCCAGCTGAATTGCGCCCACTCTTGCGGTGCAGCGATAGGCGGCTGCCACAGGACTCTCAAAATGGCGGCCGGCTCTTCGGTTTTGGGCCTGGTCCACTAAAATGGCCCTGGGACACCTTTGAACTCGGACGCTTCCCTGATAGGGCTTGGGTCCCATTCTCGAAAAGCGTCCCCTCAGCCGTGAAGATTCTACAAAAGTCTTGGGGGCCTCCGACTCCCGCAGGCTTCTGGTGGGGAGCGGCTGCCATGATTGCTCGTGGAATGGCCACGACGGAGCTACGAGATGGTAGTGGTCTCATGCTGACGCCAGCTTTAGTCTGAAACATCCAGAAACACTGTAGACTACCAATTCGATCAGTTCCGGTAGCGCCCCAACATGACCCGGAAGAGAAGAACTTGCCCTCCCCTCTTTGACTGATGGTTCTTGTTGCCTGTCCCCTCTGTTGTCATTTAACAGAACTTTTTGGACTGCTGAAAGGAGTTGTGTTCCGAACGCTGGTTGGTGGAGACATTTTGACTATATTCTTGACCTACGTTGTCGCGTAATGCGTTATATGACACGCCGCGTTACCGCACCCGGAAGTGATCCGAGGCGCGGCGCGCAGCGCGTAACGTAAGCATAACAGGACATGTGACTTGTTAATAAAACTTTTCATTGGTTCATTTTACTTTTGTTAATTTAATGATGAAAAGCTTGGTCATATGACCTAAAAATTACGCTTTTTATTGTTTTCGAACAATATTTTTTTTTCAAACATATGTTATAATATTCCAGGCTAATGTACTTTCCCGGAAAATTTACAACTGTCTTGTAAGTAAAATATATTCCTTTTTCGAGAAAAAGGGCGTTTCTTCCTTCCATAACGGAGCCGTTGAGTAAAAGAGATTCGGCCTGCTATCTTAATCGCCAATACGCCTGATTATCAGATTCTTATCGATCACTTTATATTGCGGACATGAAAAACACAACTGCCCTTAAGCATTTATCTTTACTGCGTTCCTACATATTATACCTTTTATCCGTCATGTAATTGGACTGCTTTATTTCACTTGCCTTTACTGATTCGAAAACAGTGACTAAAAGTAAAAACTTTACCAATGTAAATACTACTACCGTGTTTTGTTTTAAAAACCTTTATTGTGAAAATGTCAGTATACAAATACGGGCCTATAACCACGTGGGCCGGCCACGGAGCAAACTGAAATCGTATATGATGAGGAGACATTTACACTGTAGAAGAACGTAACGAGCGGGCCATTAGGTTGCAAGAACAAAGGTGTCTAACAGTTGCGGAATCGGTGGACGTACATTTTGTAATTAAAATACGACACGGCCACTTACAATAACATTTTCTAGATATACATTTGCGGGCAAGGAGTTACGAGTCCCATTTATACCGGTGCCATTTTGGGCGAGGCCGGGCAGGTCCAAGATATAGTCAAAATGTCTCCACCAACCATCGGCCAGACCAGAACCCCTTTCGGCCCTTTATGCTACAAGATGGTGTCTTCCATTCAGAAAATAGTGTTGGCAGCATTTTGAAAGGAAACAGAAACAGCCATTCTCCTAGTGAGTTTCACATTGTTACATTTAGGAAGAATGTTGAAGAGTAGTATGTGGAAAATCTGAAGCCATTTTTCTACAAACTCTCAATCAGACTTGGATGGAAAAAAAAAACCTGAAGAATGTACAAACTGAAAACCAATTTTTGTCTGTATAGCATCAACAGTAACGCTTGAGTCAGCTTTGTGTCAAGCCGCCATTTTCATTCAATCAATAGCGTCCTGCTGCACACATTCAGGGACCTGGTCGTGTCTTCAGATGAAACGGATTGTAGGAAAAGAAGCAGAAAGGAAAAGGAAAAAAGTTCCGCCGCACCTCGGGAGCCGGCCGCCTATGTCATGTGCCACCTTTGGCCACACCAGGGCAATAGTGAAGCTGCAGTAGGTGCAAATAAGCTTCAGACAGTCTTACAAGCACTGCTCAGAACTCTCAACTGAGGCACTCAACATCCAGGACTTGCCATTCGGATCTTGGCGCCTTGTGCTGGTTCCGACCTATTCACACATCAGTCCACTACTGACATCACCTCATAAGCCAACGGGGCACCCCACGCCGACTTTCGGCGCAGCATTGTAGGATGGCCACACCAGTGCGGCAACTTGCTGGACACAACATCGGGGCCATCCAGATCTCGGCGCGTTCGACTCACTGTACCGCAAGAGTGACCGCAACTCAGCTGGACACGCCATCCTTCGGCGCAGCATTGTAGGATGGCCACACCAGTGCGGCAATTTGCTGGACACCACCTCGGTGCCATCCGGATCTCGGCGCGTTCGAGTCACTGTACCGCAACAGTGACCGCAACTCAGCTGGACACGCCGTCTTTCGGCGCAGCATTGTAGGATGGCCACACCAGTGCGGCAATTTGCTGGACACCACCTCGGTGCCATCCGGATCTCGGCGCGTTCGAGTCACTGTACCGCAACAGTGACCGCAACTCAGCTGGACACGCCGTCTTTCGGCGCAGCATTGTAGGATGCCCACACCAGTGCGGCAATTTGCTGGACACCACCTCGGTGCCATCCGAATCTCGGCGCGTTGTGCTGCCTTCGGCCTATTCGCACATCGGTCCGCTACTGACGCCGCCTCACGTGCCAACGGATTTTCTACGCTTTTTGTAGCCCTATGCCGCATAACAGGTCATGTGACTTGTTTATAAAACTTTTCATTGGTTCATTTTACTTTTGGTTTCCTAAAGATGGAAGGCTTGGTCATATGACCTAAAAATAACACTTTTCATTGGTTTAGAACATTTTTTTTTCCCAAACGATGAAAGCCCCACCTTGTTTCTGAATCATTCAGACTGAAGCTGGCGTCAGCATGAGAGCACCACCATCTCGTGGCTCCGTCGTGGTCATTCCGCGAGCAATCATGGCAGCCGCTCCCCACCGGAAGCCTGCGGGAGTCGGGGGCCCCCAAGACTTTTGTAGAATCTTCACGGCTGAGGGGACGCTTTTCGAGAATGGAGCCCAAGCCCTAGCAGGCAAGCGTCCGAGTTCCAAGGTGTCCCAGCGCCATTTCAGTGGACCAGGCCCAAAACCGAGGAGCCGTCCGCCATTTTAAGAGCCATGTGGCAGCCGCCTATCGCTGCACTGCAAGAGTGGGAGCAACTCAACAACATGGTGAGCGAGACGCTGTAGCCGCAAGAGCGGGCGCAACTCAGCTAGATGGCCGCCACCTGGGGAGGCCCGTTCACGCCGCCTCCCCCACCCCCGGGCCGCCGCACGCCAATTTTCGGAGCAGCATTGTAAGATACCAAAACCAGTGCGGCAGTTTACTGGACATCACCTGGGTGCCTGTCGTACATGTTGTGTCAGCCATGTGACACTGGACACAGTCCCATCAACATCTCAACGCGTTCTGCTGCCTTGGGACTATTCGCACAACAGACCGCTACTGACGAGGCCTCCCCCCGCACCACCCGGGACGCCCCACGCTGTTTTTCTGTGCTGCATTGTAGGATCCCAAAACCAGTGCGGCACCCAGGCGACATCACCTGGGTGCCGTCCAGAACTCTGCACGTTGTGCTGCCTTGGGACTATTCGCACAAAAGACAGCTTCTAACCATTGTTGCTTTTTGTGTTGAAAAATGTTTAAATGTTTTTAGTTTTTGTTCCGTTCGTTATAGTTAATAGTTAATAAAGTTTTATAATCTTACTTTGTTGGAGTGTTATCTATTTTTTTAAAAACGGGTGAATGGGGCCTTGAATCGGGTTATTGTCATGTGTGGGCTTTGGAAGTGTGCTGCTGCAGGATCGGACATTTCAAACTCAAATGCACATTCTTTTTCTTACCTTTCCGAAGCATGGAGCGCAATAGCAGGCAGAGAAAGGGTGATGCACGTGTTGAACACTACCTGACCTGGCAAGTTGCTGGCAGTGCCCCCCGCCCGCTCCTAAAAGAGGGCACACACACACCGCCGCCCCGAGTACTTCACAAATCTTTAAAAGACCATTCGCTTGTTCATGAGGCTTAAATGGTTTATCACCTCTTCTAGAACCCCTGCATCGACCCTCTGACGTTTCCTGGAAAAATTACCATGTAACACAATACCAAGCCCTGTCAGCTGAAACCCCCAAGGAATCGTGGGGCATATTATCAAGGGGGTTTATCTCTGCTTTTTTGGCTTTAAAAGCCATGAAAGCGGAGATAAAATTATCTCCCTATTACCAAGCTGTCGCTAACACCAGTTAGTGACAGCTAAAAGGAGATAGCGACCATCTTGGGCCCCGCTTTGCATGTCAGTGATACTTATCACTAATGACATGCAAAGTGGCGTACCAAGATGTTAGCGACTGGAAACAGTCCCTAACATCGCGATCTTCTATTACCAACTTTTGGAGATATTCGCGCTAAGCGCGAATATCTCCAAAATCTAACACCTGCCCTGAGCAGTTCTTAGCCATGTTATCCAATGGGAGGTGGATAACATGGCTAAGAGCATTTGCTCGATAATACATGAATATCGCTGACTTTTCTGCGATAATAGCAAGGTTTATCTGCGATAAAAATCGCCGATGTGCGGCGATAATTTTTGTCTCTAAACAAGTTAGAGACAAAAATTATCGCTAGTTGTTCGTAATATGCCCCCGGGTTTTTGCTTGCAGAAATCGGGAGGCGGGAGACTAGCACTGAAATCAGTAGTCACACGCCTGAATCAGGAGGGTTGGCATGTCTGAATTCTCTACAGCTGGGGCCATAAACTACATCCGCAGGGGTAGGTGATAGCCTGGGACCAGCCTGGCATCTAAAATGGCTGCCGTGCACGACAAAATTGTGGCATTGGAAAAAAGGCAAGATGGCGCAGCCGCTGGAAGAGATGTATCAACATATATCAGCCTCCTCAGCCACCCTCAGGAAACATAGGGGATTAGGATACGTCTCCCGCACCCCCTTATACCTAGTAATTTAATTAACGAAGCACAAAATGGCGAATTCCCGTTTCGCTACCAGTTTGCGGCCCAGTTCGCGGCCCGTGAAGCGCTTCTACCGTGAAAAATCATTTTTTTTTTCTTTTCCCCACGGGACCCTTTAATAACCCCAACAACATTCCTAGGGGGTCAAGAGGGGGATACCTTGTCCCCTTTCATTAAATTCCCCCTTAGTTTTTCACCTCTTCTTCTCTCTCGATCCTACCGAGAGACAAGATGGCGGCCGCTCCGGACTGTCACGCAGCAAAATAAAAAAAAGCTCACGCACAGCCGCTGGAAGAGATGTATCAACATATATCAGCCTCCTCAGCCACCCTCAGGAAACATAGGGGATTAGGATACGTCTCCCGCACCCCCTTATACCTAGTAATTTAATTAACGAAGCACAAAATGGCGAATTCCCGTTTCGCTACCAGTTTGCGGCCCAGTTCGCGGCCCGTGAAGCGCTTCTACCGTGAAAAATCATTTTTTTTTCCTTTTCCCCACGGGACCCTTTAATAACCCCAACAACATTCCTAGGGGGTCAAGAGGGGGATACCTTGCCCCCTTTCATTAAATTCCCCTTTCGTTTTTCACCTCTTCTTCTCTCTCGATCCTACCGAGAGACAAGATGGCGGCCGCTCCGGACTGTTTAGAATGTTGACAGACACCGGAGAGCCAATCAGCTTTCTGCGCGCAAAGTTCCGAAACGCGAAAAGTAAGCGGACCGGATCGCTGCCCGGAGCGCTGTTACAGATATATATCTTGATTTAAACGTTAATTTCTCAAAATCCACTGAAGCACATATATTGAGACCTAGCAAAGGCACATCGGGCTACCAGTCCCTACAATTTTGCCAAGTTTCGTGCAAATCCATTCAGCCGTTCGAGCTAAAAGTGAGGCCAACCGCCCTATGGAAAACTCAATGTAAAAAACGCGTTTTGGGACCCCCCTTTTTTCTCAGCCCCCCTTGACGAAACCCCACCAAATTTTCAGGGGCTGCTCAGAAACAAAATGTGCCATTTTCCTGAAAATTTCAGCCGATTCCGTCCACAAACGCCAAAGTTATTAGACATAGAATTTTCAGAAATCCCATAGGGAATTAATCCTAACTATATATACCTACTGGCGATAGCCAGTAGGTAATATATATATATATATATATATATATATATATATATATATATATATATATATATATATATTCGAACACAATCTGACTCCCTTCGTCAGAAAAACAGCCAGCACACTGGAATCCGGTATAAAGATTTTAATTCTGCAAACCCCCCTCACCCCAGACAGACGCGTTTCGCTGTGAAAAGCTTCGTCAAAAAAAAATATATACATATATATATATATATATATATATATATATATATATATATATATATATATATATATATATATATATATATATATATATATATATATATATATATTACCTACTGGCGGTCGCCAGTAGGTAGTTATAGTTAGGATTTTTTTCAATGTTAAATCTCAAAATTCTATTTGGAATAACTTTGGCACCGGTTGACGAATCTGCCTGAAAATTTCCTGAAAATGGCCTCGTCGAGCTCCGGTTCTTCCTTGAAAGTTTGGGGGGGATACGTCAAGCGGGGGCCGAGATAAAAGGGGGGTCCCAAAACACGTTTTCCCCATGTTAATTTCCATAGGGCGGTCGATTTCACTTTTAGCTCGAACGGCTGAATGGATATACAGCAAACTTGGCAAAATTGTAGGGACTGGTAGCCCGATGTGCCTTTGCTATGTCTCAAGATATGTGCTCCAGTGGATTTTGAGTAATTTAGGTTAAAAAAAATATAAATATCTATAGGCACTCTCCGGTGCGCGCACCGGAGAGCGCTCCAGGCGCGACACGCGACTTGCGCGCAGAAAGCTGATTGGCTCTTGGGTGTCTGTAAACATTCTAAACAGTCTGGAGAGGCCGCCATCTTGTGTCTCGGTAAAATCGAGACACAAGGGGTTTGAAAAAAAAAGGGGCAAATGACCATAAGGGGGAAGAGTAGACCCCCTCTGACCCCCTAGTTTTGATGTGGGGGCCATAAAAGGGTCCCGCGGGTAAAAAAAAAAATTCAATTTCCGCGGGGGGCGCACCCGGTACGCGTACCGGAGAGCTTACTGGGGAGCGTACCATGGAGATAAAAAATGACAGATTTTTTTTCACCCAAAAAATTGCATTTTTTTATAAATTAGAGGTAGTTCTGAAAAGAACTTTTTTTTTGATTTTGTTGTTTTATATTTTTTTTTTAGACTTTTTAAAACAATTTTATAATTTTTTGGGATTTTTGTCAAGGGAAAAACAAAAAACAGGGATTCCAAAACGGCTCAACAGGAGCAAAAAAATGTGAAAATTTAGGGACTGTCAGGGCAGCGGTGCTGCTGTTTCTTTAGGGCAATGAGTTCAACACTCTGCTCCCCATAGCAGAGCAGTTCGTCACAGTCCGTGCACAGAAATTTGATGCCTGCAAACTCTGGCTGTATGTTAGGGACCATTCTTCGACGGGATGGTCCCGAAGGTGTTGCTCCACCAGTGGAGGTGCTGCCGTCATATGTGGGTAATTTCCGTGCCAGCTCTCTGACACTCTCCCTCGCAAAGTTGTTTGGGTGTCTTCTTTTGACATGCCTGATTAAATTGGCATTTCCAAAACTATATTTTTTCAGAGGATTGCCTCTGGATAAAGTACTACCACATATTTTGCAGGTTACTTTTGGAGCGTTGACTTTTTTTTGTCCTTCAGGGATGTTATAAAATTTCCAGATGAAATGGATTTTTTTCTTCTGCCTAGGAGGGTCCTCCTCTAAAAATGCCTCGGAATCACTGCTGGATGACTCTCTTGCAGCCATTGCTGTAGATCAGGAAAGTAGGAGATGAAGATAGTACACAGAACAGCTCTTGCTCTCTCCAAGTACAAAGCAATAGTGAAGGAAATGGGTGGGGATTTCATTCTTTGTAAAAAAAACTGTTAGCAACCAATGAAAAGTGTTATTTTAGGCTCACATGACCCGACGCGTTTACGCTGCGCGCTCCGGAGCACTTCCTGGTGCGTTTACGCGGCGCGATCGTAGGCGCTTCCGGGGCGCAAACGTGGCGCGATCGTAGGCGCTTCTGCGTGCGTTTACGCGGCGCGAACGTAGGCGCTTCCGAGGGCACTTACGTTGCGCGCCGAAGTGACGTCATCAAACTTTTACGGAAATGCATAATCATTTTCCTTATTAAAAAAAACTGATTTTATTTGTATGGTACGAAATGTTTTGCATTATTATTAACTTTTCATTCATATTTTTTTTCACGAACGACAGTAGCGCTCTGGGTTCGCTTTCAGGTGAGCTCACCGGAAAGCTTACCGGAGAGCTTAGCTGAAAGCTTACCGGAGCGCGCACCCAGAGCGCAAAAGAAAAAAATTATATAAAAAAAAATGAATACTTACAAAAAAACAGCAAATTGTAAAAAAAAAAAAAAAGGTTAGAAACTCGATATAGAAAGGAATTAGCATTTAAAAAACCTATGAAATTCACTGAAAAAACCATAGGTTTAACACCAGTTATAGTTAGCTGGAAATTTTACTGACATAAAACCATTGAAATTCCCACGTTATAGTTAGTTGGACTCACTATAACTTGCACGTGTAATGCACTGCTGATGACATCACATATTACATCACTCATGACATGGTCAGTGACATCACTCATGACATCACTGATGACAGAGAGACTGACCTACTTTCACTCGCTAATATATGTATTCACTAAGATACACTTAATAAGGCAGATATCCAATCGTTTTTTTTTAAAAAACATCCATTAAGACAATAATTTAAACAAATATTCTTCCATCGACCTTAACATACATATATAAAACATATTTATTTATCTGAAAGACACACATTCACTGGATGGTGTCATCAGTGCATTACACGTGCAAGTTATAGTGAGTCCAACTAACTATAACGTGGGAATTTCAATGGTTGTATGTCAGTAAAATTTCCAGCTAACTATAACTGGTGTTAAACCTATGGTTTTTTCAGTGAATATATATATATATATATATATATATTTTTTTTTTTTTAAATCATAGTTTTTCCGGAGCGCTGCAGCTTGCCACAGCTTCCCCCAGGAACACAGATGCACGGACCAAAGGTTTGCGGTGCTTCAAATATTTATTCGCGTGCCTGGCTTCATAACGTTTCGGCACACAGGTGCCTTGCTCACATGACAGCAAATAGTTGTGAGGGTGTCATTTTTAAAGTGCAATACTGTGTTCTGATTGGGCTCACTTGCATAGAGATAGTAAACAGACTAAATGTAATTATAAATCCACGTCAAATACATTTTGCATTTCATTGCAACAATATTGGTAAAATACCCATTGGATCCTAATAAGAACATATATATATATATGTTTCATTAAACGCTACATCTAAATGTATATACATATATTTACTTAACTCCAATTGCCATATGATTGGGCAGACCCATCAGTACACGGTTTCAATATGTAAAAAAACGAATAAGTGCAATATTGTGTTAAAAAAGTGCAATGTGCTTAAAATCACCACAACAAAATACATCAGACCCACAATTCTAATATTTCTGACTGAGCACAGTCAATATACCAGAATAGACACTAAACTCAAGTTAAATTAGACTTGGTTCAGTTTACCTTTTTAAAAAAAGATCATCATCAACTAAATATTAATGAAATTGAAATATATGGACGTGTATATCTTACAGTTAAACAAAGACAAAATTATATATATATGTATTACTACTGCCAAGCCTTATATTATTTTGTGTTCAACCTCACAAGTGTGACAAGCTGAGTCAGCCTTGCCTGAGTGTTAACTCAATATCAGCAGAGCTGTACAATGTCCACAGTAGACATTTCACTCACAAACCCATCTGCCCAGCCCAGTGAATAATTCCAAAATGGAGCTAAAATGCTGAATGTTAAGATTGGACACAGAGAGGTCAAAGTCGACACCCTGTTAGAGGGTTTTCAGAAGAATTCAGGCACAGCAGAGGTGCCTGATCATCAGATATCTGCTTCCGAATCACCTGTCATTATTTTAACTACATGACTGAAGTCACTGAATGACGGTGTAGATCAATGAGGAAAATGGGACTAAGCATGAGCAACTGTTACACAGGTACAAGATTGGTTGGTATAAGATCCAGGTGGTACTAGAGGCCAACGTTTGTTGCAAATATAATTGTGATTCTGAAGAACTGGGACCATGTGTAAGGTGTCCCGGAGATTTATGTGTTTTATTGAGATGTAATAATTTATTTTTCAACTGGACATACACCTAGAATGTTACCAGCTAATTCTGTTTTTAAATTAGAGGAAAACGAAGCCCCATTTCGCTAGCAAGGACTTTGAAAACAATACAGATTTAGAATGCCAGTGTTCATATTTTCCCCACTTGTATATCAAAAAAGGGCAACAGCAATTCCTATTTTCTGGGAAGAGGTAGTGAATCTTAAGGTTATTGTAGTGCCTTACACCTGTATATCTCTGTGACACCATGGAGTGATAAAGCATGGGACATCATACAATTTTCAGGATGGTAATGACGCATTTGTTTTTTCCCAAAACATCACTGGGACGATGATACAGCCATGATATTCTATGGGTTGAGTTTGAGGCATAGTTCAATTATTTTGCCCATTTGTAAGCCTGCAACAAGGTATTTTACATTGCGCTTAGCATTTGGTAGCCTGATCTTCCCCTCTCATCAACCCTTCCTCCAATCTTTGATGCATTTTTTTCTAGTTACAAGAGTGTGTCGCAAAGGGACAAAAAGGAGTGTGGGAGAGTGAGTTCGTTGATTGGTTGGAAAATGAGACAGATTGAGTGAAGATCATTTAAGAGTATGAGGCAGCAGAGGATGACGCTGTTAAACCTAAGCTATTGTTCATGAAGGCTGCTATTATTAGTAATGGCGGAATACTGTGCAGTACCTTGTAGTTTATTTATGGATCCGGAAGTACCATCACTAAAGGTTTTTGTACTTCCAAGTTCCAAAAATGCCAGCTGATCACGAAACTGCCCTTGAGACATGGAATCTGTGTTTCCGCATCGATTGTCACACATATCCACTAATTTATCGCCTCCACAATGTGCCTTCTTTCAGAAGGTGAAATATCCAGGTGCTAAAATATTGGGCATACTTCGTTCCTCACAACACCGATTCACTCTCTATCTCATTTCCCGGACTGAACTGGAATTAAGAGTATCATTTTAATGGGGCATTAAGTGGAAACCGGCAGTGAAGGCCCTCATTTGATGCTAGATGAGGTCCCCTGTGAACTGGGCCAAAGCAATGGACATATGACGAGTTATGTGACCTCAGAAATAGTTGAGACGTAGATCAGGCTATAGAGAGAGCAGGAGGCCTTTGGGATGACATTACTAATGTGTGTCTCACATATGGTGATTCAAACCACTACAGGAAAAAAGTAGCCTAAACATATTAAAGTAGTATTCCATAAAGTATGTGTACCCTTACTTTAACAGCTGAATATCTGCTTCAATAATGCAAATGCAAAATAATGTTGTTGAGAGTGATGGTGTTTGAGAACAAGATTTCCATGATGAAAATAGTACTGGGTTGTGTGTGTGAAAATGAAGTCCTCCAGGCCAGACTGCAGGGTGGTAGTTTATCAGACCAATGTGCTTTAAGAGCTTACTCTGTGGTGTAATAAATAATAGGCCAATGTGGGTTCTTGGGTGGGCTACATGTTCAAGGCAAGTGTGGCTGAGGTTAGATGTTGGTGCAGGAGAGGGTGGCAGTAGCGCATGGGGATGTGTGTGGGATGGCACTTGTTGATTTGTGGGATGTGTGAAAAGCAGGAGTTTTAGTATTTACAGTCAGGACTAAACAGGCGGCTCCCTTGTTTTTGTTATCCTTTAAATATAAAATTTAAAGTCTTGGATTAGGATGCCTTACAGCTTCAGGGAGTGTTCCTGAAAAGGCCGAAGGCTCTTCGGCTTCTTGATGGCTGGCTGGGTGCAAGGCTGATAAGGGATGGTCACATGTCTATGAAGTAGTTGGTGATTGGGTGGGGATACGTCCCATGGGACCAGCTGTTGGGGCACACTTTTGCTTGTCAGGGGCTTATTACTGTTTGAAACAAGCTATGAGGAAGGTCATCTCTTGACTTTCATTGACTGGTGTGACTGGGTCTGGCACAAGAGGTTCATCTTCGGGAGAATTCATCACTCCACTCATGAGTGGGACTCAACAAGTGTGCATCAACGGACTTGAGAAGTCTTGGGGACAGAAGTGCACTCCAGGGAAAAAATCAGAAGTGCACTTCTGAGAGAAAAGGCAGTCACTCAGCAGTGGGGTCACTGATATTTGTCCACAGTTGCATAACTTTTGCTTAATGGTCATTCCTTCTCCATTCCAGGTTGAATAAATGGAACTAATGATTTTGGTTGTTCGTATCAGCTGAGAAGTATATATTGAATATGATGTTTACAACCTATACTTTACCTACTGCACAGTGTTACTGTAGCTTCAACAGCTCTAACAGGCTTTTCTCTCTGCAATAGTGAGGGACTTTGACTTCACGCATCCCATGCCAGGACTGGGGAACCGAAACAAAATCCCTTTTGAGGCACAATATTTTATTTTCTCCTGTCACATTATTCTAAAATGAACCTAGCTCTCCATTTCCTTCCTAGACCCCATATTTTCATCCAGAAGGAAGGCAACAATATAGGTTGCAATGTGACAATCTGATTTTATTTGGTTTTGCTACTTTCACTTGATTTAATGCGTTCCTGGAAATTCGTTTTTCTCAGTTTTGTAGTAAATGGGCTTACAAAGATCAGGAGGTCTTTTTTCGTTTTCCATTGTTAATAACATTAGTAAAATATGCAACACGTATTTTAAAGAGATAACAGCGGTGTAGAAAAAAATGTTTGACTCCATTGTGAGGAATACAGGCGAGTTAGTGGAAACCTTGGGGAGAAAAAAAAGTCTGCCTTTTTTTAACAAGGTGGGATTTGAGATGTTCAAAGGTATTACAGCCGGACCCGACACCAAGGCAGTCCAGACATGCAGACTCATTTAAAATATTAAGCCATTGGCCTGAGAGAATATTCAGAAATCTACCCATCATGCATTCCTGCAAAGCATACATACAAACACAACTGTAGGTGTCTGCCTTAACAGACCAACAGACACGAAATCACGTTTTAAAGATTGCATGATCCATATCGATAGATGGATGAATTTAAATCACCTACAACTAAACGGTGGAAAACTGAGATAGTTCTCTTTGGCAAAGCCCATGATCACTGGCGAAGTGACTAGTGGCCTCAAACCCTCGGCCTCTGCCCAGTGCATAGACAATCAGTCCGGAACTTAGGTATCCAAATAGAATACCAATTGTCAATGAAAGATCAGGTTAATTATCTAACTAGCTCCTGTTTTGGCATCATGCGAAACTTGCACAAAGTTTTTAAATGGCTTCTGATGGAAGCCAGGAAGCCATTAGTCCAAGGATTGATTATCAACCACATAGACTACGGAAACGCTTTGCTGTCTTCAATAAATGAAGACCTTCTTACTAGGTTCCAAGTCTTGCATAATACTGCTGCCAGGCTAGTGCTGAATCTCCCGATGGGATCCCCTTTGGCACCAAACTTGAGACTTCTTCATTGGCTTCCAGTTAGGAAACGGGCTCGTTTCAAGATTCTCTGCCTAATACATAACAACATGTACGGCAATGGTCCTGATTACTGGAAAAAGAAACTCAGTTGGTACCAGCCATACAGGGCTCTAAGATCCAGCAACAAATCCCTTCTAACTCCCCACAAGATTCATGCTATAAGAAAGGGAGGGAGATCTTTTTGATTTCTCGCTCCCGCTTTCTCGAACAAACTGCCATTACATCTAGGTATTGTCTCTGATCATAATCGCTTTCGCAGGGAGCTAAAAACATGGCTATTTAACAATTAACTGACTCCTGTCCAGACCAACTCCTGAGTATTCCGCAAGCGCCATGAGATTTCCGGGTGATATGTGCGCTACATAAATATTCCTGATTTGATTTGATTAAGGCATCACCACAAGAGACCAAAAAAAGATGCCAGATTGCAACATTAAGCAATATTGCTAAGGGAGGAGAAGCACCTTAGAGGCAAACTGTCAGCTTGCCTGGAGCCTTGAAAATCCTTGCACCAGGGCTGCCAGAAAAGCACTGCAGGAACAATGCAATAAGGGACATACAATAAATACATTAGGGGTCAAAACCCAATTACCCACCCTGAATGGCAACTCCAACTTCTACTGCAAGGGCCTTGGAATTTCCAAAACAAATCAAGCAGCAGTTTATTATGGTTAAGGAAGGCCGTACAGGGCACTCTTTGGACTCTTAGCTCCCACAATTAAATCCCTTGCTCTTTATCCTTTTAATGGTCTGGCTTAACAGCGCAGCTTTCCCCAGAAAATGTTGTGAGCATCACTAGAGAGGGGTTTTGTCTCTTTCCCTGTGTTGGGAGACAGTAATACATGTTCTGATTGTGAAGAAGTCGTGTGCTTCCACGGAAAAGGTGCTTACCCATCACCCAGCTGTCAATCAATCAATCAATCAGCATTTGTATTGCACAGCACTGTCACTCCTAAGAGTATCTAGGCACTGAGGGGGCTGTGTCTCCTTCAAAAAGTCAGGTCTTGAGTTTCTTTCTGAAGTCGGCCAGGGAGGGTGCTTTTTGGAGGTGGAGGGGCAGATTGTTCCAGGTTTTGGCAGTGGTGATAGAGAAGGAGCAGCCCCTGCTACAGCTGCTATGGATGCAGGGGCTAAGGGTGAGTGAGACGGAGCGTAAATGTTTTGCAGGCAAGTGGAAGTTCAGTCGATAGTTGAAATATGAATGTTCTTGATCGTGGAGATCTCTGCATACGTATGTGAGGATCTTGAATTGTCATCTTTTCTGGATGAGAAGCCAGTGGAGGTTTCTGAGGTGAGGGGTGATGTGAGTTTGTTTGGGGATGTCCAGGATGAGTCGGCAGCAGAGTTCTATATTTACTGAAGCCTTTCAAGGAGCTGCGTTGAGATTTCGGTATAGAGAGCGCTGCCATAGTCGAGGCTGCTAGTGACGAGGGTTTGCATAATGGTCTTCTGGAGTCGATAGGGATCCATCTGAAGAGTGTGGAGAGCATGCAAAGGGTGAGGAAGCAGGAAGAGATGACTGTGTTGACTTATTGTTTCATTGTCAGTGTGTAGGTCGGTTGCATGCGTGGTCTCTCAGAGTGGGTATTGGTCTGAGTTCTGCAGGCCACCAGCTGTGGCCCCATACAGATGTATTCTTCCCAAAGATCAGTAGTTCTGTTTAGTCAAAGTTGAGTTTGAGGCAGCTGTCTCTCATCCAATTGGCTATGTTGGTCATGGCGTTGCAGAGGTCGGTTTTGGCATTGGAGGGGCCCTCATGATTGAGAGGATCAGTTGAATGTCATCTGCATATGATATTATGTTGATTCTGTGGGATCTGATTATCTCTGCAAGGGGAGTCATGTAGATGTTGAACAGGGTGGAGCTGAAGAATGAACCTTGGGGTAGGCAGCAAATGAGGGGATTGGGGAGAGGATGTAGCCTTACTGCTAGAGCTGTCGACCTCGAAACTGGGGAGCCGGGTTCGAGTTTCTGCAACAATGCTCAACATCCTGTGATGTAGTGTAGTTCCTAGTTTCCCACTAGGCCCTGCGCATTGGAATAACATAAACAGTAGTATCGACGTGGAACTGCGGATATTCCAGGCCTCCACTGACTATGCTAAACTTAATTGGGTTGTGTTACCAACTAGCTCAGAGGTCACTGGAAACTTTCTTCTCTGCATAGGAAGTGATCAGCTTCCTTGGCACAGACAAGAAGGGATTCAGTTTTCCAACAACCGTGCAACATGACAACTTTGCTCCTCAGATCAAGAGTCAATCTCTAGGGTCGTGTGAAACAATAGACACAGATTTCACTCAGTCAGTCTAGTGCAGTTTACTTTCACAGTATGTAGAGAATAGAGAGACGGGCGTTTGTCAATAAAGGGTTAACATTTATTGAACAGTCTTTCTTCTCGTACAAGAGAAATGTATTGCCACAATTGCAATAACTGTTATTATAAAAAGTACGTACAGTAAGATAAGTATTGCGAAATAGAACTGTAAAAGCATTGATATGGTTTCTTAGCCATACAATGGTTTAAAAGTAATAAAACATATATACAGTCATATATACATTAGGCTAACATACTCAACTGGTGCTTCTAACTAAGCCTACCCCAGTGTGCCTGACCTAAGCCTAACACGTGAAAGGGGAAGTAAGTAAGTAGCTTAAGTTAAGTTGGTTTTGCCAAGGTTTGTTTCAAGAATTCTCGTCTAAGGGTTTAGTCAACACCATACCTCTGAATAGAATGATGGAGGATTGGTATCTCCTTCAGGGGTCTCTCTCGATATCCCAGTCACCCGCGAGGGTAAACCGGAAGCGCCGGGACTGGATTTCTCTGCACGAGAAATGCAGCGGCTTCTCTCAGCGCGTCGAGGAAGGAGGGGTGACAGCGTCCGCGGGCAGCTGGGCTGGATGTCTTCGCAGAGGACGGCTGCTCGGCTCCTCAAGCGTACTGTACCATAGTTCGCGCTGTAGCGGCGATAATGGTAATCAGCAGCTTCACCACCACAGGATAGCAGGCTGCAGCGACAGAGTGCTAGTTTTTACCAACACAGGGTCATGCAGGCAGCTGGCATCAGCAACAGGGAACGAACTCGCAGCTCGTATCTTTCTCTCATTGCTTAAGGCAACGTGGGTAATATTTATACCTGACAGGTGCCGGATTTGACGCAAGTTTGCTGGACATAAGACGTCAATTAAAGATGTCACTAGGAAGTGACAGTTATCAGTTGCTCATTAGAGTTCCATTACTAATCAAAACATAGCAAGCGGGGATTTCCAGGTTTGCTAAGTTTTTATCTTGTTGAAGAACTCGGAGTGTTATCTAGGAATATCAGATAGTGACTGCTGCTCTGTCATTGCACTAATTGGTCGCAAAGGAAGTAGCAGAGAGTCATGCTGGAATGTGGCTCTGTTCGTGTGAGGCCAGAGATGACTTTTCAGAAAATCGCACTTGAACGGTTATGCCAATATAGGGAATAAATGGATTTATAGCCGAATAGGGGCATAAGGTCACAGTATCGATCAGGAACCTAGATAAGCACGCAACATCCACTCCACGTTTTCATGTCCATCAAAATTACTAAAACTAAAGCAATTAGATGTATGTGTAACATTGCCCACCCCAAAATACATAAATGCATTCGAAATAGGCGTACTTGTAATACATGGAATTTAGGTACTGTACGTTTTTTTAAAACATAGTAATCATTCAAAAGGTATTGCATATGAAATCAATGAACGATTATGCAAAAAGAATTACACATGAAGTATCTCTGACAGAAGAAATGCGAGATAAATCATCACATAAAAATGCATAGTAATAACATGTGTGCTAGAGGCTGGTGTTATGATGTTATGTCTCTAGATGTGCTTAGAAATAGAAGTGTGAAGCTTCCGTTCTCTAAGAATAGTTTTTACGTTAAGCAAAGAATTGTTCGTGCCAAAAAAGGGGTCAATATTAAAAAAATTGTCCAATTCAAAGAAAATAGATTTCCAAAGCTCCTGGCAGTTTTTGTTGATCAAAACTGAAGGCTGAATTCAGAGTTCATGGGAACGCTGTGTGTCGGAAAGCTTTTCAAAAGTTATTGTTTCTCTATGGGTGAGAACATCGTATCAGACAGGCTCGCAAAGAATTGGTCTACAAAATCAGGTGATAGTTCAACCAAATTAGATAGCGCTGTAACTTGGCAGGTGTGAGAATGATTGCTGTCATCGAAGGCAGGACCAGCAATGCTCACAGAACGTTGTACCTGGATGATGTTGCTTTTGTCACTCGCTCCACTGTTACCACTTGGCTGTAGTACAGGAGTCTCCACGAATGCCGTCATCAGGATTGGTAGCCGCTGGGGACAACACAATGCGTGAGCCGTTATTGGACTGAGCAAAGTATCGACGTCCATTGGTACTGCTGATGGAAGTGAAAGACAGATGTCCAACACGCATTCATCGCCGCAAAGCATACACCGTAGCACAGGTAAAATGCAATTTTGCCATATCGGTCTGAATGAAAGGAACCAGGTCATGTTTAGATCTCTCAGCCTGGCCAATCCGAGGACGTTAGTTATCCTGTCCCTGTAGCGCATTGCTAGGATTGTCTTTTCCATTCCCATGGGAGCTATGTCTGAGCCGAGGTTTGCCATAACGTAGCAGGAGGATCAAAAATAGAATCCCTGCGATGAGTCCCAAAAATAGTGGAATGCCGCCAAAGATGGAGTGCACAAAATTAGGAAAGATTCCCAAAATTGCCTGGAAGGGTGTCAGCAGTCCCGTAAAGACTGTCTTAAATATGCCTGGGATGCTTGTTGCACTAGACATGTTAAGGAGTTGGCTGAACATTTCTACGAAATGCACGGGGCAATTTGTTGATAAAAGGTCATGGACTTCAGTAGCCGTCCTTGCGACTAGAAGATCATACGTCTCTTTAGATGACGTTATAGGCACTGTTGTCTGTAAAAGCACAGATTTCATTTTGCTTAATGTATCAATTCGTATAGAATAGAGATTCAGACGAGGCCAGAGGGGAGTCACTATGTCTGGAGGCCCGCTCGGGAACAATGCTTGCATACAACATTTGACCATGGACGTTACTTGTACTAGATAACTTTTCCCTGGCGCGAGGCCACAGCACCTGTGATCCGTTCTAAGAATGTAACTCCCGTTCGAAAGTTGCATAAAGAAGGGCTCTATCTGAGTTGCAGGTGTGACTAGCTGGTGGCATGAGAGGTTGTTTGAATTTCCATCACATGCTCCGTGTAAATTAATACCCTGACACAAAAGTATACCGCTTAGTGAGTGTTTACAGTTGTCACCACTAAGAAATACATTTTTGTCGCTGTCACTATAGCAAGAATGAGTGTATGGTAATTTCCATTCGGATTTTACATATCCCTTACCCAATTGTTCATATTGGCCAGCAGGTATGTACTCAAGGCATTTATGAAATCGGAAAGTTGTTATCGGAATTGTGATAATTCCGTGTATTATCCATTCAATGACAGGACTCTCTGACATTGTCAATGGTAATCTCTCGAGTTTTTCGATGCTCAAGATTGTATAGTCTGCTCCTTTCTGTGCCAAACTGATCTGTTTATCAGTAAGGTTAAAACTGGAAAATAATGACGTTGTGTTGATTAAACGCCAAGGCACATAGCCTGAACGAAGATTTTGCAGCGTCCAGCCTAGTTCTATAATAGAGCGTAATTGAGACTGGCCATGTTGTAACATTAGCAAATCTCTGTCTATCACATCAAAGGCAGAGGATACAATATTGTCCAAAGAATATATTCTGGAAGACAGAGTCATTAACCCATTGTCTACTACAGAAAGTGATTTCTCCAAATTAATACGATCAATTTCTCGTATTTTTTCAGCAGTTTCAATTTGCGTTACTTTCCAAGCCTCGTTGTAAGCAGCATAGATACTGGTCGCTATGAAACGCTTTTGACGCTGTTTGCGTGGTCCAAGAATGAAATCGCGCAAATCAGCACCATCTTTTAATAAAGACAAGTGTTGCTTAATTTCAGCCAGTGTGGATGTAGTTAGCCATTCTAGGCAGAGTTTCCCTACACTGTATGTTGTTATAATCCCTGGATGTTGTCTCTGGGAATATCTAGGGTCTAATCTGGTCATTTTTAAACCCTGTGTTTTATTCAGGAACCTATCTTGACAGCTATTTGTGTCTGTAGGCCAGATTAACCACTTTTTCCATTCAGGATTTGTTCTGTTGAAATGTAAAATTTGTGACACTTCTAACTCAATATCAGCTGTTGCATTTTCAGGTATTGGCTTTGGTATAGACGGTGTTTTCATTTCTTTGATCTTAGCTAGTCCAAGACAAGATGTTTGGTGTACTGTGTCATTTAAAAATAACATTTGTTCTGGTATCATGCAGGTTCTAAATAGTGCTTCTATGCCTTGCACCTGCCAATCTTTTGTACCCCAAATTGTTTTCGTTTCAATATTATTTTTCCAATAATCAAAACCAAATGTCATCATTTTGTCATAAAATGCTTCTGAATATATCAATTTAGAATTCGTCAGCATTGTTTTCATTCCTGTTTTATCTAACAGTTTGTAATAAAACGTTTCTGCATCACTGGTGTTAAACCCTGAGAATTATTTGAATTTCTCAAAAAATGCTTTAGAACTGCTTTTAGGTGGTGTAGCACAATGTTCCCATTGATTATACATAAAAACATTTCTAGGCTGTGCAGATTTATGCAAGTAATGATCCCCATAGTGGGTGTAACAGAATAATTGCTCATAACTAGATGAACCTTGTAAATAATCATGATCTGTGAATCTAGCTGACATTACTAAATCAGACATCATGTCATTAATACTGTTAAAGTCCCAATCATCAGAGAATGTACTAGGTGTCACAAAGTCACTTAAGGAAACCTTTAGTTGATGAGGATACTTCAGGATTTCGACCGGACCATAGATCTCATAGTCTGTTTTCTCCCATACTACCCCACCAGGTATTGGAATTGCTGTGACATTTACTGTTGACAGTTCTCTTTTCTTCACGTGGGATGATCTGTGTGGTTTCAGGACTAGGTTGATGTTCTGACTTGCTGTGTCCATTGTAATATATTTTCCTTCAATTAATTTTCCCAAACATAGTACCATGATGAGCCAAAGCAGGAGGAAAAATACACCTAGACCGAACCAGAACTCTAGCCAAGGGGAAATTAGGTAGATTTCCTTCAGTTGATGAAAGAGTTCAGTTGCTTTTTCTTTAAAAGACTTTTTTGTTTCTGGCATCACTTCGGCGTCGTTTAAATCTTCAGAGAAGTTGTCGAAGTTGATGAAATAACCAGAGGCAGTTCTGTCAATTGATGGGATTGTTCTTTCAATCTGTCTCTCGGTAGCACTTTCTGATGCCACATCATTGTAGACTGGTGTTGTTTCTTGACGAACTGTTTCAATCTGTGTTTCAAGAGGCACGAGTTCCATGGCATTATTGCATAGTCCTTCATTGTGCACTGCAGGCTGATCGAATGTGATGAGTCTTTCAGTTTGAACCTCTTGGATTGTTGCAAGTTTGGGTATTCTGTTGTTTCTTGGGAGTCCACTGGGCCTACTGTTGATTATAGGCCACATGCTTGTGGTTTTACCAGATCGATAGACACGACTCTGTTCTCCTTTTTACCAGCAAGGGGCGGTAGCACAACTGATCTTGTTCCGGTGACTGCTAAGACAGGTACTGCTTTTCTGTAAGAAGGCCCAAATTCCTTCTTAACCGCGATCTTTTCTCTGACTAGATCCCCAATCTTTGGAATCCAGACAGGCCTTGCTGGGGCTGTTGCGGGTGGTGCCTCGTCAGTGGTACTTGGCTTTTGCTTTAACTTTATGTTGGTTAATGATTTTCTTGTTTCATTCAGTTCCTGTAAAACAGCCAAACGGTCTTTTACTTCAAACTGCTTTGTTTCTTCTTGTACCACTGACATCTGACTATCGAGGTCCTGAACGTTCATTCTAATTCCGAACAATAGTTCGTATGGGCTGAAACCTTTTAGAGAATTTCTTGGCATGTTGTTAAGACTAGTCTGGACACTTATTAAATGTTTGACCCACCCAGCGCCTGAACCTAATACCTTCGCTGTTATAGATTGCTTTATGTCCCGGTTTTTTCTTTCTACCACACTTGTCCGACGGACAAGAATACCACAACCCAATTCCCATGCTGGCCATGGCCTCCTTATAGGCTCGAGAGCTGAAAGCAGGACCCTGGTCAGAATGGAACGTGGTAATTGCGTATGTGCCGATATAGACTCGCAAATCTTTTATAACCGTTCTAGCGTCAGCCGAGCGCTGGGGACCTCATTTTTTAAGTGCTTTTCGCCTTAACTGTTAATAGGACGCAGGGTGTGGTGTAGGCAGCGTTACGCTCTTTCTGACTGGTAGCCGGTAGCAAGGTTCGCTACTGCGATCCCTATTACAGTTTTCACAGTTGTTTGCATATATTTGGTGTTCTACACTCATTCCCGGCCACCAGAATACTGATTGTAATTCAGTCAGTGATTCCTTGATCTCTCTGTGCCTAAGACCCAAACCCATATGTGCGTCTGCTATTAAAAATATTCTCCTGTTCGTGTTTGGAATTACTCTGTCCCCCACTCCAGGGATTCGAGCAAAAGGAACGGAGTTCGCATCGATTATGTATGCATAATTGAGTGGATAGTTTACGGGTAGTGCTGCACAGTCGCCTTTTACGGTCGTTTTTACTGCTAGCATGGTTTCCCCGTCTATGTACTTATCTGTACGTTTTTTTGTGGCTACGGAAGCCGGGTTAGTTGCTTCCGCTTTGGCTGTATTAGCCAATGAATTCCCTGCAACGTGAACGCCATCACGTCGAAGACTCTGTGCGTGAATCACGTGAGTCTTTTGTAGTTCTTTGTGTAAAAGAGCTACCTCGTTCCAGAGCTTTTTATGCTTTATTGTGGCACCTGTGTCATCTTTGTAGTCGTTTTCGATCCAACTCTGCAGTTTATTGTTGTAAGAGTTGACGCAAAAATGAGAATCGCACACTATAAGTGTGGGGAATTCGCGTTCTGCATTTTCGAGCGCCATCTTTAAAGATCTGATTTCAGTTCTTTGAACCGAACAGTACTTTACTGATTCAGTTTTTGTTATTTTCGGTCTGAATTTACCGCACAGCCAACGACCTTTAATGATCGCACATGCTGCATCGTAGGATTTTCTCTCTACGTTGAAATGCTGTACAAAGCTATCTGTATAGATTATACAGGCGTATTGTGGGAGAGGCAGAATTTCTATTGGCAGAGGATATTCTTCTTCATATTCTAAATCATTACATTCTTCAAATTGCGGGGCGAAATAGTATTTCACATCTTCCGCTCCTAGAGAATCTAAGCACTGTATCCATTTCGGATCCAGTGACACTGTAGGCAGGTTTACTGGGCTGAATAGCGCCTCGAAGGCGGATTCTGCTGTAAGGATATTAATCCGTTTGCCGTGTGCTAGTTCTCGTTCATTTGCTAATGCGATTTGCACTGCGTTCACAGTTCTTTCTGTGTGACTGAATGTTTTTTCTGCTTGTGTGTACAAGTGAGATTTAATTGAAATTGGTACCTTTTTTCCCCCATTAGAGGTCAGGTACGTGAATCCGCATCTTCCTGGGATGACTCGGATTACAAGATCGATCGTGTTGTCACGCGTATCTAATTTAGTTTTTGCTAACATGTCTGTTTGCAGTGATCTCAAAATTTCTGTGTGTTTTTGAGTCCAATTGATTTGTTTTAAATCAGGTTTAATTAGTTCGTAGAGAGGTTTAACCCTCTCTGCGTAATTTAGGATGTAAGTTCTTCCGAAATTCAGAAAACCTAGTATGGATTGTAAATTCTTCAGCGTTTTTGGAGCTTGGAGTACAGCACACTTCTCTAAGAAGTTGTCCGCTAGGCTTTTCCCTTTACTTGATAATTCGTACCCTAAAAATAGTACTGTCAGATGGGCAATTCGGGACTTTTTAAAGTTGAATTTGTAACCCTCTGCTGCGAACCCAAGTATAATGGTGTTCACTCTTTTCAAGTGAGTATCCAAGTCGTCGTCTGTGAGATAAATATCATCTACGTAAGATAATGCTTCATCATCATAGATTGGTAGTAACTCTGTTACCCTAGCTGAGAATAGTCCTGGGCTGTTCTTGAACCCCTGTGGGAGTCGACAGAATTTTTTCTGTGACCCAAATGCAGAGAAAGCGGTCAAATATCTGCTTTCTGGTGCAATGTTTTGACAAAAGAAACCATTAGAAATGTCTAATGTTGTTTTATATTTTTTCCTAACTATGTTATTCATTAGGGCTGCACTATGCGAGTTTTGTACTGCAAAGGTTTTGCAACATGTATTAAGATGTCTGTAGTCCAAAACTAGACGATATGAATTGTCTGGCTTGGAGACAGGAAACAAAGGATTGTTCATTTGAGAGGTGCATGTTTCAATCACCCCCTGGTATTCAAGTTGATCTAAGATCTCCCTGACCTGTTTTTTAGCTTCTTGCTTTATGGGATACTGCCGTTGGGCAGTTGGTTCACTTTTTAGTTGGATTTTGTGAGGTGGTGAATCCTCATCCCATCCTACATGATTTTTATATAATGCAGGTGCCTGGGCTACTGCCCATTTCCTTGCATATGTATATTTTTTGTGAATCGGTATGTGATTCGAGAAGGCAGGCATAATCACTTCTTCGCCACGAGGGCACTCCCTGACAAACTCTGGGGGCCAATCTTTTTCAGCTAACAGAATATCATAGCCTTTTGAGAGCTTATCCCAAAATAGACCCTTAATTTTCCTAGTCTTATCACCCTCTATACGCAATGTTATTTCGTATATTTTATGGGGCTCGCTAAGTCTGGCGTCGGCAGTTTCAACCTGAATGTATTCATTCGTGTCCACTGTCTCCAGATGACTCATCAAGATCTTGCGCGCTATACTGATTTCTGCTGCACTGTCCAACATTGTCAATGCCCACTCCCCGTTTTTCAACTGTGTCCTCAGTATTCTCGGCATGGTTGATTACTCTAATACTGGCTACCTTCTTTTTCTGAAATTGAGATTTCTTATTTTGAGCAGGTTCCTTGTCTTTGGACTTGGTGTGCTCTCCTGGGTCTGACCGTCCTCTTCTTTCCGAATTCTGTGGAAAAGATCGAGAGGGACGTGTATCAATACTTTGATATCTATCAGGTTTTTTTATATTATCCCTATTTCTAAGGTTATATCTTTTCTCAGAGGGCTCCCGTTGGGGAGACTGGCGTTCTCGAGTCGGAGTTCTTTCCCTCCGTCGAGGAGACCTTCCTCTGGACTGGAAAACTTTTTCCTTGGGAGTGGATTGTTTATTTCCATCCCAGCTCTTTTTAGGAGTGTTTGAATTATTTTTAATAAATAATTTTTCAGGATTTTCGAGCAGTTGGGGCTTAACTGGTTTTCCACCCAAGCTGTCTCTACCTAATTCTTCATAGCATTTTTCTATGATTTTTGCAAGCTCAACAGGATCTTTTATATCTGTTTCCCTCAACTTCTGGCGAATCGCCACAGATGCTGCTTCTCCCTTTACGTTGGCTAATAATATAGCCGTGACCTGCTTGAAATCTTTCAGTAATTTCATACCTAGATTTAAAGCGGGTTCTGGACTGAATTCATTTTGAATCTGTTTCAGCACTTCTGGTATTACCGCCATAGACGGAACACCGTGTGTTTTTGTGTAAATGGAAGCAAAGACTGTACCCCAAGTGTCACAGTCCTCCACGTGTGGTGCGATTCCCATAGGAAGGCAGATGGTCAAGATTCTGTGTTTCTCAATAGGGGTAGTATCAGGAAATACTGCCTCTATTTGAGTGATTTTCTGGGCTAACCAGAAAGGAATTTGTTCCCGTTTTACGGGTGTTTTACCAAGACATGACTGTATGTTCTGTGGTGTAATTTTATTTGTGTTCCCCTGATGAGGGGTCAGCTGTGGTGTATTAACAGCTGGCTGGACTGTTGCAGTCCGTATTACATATTGGACTAATTGCCTATGTATTTTTATTAATGTGTTTAGCTGTGCTAACAGCTCTTCCTTAGACATTTTTGCAATGTCAGGATGTGGTGTGTAGCTGGCTAGAACCGGCCACGTGGCTCCTGGTCTACCTAGTGGACCGAGCCTGGTAATGTGATCATTGTGTTTTAGGGCGCCATTAAACCAGAGCAGGTGCTCTTGAAATTTAAGTGGAATTTCAATCTCCTCGAAAGGAGCGTACTCTTCCGGAGGTTTCTCTATTTTGTAATAGTGAAACTCTTGTGTTATAGCGTTTACCGCTGGAAAGTTTATCCATGTATAGAATACCTCTGTCTGCCGATACTCGTGAGCCTCTATCACGAAAATTACTGTACCACCTTGAGGTGTCAGTCCGTGTTCTATAAGTTTTAAAGTTATAGATCTTCTTAACTGGACCGGGATGATAATAGCATCCGGGTCTGTGTATTCGGGACCTTGCTGAGTCGCATCTGCTGCGGCCCCAGCGGTGCCGTTGTTTTCTACTGACATTGTGTAAATGCAGTTTTTGCAGAGTAGGTCTCCAAGGAGACAAAGATTAGATGCACAATATTTTGGAACACTGTATCCTTCAACGTTGAATAAACCAGAGCTTTACATAGGAATCTCTTCCTACTAAGGTCGGGCGGATTTTAACCTTTCACCCACTCCAGACGTCTATTGGAGTATTTACGGGAGAAAAGGGTGTGAAATATGCACGACTGAGTTACTCTACAAGTCTTGCGTTAGTTTATCGCCTTACCAAACGTTGGGCGCCATGTAGTGTAGTTCCTAGTTTCCCACTAGGCCCTGCGCATTGGAATAACATAAACAGTAGTATCGACGTGGAACTGCGGATATTCCAGGCCTCCACTGACTATGCTAAACTTAATTGGGTTGTGTTACCAACTAGCTCAGAGGTCACTGGAAACTTTCTTCTCTGCATAGGAAGTGATCAGCTTCCTTGGCACAGACAAGAAGGGATTCAGTTTTCCAACAACCGTGCAACATGACAACTTTGCTCCTCAGATCAAGAGTCAATCTCTAGGGTCGTGTGAAACAATAGACACAGATTTCACTCAGTCAGTCTAGTGCAGTTTACTTTCACAGTATGTAGAGAATAGAGAGACGGGCGTTTGTCAATAAAGGGTTAACATTTATTGAACAGTCTTTCTTCTCGTACAAGAGAAATGTATTGCCACAATTGCAATAACTGTTATTATAAAAAGTACGTACAGTAAGATAAGTATTGCGAAATAGAACTGTAAAAGCATTGATATGGTTTCTTAGCCATACAATGGTTTAAAAGTAATAAAACATATATACAGTCATATATACATTAGGCTAACATACTCAACTGGTGCTTCTAACTAAGCCTACCCCAGTGTGCCTGACCTAAGCCTAACACGTGAAAGGGGAAGTAAGTAAGTAGCTTAAGTTAAGTTGGTTTTGCCAAGGTTTGTTTCAAGAATTCTCGTCTAAGGGTTTAGTCAACACCATACCTCTGAATAGAATGATGGAGGATTGGTATCTCCTTCAGGGGTCTCTCTCGATATCCCAGTCACCCGCGAGGGTAAACCGGAAGCGCCGGGACTGGATTTCTCTGCACGAGAAATGCAGCGGCTTCTCTCAGCGCGTCGAGGAAGGAGGGGTGACAGCGTCCGCGGGCAGCTGGGCTGGATGTCTTCGCAGAGGACGGCTGCTCGGCTCCTCAAGCGTACTGTACCATAGTTCGCGCTGTAGCGGCGATAATGGTAATCAGCAGCTTCACCACCACAGGATAGCAGGCTGCAGCGACAGAGTGCTAGTTTTTACCAACACAGGGTCATGCAGGCAGCTGGCATCAGCAACAGGGAACGAACTCGCAGCTCGTATCTTTCTCTCATTGCTTAAGGCAACGTGGGTAATATTTATACCTGACAGGTGCCGGGTTTGACGCAAGTTTGCTGGACATAAGACGTCAATTAAAGATGTCACTAGGAAGTGACAGTTATCAGTTGCTCATTAGAGTTCCATTACTAATCAAAACATAGCAAGCGGGGATTTCCAGGTTTGCTAAGTTTTTATCTTGTTGAAGAACTCGGAGTGTTATCTAGGAATATCAGATAGTGACTGCTGCTCTGTCATTGCACTAATTGGTCGCAAAGGAAGTAGCAGAGAGTCATGCTGGAATGTGGCTCTGTTCGTGTGAGGCCAGAGATGACTTTTCAGAAAATCGCACTTGAACGGTTATGCCAATATAGGGAATAAATGGATTTATAGCCGAATAGGGGCATAAGGTCACAGTATCGATCAGGAACCTAGATAAGCACGCAACAGTGATTCTGGGCAAATCACTCACTCCCCCTGTGCTTTACAAAAATTAATGTATCCATCTGTAATGAAGCTGGTGCTCAAGTAAATCGCTTTGATACCTGATATCTTGGGGTCTAGTTTGTGCTATATAAAACTAAAAAAAAATGATGTTCTTGTGTTTGGAGATGAATAAGGGGCAGTTGTATGCTCTGGGTACACCCTAAAAGGATAAGAGGGATCTACTAGAGGGTGTTCTGCTGTATGCCAATTCTGTGGAGTCTGTTGCTGAGGGTTTGGTAGGAGAGAGTGTCGAACGCAGCAGAGAGGTCGAGGACGATCAGTGCCACAGTTTCTCTGTGGTCGAGGAGGGTCCTGATGTTACCTGTGGATGTGATCAGTGGGGTCTCAGTGTTGTGGTTGGCATGGAATTCTGATTGGGAGGTGTTGAGTAGGTGGTTTTGATCAAGGTATTTAGTGAGTTGTTGACTTGTAGCTTTCTCGAGTATTTTGGCTGGGTATGGGAGCAGGAAGATCAGTCCGAAATCTCTGAGGTCACTGGGATTGACAGAGGGCTTCTTTAGAAGGGATCTGACTGCTGCATGTTTCCATATGTCTGGGAAGGTTGCTGTGGACAAGGAGGTGTTGAAGATGCTGGTGAGCTCTGCGCTGATAGGGTTGACTTTGAGATTAAAGAGGTGGTGGGGAAGGGATCGTTGGGCACCATTGAATGGGTAGATGACATGACGGTTGTGTTGGTCTTGGCAGTGAGTGGAGAACAGGTGGTTATTTTCTGGCTGGTGTTTGTTGCTTGGTCAATGTTGTTGAGGCTGAGAGAAGAGTGTTTGGCATCGGAGTTGTTGTAGATGGTGGAAATCTTGCTGTGGAAGTAATTTGAGAGAGAGTCACAGAGTTCTTGGGAGGCATGGATGATGTTCTCTGTGGTTGTTGGGTTGGAATATTCTTTGATGATTTTGAAGAATTCCTTCGTGTGGTTGTTTGTAGTGTTGATGCGGGTGATGATGGTTGATTTCTTGGCTTCCTTTATGTGCAGGTGGTATTTGCTGTGGACTGTTTTGAAGGCGGCTCTTTTGACTGGGTCCTTGGTGGCACACCACCACTTCTTGAGTTGGTATCAGTTGCGCTAAGTGATTCCGTGCTCTGGGGTGTATCAGCTGGCTTGTTTTGAGCTTTTGGTGTTTTTTTCCTGGTTGGAGTTGGGCGACTCTGTTGGTTCATTTGTAGACCTAGACGGAGAAGTTCTGAACAGCCTGGTCAAGGTTTGATGAGGTTTCAGCTTATGTGGTTCTGAGGGCTTTTGTCCATAGGGTATTTGTTTATTTTACCCCAGCTGCGGTAGGGGGTGCTGTGGTGCTTGGTGGTGGGGGGCTGGGCATCAGAGATGGTGATGTGGACAATGGCGTGGTAGGTCCAGGTGAGTTCTGTGACACAGGTAAATTTGATTGTGTCACTGGAGGTGAAGATGGCATTGAGTGTGAGTCTGGCTTTTTGCGTGGGTTTGGTGACCAGTTGGGTTAAGCCAATGTTGTTGAAGTTGTCCAGGAGGGTGGTAGAGTTGGCATTGTTGGTGTAATTGATGTGCAAATTGATCATTGATGTGCAAATTGAGTTCGCCAAGCAGGACGTTGTCGGCGGAATTGATGGCAAGGTGGGCAATGAGGTTGGAGATGGCATTTCAGAAGGATGGTCGGGGTCCTGGGGGTCTGTAGGCGAGGGTACCTCTAATCGTAGTCTTGGTGCTGGTTTGTAGTCGGAGGTTGAGGTGTTTTATAAGGGGCGTTGGACCATCGCTGGAGATTGAGCATCAGATGGTTTCCTTGAAGGTGATGAAATGCCCCTGTCGTGTTTGTCGGTGTGATCTTGGAGTGTTAACTTGTAGCCTTTGAGAGTGGTGTTGGTAATGTCGGGGTTCGAGGAGGGGTTGAGCCAAGTTTCAGTGATGAAGGCGATGTCTGAGGTGATGGTGATGATGGTGTCCTATATTTCTGTGGAATGTTTGCAAAGGGAGAGGACGTTGGTCAAGATGCATTAGAGTGGTTCTGGGTTGATTGTGGTCTTCTGATTGGAAGTGGTGTGGGATTCCTTGGGACTGTGTTGCAGTAGAAGCCCAGGAGATGGCCTCCGTTACCAATTCACAAAGGTTACTGTTACCTAACCATCTCATTGGCAATAAAACAATTGTGCTGCAGTGTGGTAACACTTGTCATTCTGAGCGCTCAGACCGCCCTCCGATAATGGCAGATATAATTTGTGTAGAGCAACTCTGCCTCTAGAGTGTCCCCAGATAAGCGAGACCAAGAGAGATTAAAGACCATTGAAGATTTTCCAATGCAAGTGATATGGGAGTGTGGAGAAGAAGTATAGGACACACGAACGATCAACATTTTGGAGATCGCCACTTGCCCCATGGGAGATAAGGGAAAACTTAACCAGAACAGGAGGGTCGATCGGGCTTTAGTGATGGCTCATCCCAAGTTACTGTTATGGTGTCCACCCCCGAGTGGTACACCTGTATCCCCAAATATTTAAAAGTATTGAACGTCCATTCCAGTGAAGTCTGTGGTGCGGCCTGCCTCTGGGCCAACTACATGGGTGCCATCGGGAATACCACTGATTTAGACCAATTGACTCGCAATACCGAGACCTGTGCACGCTCATTTAACAGGTCCATTATCTGTTGAAGTATTTCGGCTTGGTCCGCCTATAGCGACACTATGAGCCATCGACGATCTGCATGTAGGCCCCACTCCATTACCCGCTGTCGTAATCTACACACCAGTGTCTCCCTGGCCAGGGCAAAAAGTATTGACGACAGAGGGCAACCTTGATGCGTGCCCCACGCCATCATAATAAGTGAGGAAAAAATGCGACGGTCTTTAACCTGCGGCCTGTGGTTCAGCAACTGTGTCCATCTTAAGAAATTACGGCCAATGCCAAACCCCGACAATACCGCCAACAAGAAATCCCAACTCAACGTATCGAACGCCTTTTCGATATCTAGGGGTGCTATCCAGGGTACCTCCACCTCCCCCTTTTTTTTTTTTTTTTAGTGTATCTTATATAGCGCACGGCTACCCCAACGGGGTGTCCCGGCGCTTGCATTGGGAACCCGTCCTGGCTTTTCCCTGTGAGATAACCCGTACTGGGAATCCCCAAGGTGAAAGCCAGGCATCCCGCCGCGGGGGGCCGTAGTGGAGATTAAGCAAGCTATTGCCCAGAGTTGCAGAGTGTGAACCCGTGATTCGAGTAGGCACCGAAGTGAGAATTATCGAGTCCGTAGACACTTGGGCTCAGACCCTGCCGCGTCGGGAATTGAACCCTGGTCCCGGGTCTGACCTCAGCTTCCGGGTATGCCTCCTCTAAACATTGAGCCACACTTCTCCCTTTGCCCACTCCAGCTTTACAAATAATCGTCGCAGGTTCAAACCAGTGTTTCTCCCTAGTATAAAACCATTCTGATCCTCAATAATCTATTTGCTAGTTGTTTCCCAAGAATCTTATAATCAACGTTCAACATTGCTAGAGGGCGATAAGAGGGTCTCAGCATGGTTTCGGTAGGATCAACAGTCTCGCCTCTCTTAGGGTGAATGGGAGTTTGCCTTCTTCAAAGGCTTTAGTGAACATGCTGGCCAACCTGGCCATAAGCTGTTTAGAGTAAGTAGCATAAAACTCTGATGGCCAACCATCCATTCCCAGCATCTTGCCGGTTGCTAATTGCCTGATTGCCTCTGCTACCTCATCTACCACCCTCTAGGGTGACGTAGTGTGCTGGTGTGATTTGTGGGAGTTAAATCTCAGCAAGGAAGCCCTGCGTGGAGGCAGGGTCCCATAGGACAGGAGCCACATACAGTGCTGTGTAGTATTCAAAGAAGGACTAGTTAATTGCCTCTTGATTGACTCTCAGAGGATACAACTGGGGGATCTGATATCAGACGTGGGGACTTTAGAGTGTGGGGTGCCTCAGGGCTCCGCATTGTCCCCACTACTGTTTAACCTATACCTTCAACCTCTGATTGCATCTCTGACCAGTATGGGCTGCAGAGTCTTTAACTACGCTGACGATACTCAGCTCGTACTGAGTATCGATAACACTGAGGCAGCGCAACTTCAAGTGCAGAATATCCTGAGGTATACGGTCGGGTGGATGACGAGAAATCTGCTGAAGATCAATCCAGACAAGACTAAGGTATTGGTAATTCCATCTACCGCCTCACCTTGGAGCGATCTCTACTGGCCACAGGAGTTAGGGCCAACTCCTAAGCCAAGTGCAAATGTAAAGAGCTTAGGGATCAAGCTGGACTGTGACCTGTCAATGGGCAGCCAAATCTCCGCTGTTGTTGGGAGCTGCACGAACATCATCAGGCAGCTACGGAAATTAGTATCCGTTCTATCCCAGGCCATGTTGCGAACAATTGTAGCGGCGACCATCATGCCAAGAATAGACTATGGGAATGTCCTTTATTTAGGCCTCCCTAAAACCCTGATGAACAGATTGCAGGTTGTGATGAACGACGCGGCGCGAATGATCTTTAGACTCCCCAGAAGGACCAAGGCCTCTACCTTACTACAGAGCTTACACTGGCTCCCCATAAAAGAGAGGGTTGAGTTTAAGAGTCTATGCACGGCCCATAAGGCAATTTATGGCCATGCACCTGTCTATATCAGAGACCGTCTGGAAGTGTATAGTCCAAAAAGAACACTTAGATCTTCTGATTCTCAGTTGTTGATCTGCCCTCGGTACAAACTGGTAACCAAGGGGGGGAGAGCCTTCTCTGTGTTGGTCCCTCAATTATGGAATAAGCTGCCTGAGGGGCTACGCAGAGAGGTGAATCTCCTGCGGTTTAGAAAGTCTCTAAAGACATTACTGTTTGCGAGGGTTCTGGTTGCAATGTAGACTGGCTGCTGCACTATCTCCTTGTGGGATACGTAGTCATTGTATGAATTCCATCGATTTCCGAGGTGATTGGCGCAATATAAATCCAACATAACAATAACAATAACAATTGTGTATTCGCAAGGGACCCTGGTAGATGTTTATATGGCAAAAATGGGGGGTTGAGAGGTGTCAGATTTCAATAACCATGCTAGTAGCTTGCCCGCTTTATCTCCTTCCTTATGTCTGTCAGCTAGATATGTTTTGTAGTCCAGTGCACAGATATCATCCATCGCAACTTTGTATGCCAAATGGGCTTGGGCCAGTAAGGGCCCAACCTGAGGGTAGTTAGGAATGAGTTGCTTGCATCTTCGTATTTCCAGTTCTTGAGTTTGGAGCGCATCCGCCAGTGATTTACGTGTACCATACGTGGTTTTAATTGCATGTCCCCAAAGGGCCGCCTTAAAAGCGTCCCATTTTATTCCCACGGACAAAGCAGTACCAGCATTCATCAGGAAATATGAATCGATGGAGTTCAAAAGAGTAGCCCGGTATGAGGAGTCAGCAAGTGCGGCACATGGCAGTCGTCAGGTCGAAATGCCAGGTCTTGTCGCACTCCAGGACAAGCTTAATTTTAACAGAATATGATCAGGTAGCATTCGTGCCAAGTAGTCAGCTTGAAAGACGATGTGCAATGCATTGCCCAAACAATATATAATGTCTACCCTAGTATACAAATCATGTAGCTCTCAGTAGTGCGAGTATGTGCACGCCAAAGGATATTTGCTACGCCCTGCATCATGGACTTGCATGTGTTGTGCCAGCTTGATGGAGTGTGTGTGTGATGATTAGAGTTTCCTGTAACAGTGCGAACGTGATCTTATGACTTCGCAAATATTGGTACACTTTGTGTCGTTTAGCGCAGCCCACCAAACCCCTCACATTCCAGATCAACAATGTATAATCCTCTAACTTCGCTAATCTAATGGTGTGGGACATGTCTGAAGCATAGGAAATCCCCACCACCTAATCCCCCTATTCCCCCGTCCCCTGCACACAACACCAAAATGCACTAGCTGCCCATGTTCCCTGCACTATATAGACAATGAGAGAGATCGACATATCAAACACACTGAAAAAAATTACCCAACATCCCACCCCAGGCCGTCTTACCAGCGAGCAATTGGTCATTTGCACTAGAATGCAATTCAAACGTGCAGAAAAATAATACATAACAAATATAAATAAGATTTGTGTGCTATCAGCTACTTATCACTCGCTGAATGAGGCACAGCAGGCAAGGTGTAATTTCCAGTGTGCCGCCTCTCACAGTTCAGCCTGGTGGCACACTACGTTATTCATAGCGGTCAGTCTTTGCAGGGAAAGCCTTGGCGTGTGCCCTGTAGTGTAAGGACTGGTCCGTTCCCCGCCAGTACCTCTAGTTGCGAGGCCGTGAGAGGCGACCCTTAGACTAGCGCTGTGTCCGAATCCGAATCCAATCTGTGGGAGGATGTTGGGCTACCTATGTGATCTGCTGGCTTGATAGCCCGTGCACACTCTTGAGCTATCTGCACTTTTGTTGGATGACGTAGCCTTCCCCTGCCATGGGGTTCATAAATTCCCAGGTCTGTTGTGAGTCCGTCGGTAATGATGGTGTTGCGTGTGCCAGGCCCTGGTGATCGATCCAAGCCCACACCACTGCTGGTGTATTACAGAAAATCATGCTTTCCTTGTGGCGAATGCGTAGAAGTGCCGGAAACTGTAGTGAGTACTGGATTTTGTGGTCCCTCAAGCATTTCTTGACCTCCAGATATGAGGAGCGGCACCTCTGTAATGCCAAAGTATAATACGGATACATGTGGACTGAGGAATTTTCAACTTGCCAGGGGCCTTGTGCACGAGTAGCTTGCAATATGTGGTCTCTGTCATGGTAATTGAACAGTCTCGCCACCACTGGTATGGGGGGCGCCCCCAGGCATGGGGGGCCTCCTGGTCCCCTATGAGCACGTTCTATGGAAAAGTACTTTGAGGCCTTGCCTTGCAATATGTCTTTAATGAACCATTCCTCTAAGTAGAGTTCCATGTTGGGTCCCTCCACATGTTTGGGCAGGCCTACAATGCAGACATTGTTCCGGCATGAGCGCCCTTCCTGGTCCTCCAGCCTCCACCCGTGCTCTCAGGAAGTCCACCTCTTTTTGGAGGGATTGTGGCTGAGTGGTCGCCCCAGTCACTGTAGTCCTAAGAGAAACCAAAGTGGATTCAGACTCCTCCTCCCTGCCTTTCAGTTTCTTGTGGTCCTCCCTAAGATATCCCATATCTATACCAAGTGAGTCGATCTTTGTGCCTAGGGTGTTTTTAATATCATGTATCGCCACAATCAGTTCATCGAATCTGTGTGAGTGGTCACTGTAGTCCCAAAAGTGGATAGTTCCGGGCTGCCTGCACTTTTTGCATTCTGGGGTATTGTTTCCACCACTGGTGGTTGTACTTGGGGCTTCTCCCCTCTGGTTTTACCCATCACAGCGTTAATGTGGGGCAGAGGGGTTTTGGGGTGAGTGTGCGTGTGGCACTTATCGTTGCAGCGTGTATCCGCGAGACGGAACACAGAACCACGAGTGGGGGCTTCTCTCGCACTTAAGCGCTCCAGGTATGGGGTAGAGTCCAAGTGTCGCAGTGGATTGAGGTACAAGTATATCCTTGAGCTCGCTAATGCCCTTCTTAGAAGACGTTGCACGCATTAATTAATCCCACTCTACACATCTTCAGAGAGACTCTTGGGGGACATTCTCTCTATAGGTTCCAAGCCTCTGGGTCTCTAAAGCCAGCCAATGATGAGGTCTGGGGTAACTGCAGACCTTCCGACCCGTCTTGCTCTGTACTCCCACTGCTGTTGGCCCCAAAAGGAGTATGTATGAATAATGGCAGATGCAATGTTGCCGGTTGCTAATTGTCCTCACCCAGGCCACTCCGTGCAGTATAGAGGGGGAGAATGTCTCAGGGAGCAGTGTAGGCCTCTAATCTTTTTTCCCCCTGTTGTACCATCAGGGGAAGTGCAAATGTCACCTCAACCCTGCAATACTCTGGGGGGGCACATCCGACTCAGGGCAGTTCGCCGTGATTTGCCGCGGGCCGCGCAGGACCACATATTCTGCGATGCCACAGATAGCCAATCTGCCCGAGCTCTCAGTACTTACTGAGTAAGGGCGGGGTCATCACAGTCTCCCCTGTGCCAACAGCGGCCTGTGTACATGGGCAGGCCAAGTCGTCTGTGGTCTCTGCTTGAGCCACCGCTACCCCCATCGAAGGTGCAGGCTTCTCCAAACTTCCAACGTCCCTCTAAGGTGATTCGCTGCCTTGACCGCAGGCCGGGTCGATCAACGTACCCGGCAATGCGCGGCGCTCCGTTGGTGCCGTGTGGCACAGTAGCGGGTTCCTGGGCAGCTCCGCTCGGTCCTGCCGTGCCGTTAGAGCAGGAGCAGAGGCCCGCAACGTCCGCCCGTGGTCCGTTTCCGAGGGCAAGCTAAGCGGCCAACAGCTTTGGACAAGCCAGTGCACCCCTGGAGTAGATCTCAGGCCCCACTGGCCCAGCATCGCACCTCTCAGGATCGAGGCCCGCACAGCCTCGCAGCTTGATCATAAGCACCAGTGGGTACATAGGCTGGTGCGGGGAGATGTCTGCTGAATATTTTGCGGGGCTCACTCAGCCAGGAAGAGGTATTTAACAGGATTTTTCCGGCTGGCTGGAGTGGAGCTCAGCTCAGTTCGACCGCTCTTGCCGCCATCTTGGCCATTCCCTCAGAATCAGACTATGTTAAATGCCAAAATACCAAAAGTTAAATGCCAACAGGAATCAGACTTCGGATAGCAGGAACGAACAAGTGACAGTAGTGACGGTGAGCATGTGGTAACTGTGATCCTTTACTTTAATTTTGAAGCTGCCGGAGGTTGAAATTTCAGAGGCACACACAACATTTTACTGCTATTATAGTGTCCTAGATAACTAGATAATTTATGGTGTTTCTCTCTGGTAGACTCACAGCTGGGAGGAGGGTGGTAATTAACCTACCTGGATTTTAAGATATGATTTAACAGTTCATTCATAAACATGACCTGTTGCATTACCAATGACTTGTTTAAACTTTTCTTTATAGGGAAGCTGCGGTTGCTCTGGTAATGCATTGGATATTCATCCTCTGATTTTTGCACGGTGCTGATACTGACACAGAGGCCTTTCCACCCCAATGCTTACAATGGCACAGCTCAGGCTAATCCGAGCATGGCGGGGCAGCGTCGTACACGTGTTCAGCCGGAGGGTTTAAAAAAAAAAAGTGAAGGAATCCCTGTGCCTCCTCCACCCCCGCCTGCAAGCAAGGCCTCCGCATCTTTGCTGCCTGCCTCCGTGAGCAGACCCAATCGCCTCGAATCTGTGGCGTGGTTTATCTGATGATGTCTTAATCCCTCTTATTCGCTCTCGCTATAATGAAGACTTCAGGGAGCTGTCTTGCCATTCATTACGGGCGCAGACTCTGTTCCCGGTCCCTCTTAGATCCGGCCCGCCTGCCGCTGCCCATCACTGATCTTCCTGCTTCCGCGCGTTTGTTCTTTTTCCCTTCCTACTTAAGGCCAAGTAGTCCGCCCGTTTTTTTTCAATTTGCTTAACACCGAGCTAGGACGTGCGCGTTTTTTGTGTGTTGGAGGGCACGGCGAGGGACCTTTCCTGTCTTCAAGTAATAGGCGCCAGAAACCGAAATGAGCAGGTGTATGTGGCGCGGCGTAGCCTCCTGACTGGAGGAGAACCCGCGGTGAAAAGAAAGATACATCACAGGAAACATCTTGAAGAGGGCGCAGAGCTCACCCTTTCTTCTCTCTGTCCCAGCACGAACCCTTCTCAAAACTTACTGCACTTTTCCATTTCCTGTTCGTGACAATCTCCCTCTCTGAGCCCCTCCAAGATGCAGTCCGTTTTGAAAATATTTCCCCAAGAGAGGGCGAGCAGTTAATGAGACACTGCGCAAAGTTGGACTGGCCTGTAAGGAGAGGGTAAGGTTTCACAATAGGCAGCAAGGGGGCTGCCTGCATACATATGTAGTCCATTCAGTTAGAGACGTCATCCTGCAAGCGACTTACTCTGTCCCAGCCGCACCCGTGTTTAGTGGCCCCAGTCTGCCAGGGTTCTCACTATATCTGAGCAGTGGCGTACCAAATAGCCCCCTCGGGGTGCGGGGGCTCGCCGCTCCGGGGGCCCCCTCCGGCACTGTGAAAGAGGGCCTGAGGGGTCTTGATTGCGTGGGGGCCACCTCCATGCAGTGTGCAATGTCCCCCTCAAGTTTCGTTACGTGACTGTACCTGAGTTTTCAATTTCCCGACATCACTCTAGATTTTGATACACACAGACAGGTGAGCAGTGAAGGGAGTGGCTACACCGCCGCTTCTTACTAAATCTCTTAGTGGCATGAAAGAATGAAACAGATTAGCTATGGCTTGTGATAAAAGGCGGGGACCAAGGTGACGTGCTAACTCCTAAAAAAAGAATGCAACAAGATAAAAGGCGTGCCCAAAGGTGACGTCCGAAGTTGTAAAAAAACATAATGCAACGTTCCATGAGACAAAGAAACGCCACCTGTCGTGCTGGAACGGTTACCACGGTAACGGTAGCTAAACTGCATCCATAGCTGCAAAGAGAGACATTCCTTATATTAAGCTTTTCCTCCTTTGTACCAGGGTCATAACACGGTTCCCTTGGGGTGATGTGAGGGTAGGGGGTCAAGCCTTCAGTGGGAACCAGCCCCTCAAGGATCCCCTTTCTGTCCAAGGACAATGATTATCTGTGAGATAAGATAGACCCAGTGCCCCCTCATCCCATTCTGCAGAGTTTCTGAAGGGAGCATTATTTTGCAATACGCCCCCTGACCTGTACAAGGGGTGTTAGGCATGTGGATAACTCGGCTCCCGTAGCTTCATCTGCAGGCGCAGCCTCACAAAATTGCGGTGAACTGGGCAAATACAATTACAGATGGTGGTGCCTCAAGAGTGTTGTGTTTCCTAACGGAAAATACATCTGCCTGCCCACTAGGGGGCAGTAAAATATATTCATAATGGATGTGCAGTGGCTCCCTCGGATCTATTGGTTGGTACTACTGCACCTAATTCAGCAAAAATAGTTATGTACACAATTCTGCTCATCCTAGCACATGGTCGTCAGCTCATACCTTACCCAGCAGTGGATCTCTTGTGTAGTCTGCCACTGACCCGCCAACCCATGACCACATTCACCTTTGCCCTGCCATGACTACTCATTCCTTAGCATTACTTACAATGTTGTTAGGTGCATCTTTGGGTGGTAGGGCGTGGGGATTAAGGACCACATGTTGCCATAAAATAATGTTGGACTGAGGCATTTCCTGGTTGCAGGTGCCTCTGTATCCAACAATTGTGTGTCTTTTGCCTCTGTATCCTAGCCAGACAGAAATGTGAAGTTCTCTAATTTGCTCGCGGATGACGTTTCTTCTGTTTTTTACACGAGTCCCTGTGCTGACAGATGGGTGACATGCAGAATGATTGCAATCACTCACCAAGATGGAGTTCAGCTCCATTTTGGGGCAGCATACTGCAAGTGCTTGCCTTATGACTGCTAAGAAAGAGCCCAGTGCACGCTATTAGAAATGGAAATTAAACGCAAAGGATTTATCACTTTGAAATTGCTTTTTAAATATGCTCCACCCCAATGACTCCTTTGAACGTGTCTTGACCCAAGAGGGTAGAGACAAACATATATTTTTACTGCCTTTCTTTACTTCCTTATGACAAAACCAGTCTCATTGCAGGAGGGGAGGCATTGTGTCACATTCGGAGATTTGAGCCTACAGACTGTAACTTTGCAGGTTCGTCTATAATTCCCTCGCATTGCCAGTTGAGAAGGGGCAGCAACTGAAAATGTGGACATTGCCTTGCATGCACCTCCAGTCTGTCTGTGAAGTAAAGTGGGTCTTGCACTGAACGACACACGGCCTTAAGTATTTAAAGATATTGAATTCTTTCCACACATTATGCACGTTAATTCAAGAAACTGAAATTATTTCAACTAGTGTGAAATGTGTTTACATCAGACTTTTTCCTTTCGCTAAAGTCGATCTATTAATATAACCCACCCCCTTCATAGATTTGAAGTATTATATTTCTATTTTTCTTCCCCTTTTGTCCTCTGCCCTTAAAAGGATGCTGATGCCTGCCCAGCGACTTTGGTCTTATCATATTATTTTACAAGATTTAGGCCTGGCAAGCAAATAGGCTAGAAAAGTTCTGTGACTTTAGGAAATGAATGCAACCGAAACTCTAGAAGGTGGAGATATCTTCCTTTATTCAAAAACAAAGCCAGGGATTTGCGAGAGTGCCTTGAGTGCACTTGTCAGAAAACTTAAACATGTTCTTCCGCTCTCTTTCACAAACGTTTCTTTCAGCAAGGGGAGAAGTTCAGGCAAAGGACAGGGATTAAAGACCAGTCGGTTTTCCCAAACAAACCAAAGTTGTGTTCGTTGTCTTGAGCTAACACGTGAGGCACCATAACCACAAACCAGAAGTCTGCCCTTCAGTAGTTTTTTTTAGCAATATCTTTGGGCAGATAAACCTTTCTACAGAAGACACAATTATGCTCTGATGACTTCAAGTAGGGCAAAGGCAAACATTCAGCTACATCCTGCTGGTCAAGAGGAGATATACATGCCTTAAAATTTAACAGGGCACCATTAAATTCTGACACCACATTATGGAGGAGTCGTTGCAACTCTGGGTGGATCTCACTCCGGTCTCCCTTGATGACAAATAATGCACTTGTTAAGAGGGTGAACCTTTGAAATGTAATCTTCCTGTTTCTGCTCCTTTACTCAATTACAAAGGCAACTGCCATGTTAGGTTTTGTCTCTTAGTAGGTCCACAATGGTTTTTAGAAGTCAAAATGTTCCTGTGCTGTACTGACAGAAAATTGGTCCGGGCACCAAAATCAAAGTGACCCCCATGAACATTGATTGACTAAAATGCCAGAGGTAGTAGAAATAACCTTACAACTCAATTATATCACAGGAAGTGACATCTCTGAATCCTAGGAAATAAGTGCACAAGACCTTAATCCCATGGACAGCATAATAGTTAATGTTACAAAAAGCCTAGTGAAAAATAATTGCCAACTCACAGCGAAGCGCAGTGGTCAGGCCCACTGGTGGTAATTGGTCTGAACTCTATATAGTATATGAACTCATATGGAACACAGAGGGAAAGGTTCTGTTCAAAAACATATGTGTTTTTCATGTATTCACAATACTGGGCCATGACAACAAATTAAAACAGTCAGAGTTTCTTCCAGTTGTTAATTTAAAACAGAAAATTGTTTATTTATATTATCAATAGTGCACAATCCACATTTGAATTTTTTTAACTCAAAAACTATCTCCCTGGAGGATCTGCAGAATTTTAAACAGTGTTGACTAGATCACTATTTACCTTCTGTGCTTGGTACTGCTTTTGCCACCTTTGAGGTCAGGGGTTAAAAATGAAGTGCTAGGGGTCTAAAGAGACAAGCCAGAAGTTGCAATGACGTCCATGGTTGCCCTATTGGTCAATCACATAGCTAAATGCCAATGTTTGCAAATCAGGGCAGTTTTTAACTTGTAAAGATACGCTGTGCAAGTGTTTTGCAAGGTATGGGTGGATGCAGTAATTTGAACTTGCTGCAGGGGACGTTTGTTTTAAAATCAGTGAAATTAACAATGAAAAGAATGGCCCATAGACCATAAAACAGGCCCACAAACAGCCCCAAAACAGCCCACACAGATTGGAGAGACATATTTTACAATGCTATTTTTACAATGGGATGCCGTTACCATGCAACCTTTACCAGGCAATCCCTTTACCATGCCTGTCTTCACCACAAATATACTTTTGCCACTCATTCCTTTAAACCAAATAGGTAAGTATATTTAAAGTACATATCATATTACCTAGTAGTGGTCACCAGTAGGTGGTTAAAGTTAGGGCATAGTTTCTATAGGAAAAAGCGTTTTTTTTCATTTGCTTGTAACTTTGACACCGTTTGGCAAATCTCCCAACATTTTCCAATAAAAGTGACCTCCTGTTTCTAGTTGAGCTTGGAAAGTTTTGGGATGATCTGTCGAGCAGTGGCCAAGAAAAAGAGAGTGGGGTGGAGGTAAACATTTTTTTATGATAGTTAAGGAAAAACAAATATGTATATTTAAGGACGTGGAGCCATTGAGGATCCATTGCGGCGCTTCTCGAATCCTAACATCAATAGCAATGCTATGATTGGATGGCCTGAATTTGAGTAGAAAGTTATGGCTGCCATTATAGATATCGGGGAACAGTACCAGGCTGGGAAAATTCAGATGAAATTTAAAAGAAGTGGTCAGGGTAGATATACCGTGCCCCATGGGTGCAATATAGGGGTCTGTGAGGGACCATTCTTGGGCAAAGAAATGCCCCAAAGCATTTTTTCCACGTGCAAGGATTTTCAGGGCTGCTGCAATGCTTAGCGCTACACCCCATGTAAACTCACCGATTATCTGTGATTATGGCTGTAAAATAAAAAAAATATATATATATATTGATGTGATCAAGGCTGCAAGGACAGCCGAAACGCGTTGTGACAGTTCAATCGTGATAAATAAAATCTATTTTGCCAACTAAAAGAGGAGTTTGTGCCATTGCCTCATCGCTGTTTAGAAGTTGGAGTCGGCAGACTTGTGGTGAAATATATATATATACCGCGCACCCACTTGGGTTGAACTGAAACAAACTACAAGCACCATGAGGCAGTGGGAGTGCTACGCCCACATGGGCAGGTGCTTTTAATTACAACAGTGCGTTTCCAGCACAAGGCTCATTCCAGCAAACCTGCCACTGAAGAAAGGATTGAAATATCCTGAAACGCGTCTGGCTGAGAGAATGTGATGCCTGAATCCGGGTAAAGTGACTGCTGGCAAGTCGCCGATTTAATTAAAGAACTCATTTAAGCTTCCTGAGGCTTTCCCTCTTCTTTGTGCGTCCTGATGGCTGGATTTAAAGTGGCTGCACAGCCGCCGAGGGATGCCCACTGCCTGTCTGCGGATCCGTTCTTTATTTTATTTTATTTTTTTAAATTTTTTTTTGTCCTCATTTGCCACCCAAATTCTAAACAAGCAATCTGTTGAGTTTAAAACGCTTTGTGCTGCCACAGTTATATCAACTGGAGGGGACAATAGTGGAACCTGAACCTAGTCCCTCAACAACTAAGCCTCAACCACAACGATCACCGGGGTAAGAGCCATACAGAGGTAACCGTAGTACAGCCAGAATGTTGGTGTAAGCATGTATATAATGCTTTGCCATATTTCTGGGCTTAGTGGCTTAATCATTGGACCTGGGGAAGAAAAAAAAAACACAAAAAAACAAAACCCTAGTTACTCAATGATCCCATTTCAACAAACGCCAGAAAGATGTTTTCTCTGGGTTACATGCTCTGGCCAAGTCCAACTTAGAAACCTGCAAGGTGGCATTATACCAGTCAGTGATAGTAGGGGGAGAAGGGTCTTTCCATTTCTTGCATATCTCCCTCCTAGCAAGCAAAATAGAGTAAAAAATGAACTTCCTCTCAGAAGGGGGGAACTCCTTCCACAAGACCAAAAATTACTGATACAAGACTCAGGGCAATATTGGAGCCAACCAATGCAGAAAGACAGCTGCTTATATCATTCCAAAAAAGAGACAGGTGAGGGCAGTCGAAAAACATATGAGTGTCCGAGGCAGACAATAGCCCACATCTCGCACAAGCCACTGTACTTCCAGATGAAAATTTTGACAACCTAAGTGGTGAATAGTAAGCTCGATGAATGGTGAAAAGATGGTTCCTGCGAAGCCATGCAGGTTTCACAATGTCCCACATCATTCTACATGACGTGCTCCAAAGATCTTGCAAGTTAACGTTGAGCAGAAACGGGGACCAAAGTGTATCCGGCAGTATGAATTCACTGTCTATTTCTTCCAGAATTAAATTATACCAGACTGAGATCTCCTTTTTGATTGGAGGTTTATCAACTAATAGTGTTACAAGATAACTATATGCTCCCAAAGGGGGTTTATTTCTCCGCTGATTCTGAGCAGAATATGCACGAGACCAGCTGGAAATTTGCAAGTATTTAAGCCTGGAGAAATTCGAGCCAATTCTATTGCTTAAACTGTCCCAGGGGAGCAAATTGCCTTCATGGAATAATTCGCCCCGACCTCCAAGCCTGCCTCTCTTATTGGTATTGCAAGGGCGTCATCTTGCCAGGAAGGGCCAACTGGGAGGTCCCAAAGAGGTGTTCTACTGCCATAATAGCCTAATTTGATTGCCTTAGCTATCTGGGCCCAAGTTCTAGCCATACCTCGCAAGATTTTTAGTTTTACTTTTTTAAAGAACTTGGAATCCCCAAATTTAAAAAGAAATCCGGACTGAGCCACACCTTCTGCCTTCAGCAACATTAGATAAAGGGACCCTACTCCATACCCTGCTGTTTTTTTTAACCGCATCGCTGCTGCGGTGATTTTTGCCCTGTGCTGCAAATTGCCATTTTGCTGCTGTCATGACGAGCTCAGCTCGTCATCAGCACACGACACCCGTGGGTGATGACGAGCTGAGCTCGTCATCAGCATCGAAAGGGTTAATAACACCCTGGCGTGAGATAGCTGAAAAGCCCAGGCATAAGCCTGAAGATCGGGGGCAGCAAGACCTCCCTTTTCCTACCTCTCCTGAGTTTCTTCCAAGAAATTCTTGGGATCCGTTCTTGTTTCCAACTTGGGAGCCATGAAAACATCGGAAGGAAGGTGTGCAGGTTGCATTTCAGGGTTGCAACCTGCACAAAGTTCATATCGACGCCTGCAAAGCATGGCAGCCACAGCGCCCAGAACAGTGCACAAACCCACTGGGGTCATATTTTGCAGAAGTTAGGAGTGAAACCGCGCACCCACTTGGGTTGAACTGAAACAAACTACAGGCACCATGAGGCAGTGGGAGTGCCACTTCCACATGGGCAGGTGCTATTAATTACAACAGTGCGTTTCCAGCACAAGGCTCATTCCAGCAAACCTGCCACTGAAGAAAGGATTGAAATATCCTGAAACGCGTCTGGCTGAGAGAATGTGATGCCTGAATCCGGGTGAAGTGACTGCTGGCAAGTCGCAGATTTCATTAAAGAACTCATTTAAGCTTCCTGAGGCTTTCCCTCTTCTTTGTGCGTCCTGATGGCTATATATATATATATATATATATATATATATATATATATATATATATATATATATATATATATATTTTCACCAATCCTGTCGTTTACATTAGTAAACAGGCGCTGACTCCGTGGGGTCTTGTTTCAGAAACAAGTTTATTTTCTTAAGTGCTCAGATTGACGCGTTTCGACGGATACAACCGTCTTGCTCACAACCCTATATATATATATATATATATATAGTCTTGGGCGGCGTGCACTGACACTGCTGCCCCGCGGAAAATTGGACCTGCGCTTCGGGGCTGAAGCGGTATGGGGACTCAAGGAGGCACATTGTTTTTACTGCAAGCAGGGTTTGGGTGTCATCCTGCCAATCCTGCGTTCCGCCCGACCACTGGGTTTGCCATTCCATTTCATCACCTACCTGGGAGCAAAGTGCTGCATTCTGGGAGTTGCAGTTCGTGACTACGCCTAGAACTGCAACAGGTGGGTCTCTTACATCGGGGGCAGAGCCTTAGTCACATGGCTATAGAAGGCAGCAGGACATTATCATTGCGTGGATGGAAGCCTCCTGGACACTTGTGGCGCTGAAGAAGGCAACTCTATGCCGAAATGCATTCGCCGAATTTGTGAAAATAAATGCTTCCATGCTGTCCCCAGTTGTGGCCTCTGCCCTTTTCTTGTGGAGGAGATTGTTTCGATATTTCCTGAGTTTTTGCCAGAGACGCAGTTTGGAGGCCCCCGCTTTATCAAGTTGGCCCTGACCCTTCTGGCTTTGCTTCGGCTTTGTTTGGACACCAAGGGATTGGTACGGCCTGGACCTGCCAAGACATTCAGGGATGAACGAAGCGGTTGCGAGGATATTTATCCTTGTCTTGGGCGGCGTGCACTGACACTGCTGCCCCCGCGAAATATTCGACCTGAGCTTCGGGGCTAAAGCGGTATGGGGACTCAAGGAGGCACATTGTTTTTACTGCAAGCAGGGTTTTGGGTTTCATCTTTGCAATCCTGCATTCTGCCCGACCACTGGGTTTGACATTCCATTTCATCACCTACCTGGGAGCAAAGTGCTGCATTCTGGGAGTTGCAGTTTGTGGCTACGCCTAGAACTGCAACAGGTGGGTCTTTTACATCGGGGGCGGAGCCTTAGTCACAAGGCTATAGAAAGCAGCAGGACATTATCATTGCGTGGATGGAAGCCTCCTGGACACTTGTGGTGCTGAAGAAGGCAACTCTATGCCGAAATGCATTCACCGAATTTGTGAAAATAAATGCTTCCATGTTGTTCCCAGTTGTGGCCTCTGCTCTTTTCTTGTGGAGGAGGGAGGAGGTTGTTTCGATACATACATATATATATATATATATATGCACTCACAGACGTACTCAGGCACTCATACACCCATCCTGATCCTGAGTACAACCTTGTTTAATATCTATATTTGACCTCTAGCAGATATTATTAACAAATACAGAGTTCAGGGGGTGTCATATGCTGACAACACCCAATTCATTGTGAATCTCCCAGGACCCAACATCATCTCAGCAAATTGTTTTAGATTTTGTCTGGCTGAAGTTGCCACTTGGATGACTGACAGCTGTCTAGAAGTGAATGCAACTAAAACAGAACTCCTGATAGTAGGTATGACCCCCTCAATCTGGACCTCTTCTTGGTGACCTTTCCCCCTTGTCGCAGACTTAATATTCATTACAGTCTAGTTAAGAAAACATTAATTATTCAAATCAACACATCAGATATTTATATGATTAGTATAGGATGATTGGTACACATATACCTCTCTGTGCATCTTCATTAAATCGCAAACCAAACATTTTTGGAACTTCATATGAGGGACAGGTCTAATTTCGAACTGTTGTCATTCTAAACCGTAGCCAGTTTGCTAATAGATAAACATAAATTGACTGTGTTTTTGAGAATACAGACTTAATTCCCTTCTTTCGTATCTGTCCTATTCATGAGCACATTTTCCCCTTTTTCACACTTCGTTTGGAGCAACCTTTTTGTTGAAAGTATTTATTTACTGTGATCTGTTATAAAAGCTATTGAAAATAATAAATATTGTAGATATATTAACATAACGTGTATTTGTAAAGCGCACGTTCACCCAGAGGTCTCTTGGCGCTGAATAACAGGTGTTCATTGTTACCGAACTCAATGGTACTAATTTTATTGACCTCAGATGGATGAAAGGCTGAGTAGACCCACCGGGATTTGAACCTGTGACCATAAGGTTGAACACAGGCCCTTACACTGGACGCATTAGTCCACTGAGCCACCAGCCACCTGGATGCCTTTGTGTCATGTGAGGATGTACAGATTTGCATATTGACACTGTTGACCACACTATTATGGTCGAGCGCCTAAAAGAAGTAGGCTTTGAGGGTAAGGTACTCACTTGGCTGATTTCCTATTTGAGGGGACGCACTCAGAAAGTCGCCCTTAAGCCTTATGAATCCCAACTGAAACAGCTATGGTGTGGGGTGCCTCAGGGCTCAGCTCTGAGTCCGCTATTATTTAACCTCTACCTAGCCCCTTTGTTTAACTTGATTGCCAACTGGGGAGTGAAAGCAATCTCGTATGCCGATGACACCCTGTTGGTTTTCTCCTTCAAGAAGCAGACGGTGGATGGCCTGAAGAATTTTAAGGGTTGTCTACGCAATATAGCTATTTGGATGAATGCTAATAAATTCAAGTTAAACGCGGAGAAAACAGAGGTCCTTTTCTTCGGGCAGGGAACTGTGCCAGAGTCAGCACTATGGTGGCCATCAGAAATGGATGCTCCACCATCCCCGGCAACCTCTATTCGCAACTTAGGAGTAAAATGGGAAGCGAATCTCGCCTTCTCAGCTCAAATACAACAGGTCTCTGCGACCTGTTTTAGCAAATTAAAAAATCTCCGGAAAGTTTTGCATTTTCTACCAGAAGATTGCCGCAAAACAGTAGTACATGCATTAGTAACATCACGGCTAGATTATGCCAATGCTCTGTATTTTGGCCTACCTAAATATGCAATTCAACGCCTTCAGATGATTCAAAATGCGGCTGTGAGACTGGTTTGCCATATACCATTCCGACACCATGTCTCTCCGCATTTACAAAAACTCCACTGGCTCCCAGTGGAGAAAAGAATTATATTGAAGGCTATGACAATGGCCTATTGGGCTCTGAATGGAAACTGCCTGAGTTATCTGAAGGAAAGACTATGCCCTTACAAGCAAAACCGGGTGCTGCGTTCAAACTCTCTTAATTTGATACAGACCCCGCATTTTAAGAAATCTCGGCTACCAAGGAGAGCATTCACGGTCATAACGGCCGCTATGTGGAATGCCCTACCAGCCTGTTTACGGGGGGCCAGATCAGAGTCCTGCTTTAAAAAGACCCTAAAGACGTGGCTCTTCAGGGCTGCTGTTACAAAGGATCAATAAGCTCATTATTCCTTCTGTCGCTCTATCACCTGATGCTCCTCAGCGCCGGGACACCCCTGTGTTGGGGGTAGCTGTTGCGCTTAAGAAATTACAGTATTATTATTATTATTATTACATTGGAGAATTAGATGTGTACCAATGATACTATACCAATCATATGCATATCTGATGTGTTGTTTTGAATAATGAATGTTTTCGTAACTAGACTGTAACAAATAATAAGTGTGGGACCATTGTTTTTCTATACCGATCGATACGCAGGCCCGTGGACAATTGTGGGTCACCCCATTATGTCATATTGGCTGTCCCCCTTGTCCAGCCTCTGGAACCCAAACTCAAAGTAAAAAATCTGGGAGCCTGGTTTGACTCCAAACTCTCCTTCTAAGATCAGATTAGAAACATTGCAGGTATGTGTTTTGGCACCTTCAAAGCCCATAGAAAAATCTTACATTTAATTCCTACCGAATTATGTAAAACCATTGTGCACGCTATTATTACTTCCCAATTGCACTATGGTAATGTCCTGTGTCTTGGAGCCATGAAGAGGAGTATCAACTCGCTTCAGAGAGTTCAGAATGGCTTTGCTAGGCTTGTGCTCAATCTCCCCAAAAGATCTTCTGCATCAGCAGCCCACAACCAGCTGCACTGCCTCCCAGTTTTCCAAAGAATTACGTAAAAAGATATGTGCTTCTGCCGCTGCATCCTTCACAAGCAAGGCCCCATATACCTGCAGTTAATGATACAACCTTACATCTCAGGTTGTGATCTTATATCAGCTGATGCTAAACTTAATGAAAGACAGACTAGGAGTTCGATCCTTCTAATTTCTGGCTGCTAAAATGACGAACTCCCTTCTTAATGAGCTGAGAGTGTCTCCCTCAGAAACAGCGTTCAGAAGTAAACTGAAAACCTGGGTGTTCCATAACTCTTGTTAACTCCCTGATCATGCTTGATTCTTGTTTCTCTCTTCTCCGTTGGTCAGGGCCTCAGTGCGGGAACATGTGCTCTATAAATGTCGATATCAATATCAGACACTTTCACACCCACTCACTGACCCACTCATTCACTCTAACACCCAGTCACAGCCCCACTCAGACACTCACACACCCAGTCACAAGTTGACTCAGACAGCCACCCAACCACTCACTGACCCACTCAGATACTCACACACCCACTCATACACCCACTAAAAACTCAGGCACCCACTTAGTGGCCCACTCAGGCCTCACAGACCCACTCAGACACTGACGCACCACTTAGACACACTCTTACCTACTCACAGACCCATTGAGTCACTCACATACCCACTCACAGATCCACACACTCAAACACCCACTGACAGACACACTTAGACACTATAGCACCCACTCACAGACCCACTGAGACACTCAAATACTCACTCACAGACCCACTCAGGCACTCACACACCCAACTGACATACCCACTGATACACTCACACACCCACTCACAGATCTACTAAGACCCTGAAACATCTACTTACAGACCCACTCAGACACTCTCACACCCACTCACAGACACATCAGACATTCAAAAACACCAACCGACTGACCCAGTCAGATACTCTCACACCCACTGACAGACTCAGTCAAACACTCTCACACCCACTCAAAGGCCCTCTCAGACACCCATACACCCAAACTCAGAACCTCTCAGACACTCACACACCCACTCACAGACCCACTCAGACACTCTCATGCCAACCTCCAGACCCCATCAGGTACTCATACCAACTCACAGACCCACTCAAGCACTCACACACCAGCTGAGACACTCACACGCTCACTCACAGATCCACTAATACCCTCATACATCTACTTACAGACCCACTGAGACACTCTCACACCCACTCACAGACCCCCTCAGACTCTAAAAAACACTCACTGACAGATCCAGTTAGATACTCTCACACCCACTCACGGGCACAGTCAGAGACTCTCACACCCACTGACAGACCAACTCAGACATTTACACACCCAGTTACAAACCCACTCAGACCTTTACACACCCACTCACAGACCCTCTCAGAAACTTCCACACCCATTCAGACCCACCCAGACACCTACTCACTGGCATATTCAGAAATGATGCACCCAGTCACATATCCTGTTAGGCACTCACACATACACTCACACAACCACCCAGACACACAAAACCCACTCACACACCCAAGTGACAGACCCACTGAGACACTCACACACCCACACCCACTCACAGACACATCAGACATTCAAAAACACCAACCGATAGACCCAGTCAGATACTCTCACACCCACTGACAGGCTCAGTCAGACACTCTCACACCCACTCACATGCCCACTCAGACACTCATACACCCAATCTCAGACCCTCTCAGACACTCACACACCCACTCACAGACCCACTCAGACACTCTCATGCAACCTACAGACCCCATCAGGCACTCATGCCAACTCACAGACCCACTCAAGCACTCACACACCAGCTGAGACACTCACACGCTCACTCACAGATCCACTAATACCCTCATACATCTACTTACAGACCCACTGAGACACTCTCACACCCACTCACAGACCCCCTCAGACTCTAAAAAACACTCACTGACAGATCCAGTTAGATACTCTCACACCCACTCACGGGCACAGTCAGAGACTCTCACACCCACTGACAGACCAACTCAGACATTTACGCACCCAGTTACAAACCCACTCAGACCTTTACACACCCACTCACAGACCCTCTCAGAAACTTCCACACCCATTCAGACCCACCCAGACACCTACTCACTGGCATATTCAGAAATGATGCACCCAGTCACATATCCTGTTAGGCACTCACACATACACTCACACAACCACCCAGACACACAAAACCCACTCACACACCCAAGTGACAGACCCACTGAGACACTCACACACCCACACCCACTCACAGACACATCAGACATTCAAAAACACCAACCGATAGACCCAGTCAGATACTCTCACACCCACTGACAGACTCAGTCAGACACTCTCACACCCACTCACAGGCCCACTCAGACACTCATACACCCAATCTCAGACCCTCTCAGACACTCACACACCCACTCACAGACCCACTCAGACACTCTCATGCAACCTACAGACCCCATCAGGCACTCATGCCAACTCACAGACCCACTCAAGCACTCACACACCAACTGAGACACTCACACGCCCACTCACAGATCCACTAAGACCCTCATACATCTACTAACAGACCCACTGAGACACTCTCACACCCACTCACAGACCGCCTCAGACTCTAAAAAAACAGTCACTGACAGACCCAGTTAGATACTCTCACACCCACTCACGGGCACAGTCAGAGACTCTCGCACCCACTGACAGACCCACTCAGACATTCACACACCCATTTACAAACCCACTCAGACCTTTACACACCCACTCACAGACCCTCTCAGAAACTCCCACACCCATTCAGACCCACCCAGACACCTACTCACTGACATATTCAGAAATGATGCACCCAGTCACATATCCTGTTAGGCACTCACACATACACTCACACAACCACTCAGACACACAAAACCCACTCACAGACCCATTCAGATGCTCTCACACCCATTCACAGACCCACACACATTCACACATCCACTCACAGACCCACTCAGACACACACACTCACTCACATACTCATTCAGACACTAGGACACCCAGTGACAGACCCACACAGAGACTCAGACACCCACACAGACATTCAGACACCCATTGACAGACCCCTCCAGACACTGAGTGCCCACTCACAAACCCACAGAAATACTCAAATGCCCTCTCACAGACCCACTCAGACACTCTCATACACATACTTAAAGATCCATTAAGCGACTCACAGACCCACTCACCTACCCATTGAGACACCCACACCCATACTCTCAAACCCATTCACAGGGCTGTTCAGATTCTGACATCATCAATCACAGACCCACTCACACACTCTCACACCCACTCGGAGACCCGGAGAGACACTCAACACCCAGTCACAGACCCACTGAGACACTCACATACCCACTGACAGACCCACTCAGATACTCTCGCACACAGTGGCAGACCCACTCAGACACCCACTCACAGACCCCTTCAGAAGCTGCTACACCCAGTCATAGTTCCAGGTAGACACTCAGACAATCAAGCACCCACTGACAGACCCTTTCAAACTCTGAGACACCCAGTCTCAGACCCACATAAATATACACACATACAAATACTCAAAGACTCAGTCAGACACTCACATACCCACTTACAGAGCCATTTATATTCTCACACACCCAGTCACAGACCCATTGAGACACTCACACACTTATTAACCCACTCACAGAGCCATTCAGACTCTGACACACCCACTCACTGACCAACTCACATGCTCTCACACCCACTCACAGACCCACCCACCCAGACAATCACACACCCACTCACAAACCCACTAACACACACCCACTCAAAGACCCACCCAGGCACTCTCATATCACTCACAGACCCACTTACACACCCACTGATAGACCCATTCAGATACTCTCAAACCCACTCATAGACCCAATCAGGCACTCACATACCCACTCACAGATCCACTAAAACACTCAAACACTCACTGGCAGACCTACTCAAACATTCATGCACCCACTCACAGACCCACTATAACAGTCACACATCCTTCTAGCCAGGATAAAGAAGTTACCCACCCATATAACCCCTGCTCACCCACTGGTAGTTTGGCATGATAAGTCAGGCTTATCTCCAAGGCAATATGTAAAGTATTTGTACATAACATGCAGTAACACAGTGAAAAGGCCTGATACAAGTTTACAAGGCTACTCTTCTGGGTGGCACAACCAGTGCTGCAGGCCCACTAGTAGTATTGAATTATAGGCCCTGGGAACACACAGAGTACTTTACTTGAGACTTACTAGTAAATCAAATATGCAAATCGTGGATAACCAATCAGAATTACAATTCACATTGGGAGCACTTGCACTCTAGGCTTGATTTGCATTCATAATGTGCCCAGAATACATAAACCAGCAAAAACAAAATCCAGCATGCAGTAAAAAATATAAGTAGTAGAGACAAAGACAGGATAAACCATGCTAAGGATGCCAGGTCTAATACATTCCCACTTAGAGACTCGCCCATTCACTCACAGATGCACACAAGCACTCACCCACCCAATCACTGACCCAGTAAGACACTCACACACTCACTCACAGACTAATGCAGACACACACCCTCATACAGACCCACTCACAGATACTGATACACCTACTCACAGTCCCACACACCGATACACAGACCCAAAAAGACACTCACACACCCACTGACAGACCACTCACCACCCACTCACATACCCACTCACAGAAGCCATACAGTAACTCACACACCCAAAAAAGCACTGACACACCTGGTGACACATACACCCACTCACACACAGCCCCACAGAATCTGTAATATAGCCACTCACAGCCTCATAGAACCATGCACATGCCTAATGGATAAAATTGTTTGTTGTTTTAAATGAGTGTTTTTGGTTGGGAACGGAGCTGCGGATCCATCTTGAATTCTAAATGTGCTGCTTTGTATTGGATTTGTGCTTTTGGTTTGTGAATCTGTGACAGATCCACAGAGCTGAGTAAGAATTTAAGAGTAAAGGATTTAAAAAGAAAATGGACCAGTGTTTGGGAAATGGGGTGGCTCTGAAAGGAGCGCTTGTGCTCATGGTGTGTAGATGATAACTACACATAAAACAGGATGCACTCTTTTAAATTGTTGAGGAACACCTTGTTGCCTTTCTCTGTAAAATTAACTCCATCATTTCTATATATACCGTCCATATCAAAAGTATAAATTGTAATATATAGAGCCGAAGTTGTGGAATCCACGGAATGCAGAAACTGCTTTATTCACATGTTTCCTGGATCTGTGTACACAATTTGCTTGACAACTTTCTCCTGCTGCCTTTGGCAAATGTTGGAGAACACCAGGGCAGTGTGAGGGTTAAGTGCCATTAATTTACCAAAGGTATCCATCATTAAGATTTCCAGTCCTACGTGTGCCTGGGTAATTGCCACCACAGTGCACAACCATGAGGTCTGGACATTGGAAATCCACAATGCTTTCGACCAAAGGCAGCAGTTGATGCCACTTTAATCCTCTCTTGTCAAGCTAAGTAAGATCTACATTAGGTAAACTCAAGTCACTGTCATTGACCCTCTTTCAAACACTCTCTCAGGCCTAAAACACAAACTATAATCCACAGTCAACACTCTAACCATTTTGGAGGCAAACTGGAGTAGCACATAGGAGAAGACTACAGCTAAATAAGACAGTTTTCAAACTAAAAGGCAGTTAAAAGTGAGGAGAGCACCTACGGATGTATGACGGTACAACGCGTACCGTCACAACGCATCCCTTTACCACGCATCCCTTACAACGCAAGTCGTTACCACGACTTGCGTTGGTGGTGCGGATTTCGAATAGTATAATTTATTATTCTAACACCAGTCCCCGAGGACCCTAGGGAAGGTGTTGGGATAGTAAATTAACTATTTTTAATCCTTTAGCGCCCTCCAGCGCAAGTCGTGGTAACGACTTGCGTTGTAAGGGATGCGTGGTAAAGGTACCGCGTTGTAATACCTTCGTGGTAAACGATGTTTACCGCACCTACATTTAAAAAGAACATATTTGATTGGATGGTTGTCCATATGCCAGTAGGATGATGGAAACTTAGCCAGGATTTCCTCTGCATAGCAAGGGTGACTAAAGTTAATAATGATACAATCCCTCTTAAACCTTTTCTTAAGCAGCTCTACGCACCCACTCTATTGACTAACAAAATTTGGTGTGCTCTATCAAGTGGGAATATATGATTCTTGTTCAACCAGTGCACAACTTTGTTCTTCAAGGTCTCAGGGGATTTTCATTGTTCATGATTTAAGGGGCGGATATTAAACATATCAGCGACATACGGACAGCAAGCTGGTAGCAAGTTGATAGTAATAGAGTCAAAAGGAAGCGATCGATCATTGGGGTCAGTGAGTCTCATCTGGGGTTTTGTGACTGAACATATGCACAGGAAAGAGGATTTTTTAATTGATTGTCTTTAACTATTGACTGCTTGGATGAGGGCCCAGAGGTATAAGCAACTCCTGGTACACACCCATTTTCAAATACAGGGGCATGACGGTTATGGCCTAGATTGATAAGGATAGGCTCCATTGTGATAATGTTGGGACTAGCCATACTTGTTGTATACGTACTATGGCAAAGAGAAGTAACTTTAGCAATTTTATCTTCCAGATGCTTCAGTTTCTCCTTAAGTGGTAAGACCATGTCTTTGATGGTGTCAACAAAATTCTGTAGAACAGGAGCCTACAAGGGTTATTCCAAACAAACAGAGCAAACGTCAAACTGAGATCAAGCCGGTACAGTTGATGCAATAGGACTTGGGCTAGTATCTAATCACCCTTCTGAACTTTCTCTTAAGATAGATCACTGGGGAGTGGACCGGGAGACAGGGGCCAGAGGAGAAGGAGCTACCTCTGGGGCTCCAGGCAACTCCTGCAGAGCAAAATATCTAAAACCTCATGATTACCTAACAACTCATTTGTTGCTGTCACCCCATCCAAATCAGGCTCCCCTGTATTTTCCACATGCCCACTAGACCTAGCCATACCCAGGGATAGTCAGTGTTTTGCCAGGTCTATCTCTTTGGAGATAACTTCCTTAGCTCATGTTAACTAGTTGTCAACAGTTCAGGAGTTTGACATTAATTCAGTAGTCTGTCATCAGTTTGACATCAGTACCAGGGTTTGTCGTAATTTCCGCAGCTGGCATCAGTTGAAACGTTTGAGATCGATACAGTGAGGTGTCATCAGGTCAGCCTCAATGACGAGAGAAATGTTAGCACCGGAGCGTGACAGCACGAAGCTGCACGCGAGTATTCCATGCACACATTACCTCGTGGTCATGTGCCTCTCTGCAGAAATGGAGGGATCGGCTTCTTTCATTTACTGTCCGTTTCTATACTAGGAAAAGACTGACAGTGTTCTATTAGAGTGAGTCTGAGACAAGGAGGGAGGGAAAGTGAAAGCGCGTGCTCTGCCGCCGGTTTCTCTGCTGAAGGGAGACAGGAGGTGGCACGCACAGACAGGAGATGTGCACGCGTACAGAGTGCACATCTCCTGTCCGCGCATGGCACCTCCTGTCTCCCTTCGGGACAGAAAGCGGCAGCAATAGTGTCTCGTTAGCGAAGCACCTGCACTGCATTCGCTAGCAAAACCTAAAAAGAGTCAATTGTAATGCATTTTGTCTATGGTACTGCCTTCGGCCACCCAGGTTGCATTTACCCATGCTACCAGGAAGTCCTTATTTAAAAGAATTAATACCACACATAAAAAGGTTTTAACTAATAGGAGGCCACTTAACTCCAATAAAGGGCCCAGCTGCATACAACAGAGAGGTTTGTCAGAGGGTTGAAACAAAGTGATGCCGGGACGCAATATCAGCGTGTGGATGGTGCGGCCCCTCCTCTCTGATCATTGCAGCTCCTTTGGGCACTGTGTACTGTGGGCAATGGAGTCCAGTTTAGGGCTCAGGGGCAGCTGGCCACAACAGAGTCATAAGTCCCCAGGCTCAGGACTGCCTTAGAAGAACCTGCCACAGTTCAATTTAAAGGTTGTATGCTGCTCTTGAAAGGGTTGTGAACTTTTGACCCAGTGCTAGCAGTGAGTGTTCCAAATATCGTTACTATTAAAAGTGCTGGGGCGGGGGGACAGAGAAAGAGTGGACTGTTAATCTGAAGAAAAAACAAGTAGTATGGCAATATTACTTATTAAGGAGTGTTTGGTTTGAAAATCTATACTTTTTACGAAGTAAACTATAAATGCTATGTTTTAACAACATATTGTTAAGTAGGCACTCAAACACCCACTCAGAGACCCAGTCACACACTCACAGACCCACTCATAGATCGATGGAGACACTAACACACCCACTGACAGACCCACATAGACACTCACACAACAACTCTCAGACCCAGTCACACATTCACCAGCTCAGGCCCACTGACAAACACACAGAGACACACACATACTCACTGACAGACCAACACACGCTCATACACTCACTTACAGACTTACACACACTCGCCGGTCCACTCACACACCCATTCTCAGAACCACTCACAAATCCACACAGACCTTTACACACCTACTAACAGACCCACACTGATACATCCACTCAAAGGCCCTGTCACACAATTACAGACCCACTCACATATCCACTCAGCCACTCACACACGTTCTCACAGACCCACTCTCTCTCACACACACACACTCATGCACCCACTCACACACCCACAGAACCACTCACACAGCCACCCACAGACCTAAACAGCCACTCACACAGCCAGTCACAGACCCATACAGCCACTCACACACCCACTCACAGACCCATAAGGCCTCTTACACACCTGCTCACAGACTCTTACAGCTACTCACACACATACTCACTGACCTATCCAATCACTCACACATCCATTTTCAAATGTTCTAGATTACAGTAAGGAAGAAAAAAACCTTAGACATTCACAATAAAAAAACAAAGGTTACAATGATGTTATTGTTAGGAAATAGCATGGAAAAAACATAGAAAGTCACTTATAAACCAAGGGTTACAGGGGTATTATAGTTAGCAAATAGAATGAAAAAAACCTTAGAAATTCACAGAAAAATAAAGGTTATAGGTACCTTATGGTTTGGCTCAGATTTCACGCATGCAAAACCATAGAAACTAAGCAGTTATAGCTAAATGAGCTAACTATGTTATGCCCGCAATGCACTGCTTATGAACTCACATATTACATCCCACATGACATGGGCAGTGACATCACAGATGACATCTCTGATGATATCTCAAATGATATCACAGATTACATCACTGATGACATCATCCACAGTGCAGCTAATACACCATACAACCAATCACACACTCATGCAACAACTCACACACCAACTCACAAACACATACAACCACTAACCCACCCATATAACCATTAACACACCCATTTACGGACCCTTACAACCACTTATATACCCATACAGGCAGGCACATATCCAATTTCATACCCTTAAAACCACTCACACTTCTGCTCATTGACCCATACACCCAATCACTTACATACCCATACAGTCACTTACACCTATACACAGACCAATACACTCACACACACAGTCAAAGACCCAGAAACTGCTCACTCGCATAACCACTCACATACCCAAAAACACTCGCACACCTACTCACAGGCTTATATAGCCTCTCACACACCCATTCACAGACCCATAGAGCCACTCATACACCCACTTACACAATGATACATCTACTCACGCTCCTACCTATACACTGATACAGCCACTCACACATCCATACAGCCAGTCACACAGTCACTCACACATCCAGAAAGCCATTCACACACCCATTCACAGACCCATAGAGCTACTCACACCCTCACTGACAAAGCAATGCAACCACTCACATATCAACTGACAGATCCATACAACCTCTCACATACCTACTCACACACCCATACAACCACTGAGACGACCACTCACACACTCATACAGATAGTCACAAAGCCACTCAAGATAACATATGTTTGAATTACTATTTCTCGTTAGTACTACATGAAGTATATTAATTTAACTTGTGTGGTAGCTTAGTATATATCTTTAAACTGAACAAACTTTTACAAAACACTCATATCCACTAGATGATGTAATCAGTGATGTCATTTGAGATGTCATCAGTGATGTCATCAGTGATGTCACTGACCATGTCATGAGTGATGTAATAGGTGAAGCCATAAGTTACATTAAGCTCAGGCAACTATAACTGCTGAATTTGTATGGTTTTGTGCATGTGAAATGTGAGCCTAATTATAACATCTCTGTAACCTCTGTTTTTTTGTGAATTTCGAAGGTGTGTTTGATTTTATTTCTTAACTTTAACTTCCCTTCAACCTATGTTTTTTAAGTGAAGCTATATATATATATATATATTTTTTTTTTTTTAGGTTCTAGACACTTCAAGTCCCTTTTATTGCCCACAGGTGAAGGCTCGTAAGTATGAAAACAAGGCATTCTGGGAGCAGCAGTTCAAAATTAGCCTCGTAGTTCATATTAAACAACGTCACTCTAAATATATTATTTCATCAATTCCGCCATTAGTGAGCTTGCCAGAAAATGTAGACAGCGTTGCCATCATTAATATGCCAGCACGATGACCGGAACGGCTCCAATGTGCAGAACCACCGGCCCGCTTTCCTTGCGGTGGTGCATTCCTCACGGCATGGCTGCCGTGCATAGTACAATAAAAGGGACTTGAAGTATCTAGCAGCAGTCTTTGCCTTTCATTTGGGGGTCGCTCTGCCTGTGAAGAAGGACGATTAATGTCTGAAACGCATAGGCAATCTAATTTACCCCGGAAGTTGTGATGGTGTTACCGCCATATTTTGATCGATGGGGAGTGCTTCCTAAAGCTTTGGCAAGTGTGGAACCTAATACTATGCACGGCAGCCATGCCGTGAGGAATGCACCACCGCAAGGAAAGCGGGCCGGTGATTCTGCACATTGGAGCCGTTCTGGTCATCGTGCTGGCATATTGATGATGGCAACGCTGTCTACATTTTCTGGCAAGCTCACTAATAGCGGAATTGATAAAATAATATATTTAGAGTGACTTTGTTGTTTAATATGAACTACGAGGCTAACTTTGAACTGCTGCTCCCAGAATGCCATGTTTTCATACTTACGAGCCTTCACCTGTGGGCAATAAAAGGGACTTGAAGTATCTAGCAGCAGTCTTTGCCTTTCATTTGGGGGTCGCTCTGCCTGTGAAGAAGGACGATTGATGTCTGAAACGCATAGGCAATCTAATTTACCCAGGAAGTTGTGATGGTGTTGCCACCTTATTTTGATCGATGGGGAGTGCTTCCTAAAGCTTTGGCAAGTGTGGAACCTAATACTATGCACGGCAGCCATGCCGTGAGGAATGCACCACCGCAAGGAAAGCGGGCCGGTGGTTCTGCACATTGGAGACGTTCTGGTCATCGTGCTGGCATATTGATTATGGCAACGCTGTCTACATTTTCTGGCATGCTCACTAATGGTGGAATTGATAAAATAATATATTTAGAGCGACTTTGTTGTCTAATATGAACTACGAGGCTAATTTTGAACTGCTGCTCCCAGAATGCCATGTTTTCATACTTACGAGCCTTCACCTGTGGGCAATAAAAGGGACTTGAAGTATCTAGCAGCAGTCTTTGCCTTTCATTTGGGGGTCGCTCTGCCTGTGAAGAAGGACGATTGATGTCTAAAACGCGTAGGCAATCTAATTTACCCAGGAAGTTGTGATGGTGTTGCCACCTTATTTTGATTGATGGGGAGTGCTTCCTGAAGCTTTGGCAAGTGTGGAACCTAATACTATGCACGGCAGCCATGCCGTGAGGAATGCACCACCGCAAGGAAAGCGGGCCGGTGGTTCTGATGACCCAATCTGCTCCTGTGTCGGGGTCCATTTTTTTTTTAAGAGAAATCGAGTATGGTTGGTGATATACATATATATATATATATATATATATATATATATATATATATATGAAGAAAGATTCCTCCCCAGCCTGCTCTGCGCTTGCAGACACCGCCTCCACGCCAACAAGGAAGAGGACCGGACCAGCAATTCAGCAAAGATGGTATTTTTTATTTACAGATTAAAACAGAACCAGCGACGCGTTTCGGGCGGCAAGCCCTTGATCACGCTGCAACATGTTTGTAATCAATTATGCTTTTTTTATAGGTGTATGCAGTGAAATAGGCGCCACCCCCTGGTGACGCCCACCATAATCATGTGGTAGATACTAAACAGTGACAACGCACTACCGCTGATACATAGTTGCTAATGTTGAATAAACATACAAGAATTTTTAACTGGTTAAATCCAGGAAACCTTCAACATATATTCAATTATAAAAACATTAAAGTACAATCCTTACATGTTGAATTTCAGTTAAAAGATATATCTCTGTTATGTGCAAATGAGCGATCTAATGCATGTAGCAGCAAGATTGTAAAGTGCGTGTACCTTTAAAGTGCATAAGTGATAAAAAATTGTGATAAAGTGCAAGAAATAGCGGAAACATATGGAACTACCACTGGAGCAATTATCGACAGTTAGGCATCATTTCTCAATGTTTAAATACACAAATTCATCATCCTAGTCTATAATTATTTCTATTTGAAAAGTTAAATAGAACAATAAGAACCATTTTTTCAAGAAGCTAAGAATAACAATATGTACAGAAAAATGTTTTCATAATTCATGTATATACATACCTATACACATTCCCACTCTTATACCTACCACCCCAGATACCTGGCCCATTTTATAAAAGGTGAATATTTCAATAGATTATAAATCCCTATGTGCTAATAAAGAACAAAGCAAAACAACGTAAATGGCACTGACTATATACACACCCAACTAAAAAACCCCTCTCATAAATATATATATATTGTAGTACTCTATCCACCAGGAATCCAAAGGGGCAACACGGACTCAGATAGACACGCGGACCCATTTTCTTTGTGCAATTTCATTTATTCAGTTTTCTGCCCTGCATCCCATGCCGCCATGACGCGTTTCGGTCCGACCTGGACCTTGATCACATGATGCGTTACTCATGGACAGGCGCCAAATTTAAAGTGCAAAATTCACAAAATACCAAGCAGCTGTGTCATCACATGTATAAAACTGGAAGACAGACTATGTATTGCAATATAAGTAAAACATACTGCATATTATTGCAAAGTGGCTACAATGAAATGTACAAAGTTAAAATTCCATATAAAAATGTCATTAATGTACAGAACTAAATACATAATAATTTAAATATGTATTATAAATAAAGTTTTAAAAAACTCCTTAATTTTATCCAAGAAGTTTTAACTATATATATACTGAAAAATCTCCAGTAGCCACACAATTTGAGTACTAAAGTACAGTCTGTAAATTGCTGCTGAGATAATAAAGCCCAAGTGGGCAAGCACTTCAGATAGGCAACCATACCCAAAACTTAATGATCGATTATATCAACTGCCTGAATGTCAAAGGCACAAACTAACGTGATATATGAAGTAAAAAGTGGAAAGTGAACCCAAATTGAATCCCTAAAGATCTAAACATATCACACCATTGTGTAAAAAGAATTGCTGATAAGTGAAATGTGTTGTTAAAAACAAATACATTATTTTAATCCAAAGGACGCAAATTTATACATTTGAATCATAATCTGACGTATGAATGGAATTAAACTGATGGGAATCTAGTAAGTTGGACTTCAATTAATCATTCAAAGCTCCCTTATGGCATTGAGATTTCAACACCGTATAAGTATATACTCTCCATAACATAGGTTTCATCAAAAATAAAAGAGGACCAGCTCCACACAGTACAAGGTATAATGATTCATATACAAGTATATAAATCCTCCGTGGTGTTTAAGCCCGTAGGAGATTTGGAGTTTAGCTCCAGAATATATTTGGTCTCTAATACTCGTAAGGCACTATCTCTATCCCCACCTTTGCGCGATGGCGGTTTGCAGTCGATGGCATAATACCAAAGAAGAGTGTTATCACTGCCATGTTTGGCCTCAAAATGCCGTGCAACGGGGTATGATTGGTCTTTGTTATTGATAGCCCGGAGGTGTTGTAGAATCCTCATGTGCACGGGTAATTTGGTGCTGCCGATGTAGCGGAGTGCACAAGGGCACTCTAAAACATAAACCACGTATTCCGTTTTACATGTAATACGTCGTTTGATTTTTACCGGTTGGGGCAAGAAGGGGGTGTTATACTCCTTAACGTTTCTAGCATGTTTACACGCTTTACAAGTAAAGCATTGAAGAAACCTTTTTGTTTAGACAGCCAATTTGAGGGTGGCCTGATTTCTGGATTACATTTGTCTAGACAGTTACCCATGGATTTGGCTTTGCGAAATGTCATTTGCGGGGTATGATTGCTCTTGATCAAATCTTCGCCAATGACTGGATCTTTTAACAGTAAATCCCAATGCCTCCTAAGTATTTTTCTTATGGCCGCTTGTTGTTTACTGTAGGTGACGATGACTCTCACCTTATTAGTAGCGCCATTAGATGCAATAGGGATTTTAGGGGCCAGTGCACTGTCATGAGTCAAATGCTCCGTCTTGCGGATAGCCTTCTCTATAATAGAGATACTAAAACCCCTTGAAAGAAACCTTTCCTTACAACTGTTTTGAGCCAGTTTGCATTCCTCCACAATACTACATATACGTTTGATCCTCAGCATCTCCCCATATGGGATGCTGTTAATCAAATGTTGGGGATGGTGGCTAGATGCATGTAATACTGAGTTCCCAGCGGTCGGTTTGCGATGTAGTCTGGTACATATGCTGTTATTACATATGTACACCTCCACATCAAGGAAGACTACTGACACCTTGCTCATTTGAGCGGTAAACTCTAAGTTCAGTTGATTGATATTTAACCTGTTAATGAAGTCTCTGGCTAGGTCCTCTGACCCCCTCCACAAAAGGAAGAGGTCATCAATATACCTAAGCCAGAGAGGGACATGTGTCTTCAAGGTTGCCTCATGCTCTTGTTTCAGGACCTGCTCCTCCCACCAGCCCATATGTAGACAGGCGTAGCTGGGGGAGAAGCAGGCCCCCATGGCAACCCCCCTGAACAGTGTTATCAAAAGTGAAATAGTTATATTCCAAACACATTTTGATCATATCAATCAACATTTTGTTATGAAGCATAAAACATGCAGGTCTGCGATTTAGATAATGTTCAACCGCTTTGATCCCATCCCGATGACCAATAGAAGTGTAGAGGGACGCAAAGTCCATGGTAATTAAAATCAAGTCATCAGACCAGTTATTGTCATGAATTTTTCTTAAGAAGTCCGAAGTGTCCCTGACATAAGATGGCAATGTAAGCACCCATTCCTGTAGAAAATAATCTACATATTTGGATGTGTTTTCAGTCAGGCTACCAATAGCTGAAATTATGGGGCGACCTGGGGGTTTGTGGATGTTTTTGTGCACCTTGGGAAGAAAGTATATAGAGGGTACAGCAGGGTAATCATTATGGAAGAATAGGTATTCATCATTGCTAATGAGCCCACTGCTTTTCCAGGCTAACAATTTCCCATAATAATCCAACCAAGATGACTTCACCATTTGTAAATTACTACGTTTATAGCAAGATACATCATTCAATTGACTGTATGCCTCCTCCATATACATGAGTCGCGGCCACAGGACAATGTTGCCCCCTTGTCCGATTGTTTGATGACAAGTTCCTCATTGGCCTGTAATTTCTTCATCAGTTCAATGTAGCACCGTTGTTTACAGTTCATTTTGGTGCCACCATGATTGGTGACTCTGTATAGGTCTTTTAAATCAGAGGCAACAAGTTCATGAAATCGATCCAAGTTGTCATGCATCATTATAGGCAAGAAAACTGATTTTGGTTTAAATGGTGTCTTTATGGTACTACCAAAATCCATACCTTTTAATCCCAGTGCACCAATAGGTTCATTTTGATCTCCCTGTAGTTGTTGTAAATCAAAAAACAGATCCACATCCTCTGCGGAAAGCAACGGTGGGCTACTTGCATATTGAGGAATGTTAGTTTTCTCTTTCCTAGCCTTTATTTTATGGTGTTTTTGCAATTTCAGTTTGCGAATAAACCTGAAAACGTCCATCCGGGTTTCAGAATAGTTAAAATTGCTCTCAGGGCTGAAAGAAAGACCAAGAGACAATATTTGACATTCGGCCTTATTAAGTGCAACATCAGAGAGGTTGATTACCGTATTGGCAGTGTACCCAGGATTTACTTCCGATTCCACCTGCCTCTCGTGGCTTTCTTGGGCGATTTGTTCGCGTTTGCGCTGCCTGTAGCACCTCCTCCTTGCCCCCCGCTTGGCATTGGCGCGCCTTTTTGCTGTGGCTGCTTCTTCCGGGGTCTTAGCGTATCCCTCCTGTCTTGGCACAGGACATTCATTTCCTCCGCCCGTGACATGATTAAAACCCCGTCTTTTGCCACAGTTGACGGGCTGCCTTCTTCTTCATTTTCACTGCCAGTGGTGGCGCTTTGCTCAGAGGTAGATGTTAAAGAGGGCGTACTATCCCCCATGTTGCCTTGTTTCTTACGTTGGTTAGCCACATTACATGTGTTTTTTGCAGCTCCATATTTTCGGGCAAAGGTAAAGACATTACCGTTTTGATAATCCAATTTGTCTCTGTTAAATTTGAATGCTTTGCGTTTTTTATGGCATCTTAATCTTTCTGTAATTTTGTCAACATATCCTGTCTCATTTTCTTGATATTTTCAGTTTCCTCAATAGCAGCAATTTCCACATTGAGTTCATCAATTTTTGCCTGCAATTTGAGTCTATCACTAGCTGCATACTTCACCAGTATGCGTAGCAGTCTGGCAGATGAATCAAGGTTACAATCCGCCCATTCGCCCAACATTGCCGGGTCCGGATTTTCATAACTCGGGGCCAGGGTAATCCGCAAGCCCCTAGGGACCCTGCCAACTTCCAGGTACCGAGTAAGCGACTTCTCCTCCCACCATTTCGCTTGCTCGGCACTCATCAGTTTTTCCAAGCGTCTAAATAGGTCTCTTGCGCCTAAGTTCACTTGCGGTGCAGCGTCCTGTTGCTGCACCGCCATAGCTGACCACCCAGCCGGGGAATCATCAAAGATATCGATCGCAGCCTCCTCTCGGCTTCGTAACGCCTCCGCAGCCATGATGCAAATTGGGCAATAGAGAATTTAGACAGTGGGAATTCTTTTCAACACAATTGCAACTCCACACTGAGCACTCTCCTTACTGGATAATCCGGTGATCTCCTACCTTGCCAGATATCTTCCGGTTGCTCGGATTCACACTCCGGCCACCTCGAATCCGGTATCCCAGGCAAGAGTTCCTTAACGGTTTCCAGGGGCTTCTGAGAGGCTCGCTCCTCACCAGAGCAAAATGAATACGTCCCGCCGAAACGAGACCAGCTGCTTCCAATGCCGCAACGCCCAAAACGAAGGAGGGGTTTTCCGCAAGTGTCGACGAAGCAGTTCGACACCAAAACACTGCAGTACTCTATCCACCAGGAATCCAATGGGGCAACACAGACTCAGATAGACACACGGACCCAATTTCTTTGTGCAATTTCATTTATTCAGTTTTCTGCCCTGCATCCCATGCCGCCATGACGCGTTTCGGTCCGACCTGGACCTTGATCACATGACGCGTTACTCATGGACAGGCGCCAAATTTAAAGTGCAAAATTCACAAAATACCAAGCAGCTGTGTCATCACATGTATAAAACTGGAAGACAGACTATGTATTGCAATATAAGTAAAACATACTGCATATTATTGCAAAGTGGCTACAATGAAATGTACAAAGTTAAAATTCCATATAAAAATTTCATTAATGTACAGAACTAAATACATAATAATTTAAATATGTATTATAAATAAAGTTTTAAAAAACTCCTTAAATATAGATATATAGATATATATAGAAATATATATTTACTTAAAAAACAAAGGTTACAGGGATGTACACCGTTCTTATCAATAATTTTACAACAAATGTTGCAGCAATATTATCAAAGATGTCATAAAAGATGTAAAGAGTGATATAATATGTGGGGCAATTAGCAGTGCATGGTGAAGGCACTAGTTATTATTACTTTATGGTACAAGTTATGCTTACTTGAGATAACTATAACTACTGAATTTCTTTGGTTTTGTGTCTATTCAATAGTATTATGTGTGTAAAATGTGGACGTAACTATAACATCTTTGTAACGTTTGATTATTTAGTGAATTTCTCAAGGTATTTTGTTGTTCTATTTCCTAACTATAATGTCCCTGAAACCTTTCATTTTTTTAGGTGAAATAAAAAAATGTTAATTGCTGTTTCCTAACTATAATGTCCCTGTAACGTTTGTTTTCATTCAGTGAATTTCTTGTTTTTTTTAAGTAAAGCATTATTTAATTACCATACATTAATCCAAATGCCGCAGCACAAGGCTTTGGCCATGTGCAGCAGGGGGTTGGCTGAAAGGCTTGGCCAACATCCCCCCATGCAGCCAACCCCACAACCATAAGCTGTGCACAGTGATGGGCTGGCCACAATGCCTTGCCTGCTGTCCAGTCCTGTGGTCATGCCCAGAGGCAGCTGTTCCTGAAGGAGGGGGTGCCACCCACTCCCTGTGTCCATTTGACCCCGCTGACCAAATTCCCTGGGACCTGGTATATTTTGTTGAAGATCGGGGCACCTGTCACCCTCCCTGAGCCAATCTCGGCCCTGGGGACCACATCAGCAGGCCTCAGCTAATGATTGAAGAGGGGCAGGGGGCACGTGGCCCCTCCACAGGCCAATTTTGGGCTATGGGACCCATATTCCGGGCCCAACCAATGATTAATGGGGGAGGTGGATATGCACCCCCTCCAGGCTGATTTCGGCCCAGGGGAGCCCATTTCCTGGGGCCCAGCCAATAAAGAAGGGGTGCCCAGACATCCACACAAGGCACCCACCATCTACATGTTGGGGGATGTGAGAGAGCTCCAAGGCCCCCAGGGCACCAGCCAGCTCCCCGCATCCAGCGGGAACTGGCATTGCTCTCACCCGCAGGGAGCAACTAATGCTGCTTCCTGCGGACAGGAGCAATATTTAGATCTGAATTGAAGTCCACTCCCAGGTGGTGAGGACCTTTTTTTAAAAGCTCCTAACAGCTGGGAGCAGACCTCATGTTTGCTCCCACTTGGCCAGAGATTTCAAATTCCTCCTGCCAAGTGACAGTGAATACAGGTTTCCTTGCCAGTGCCAGTGTGAGAAGGGAAACCGCTATGTACTGGTGGGGTGGGGGGTGGGGGGGGGGACCCAGGACGTTGGTGGAGCTGGCCCTGGGAGATGGGGTACCGAGGTCATTAATGCCCCCGAGTCTCATCAGGCCCTGGGAACCCCATCCCCAGGGTTGTATCTATTTTGAAGGGGAGGGGGCGCTTCCTTAAGCCTATTGTGGCACCATGGAACCCATCCCCTAGGTCCGGCATTATTTAAAGGTTGGTGACCTAGTGCTCACCAAGATCACCCACCATGTACAACTTTGGGGGATGTGGGGGGAGCTACATGGTCTTCGTTGGCCCATCCAGCTCCCCACAAGCTGCAGGATTGGGCATTGGTCGTGCCTGCAGGGAGCAGCTTTGTATGCTGCTTCCTCCGGCTGGAGCAATATCTTGATCTGCTTCACTTCTGCATTGCTGCTATATTAATAGCTGCTAAAGGCATGTTTCAAGATAACGGGAACACTCATAAGAGAAACGTTTTTGTTTATTTTCTATTCTACACCCAAGGAATACGGGATTGCTGTTAGTATGAAACTGCTTCACCACAGAGAGTCACAGAGAACAGACGGTCTCCACCCCTTTATAATTACTATTGATCTGAGAGGTGAGGTCAAAGTCCTACTTTAGTTTTGAAAATAAATAAATGATGAAAGGTGCCCTTCTCTTGCAAAAGATCGTCATAATGCTAACCTACAAAGAAATTCGATTGCAGTGACCTTTGCAGTAGCATGCCAAGCACTCTGAAATGTGGTCTGCAACTCTCTGAAAAATGGATGTTGTATGTTAGGGTGAAAACTCCCCTTAATCATACGCTGGAACGAAGGCAGCGTACATGAGTACTGAGCAATGTCATGTATGGTCAAAATGCATCTAAAGATGAATTGCAATCAAAGTAGGCCGATCAACAGTGTGCCATGATTGCCAGCCTTACACTAGGTTTTTAATGTTGCTGCTGGCAGCCTTGTACAGAAGAATTATACACAAGGGATGTACACACACCGACATTTCATAGGCTACTGCCTGGTTAAAGCAAGAATAGACTGCTACTTTTGAATTTTTATCAAGAAACAACACCTCAGTCTGGACTTAAAACATTAAATATTTGTACGGTGGAACTGTGTGATTTTTTAAAACCCAAATATGTGATGTTCGCGGAAGTATTCCATTCCACTGTAGCAAACTATGATATATCTCTTGTGCATCAGTGCAACCCAACATACAGCAATAAGCAATAATGTATCTTTAAACAAATAAGGATTACCAGTTGCACATATGAAAACAAGGGTTTTGTTTTATTTCCACATGTTAAATCTTACATATTTGAGTAGAGTGAAATGTCATGTAAAAATTAAATGTATTTATTATTAAATGTGTGCATTAAGCCAGTCGCAAAATGTACTTAAGCCAAAGTCAGATTAGCAACAAATTCTCTCATAAAATGCAAGTAGTGGAATTCTTTCCAACAAATGAAAATAATTTTGAACATAGAGGCATATTTTTCGCAAATAATCCAGTTTTTCAAAACGAATTGTATATAAGCCCTTTATTAGTTTCAATAAACAAGGTCGAATTTTTTATATTATAAAAGATAATGACCATTTGAAAAAGGTTAAAATTGTGAATTAAATAGCTAAAATGATAAAGAGTGAACATTTTGAGCTTGTTGTTTTAAAGACTACACATATCAATCTAAATTCAACATCACTTAATTGAACACATTGAGCACTATGAGTAAACCACCAACTGGGGATTTTAAAACCCTTTTCGCAGCATTCTTAGACACTGTTCATTAGATTGTGAACTTGTGATGTAGCGTTTAGACCGCATGCACACATATTGAAGGGGCTGTTATCTAAATTCTGACTTGGAGACGTAGATGGTGATAACACCACCCTGAAAAAGAGTTGATGCCTTTTGCCTACATTACTTTCCTGCTCTCCTAAGAATGTGGCAGCCTGGATGAAAGACAGCTGCCTGAAACTCAACTAAGAGAAGACCGAGGTACTCATCCTCAGATCCTGCACCTCCATCTGGGACAACACCGGGTGGCACTCCACCCTCGGGTGCCCGCCCACCCCTACAGACCACGCTCGGAACCTCTGCATCATCCTTGACTCCTGCCTCTCCATGAACCGCCAGATCAACACCGTAGCTTCCATTAGTTTCAACTGCCTTTGCATCCTCCGTAAGACCTTCAAATGGATCCCCCCAACTGCAGAAGGACCATCACCCATGCACTCATAAACAGCAGACTTGACTACGGCAACGCCCTCTACGCCGTAATCAACAGAACTCTTCTACACAAACACCAAACCATCCAGAACGCCGCAGCCAGACTTGATATCGGAACACCACACCACAAACACATGACCCAACGCCTTTGAGGCCTCCACTGGCCCCTGTCGAGAAATGGGTCACCTTCAAACTCCTCACCAATGCCTACAAATCCCTGAACAATATCTGACCCAAATACCTCAACAAGAGAGTTTCCTTCAACGTACCCAAGAGGAACCTCCACTCCACGACCTCGCCCTGGCAGAGGTCCCTCCCATCCGCAGGGACAGAACCGGCGGGAGAGCTTTCTCCTACATTGCAGTCAAGACCTGGAATGAGCTCCCTGTGAACATCAGATGCTCCCCTACCCTGCACACGTTCAGGAAGGACCTCAAGACCTGGCCCTATGACTGATCCGGAGCTGCTCCCCCCATCCCCCAGCACCTTGAGACCCTCACAGTTGAGTAGCGTGCTTTATAAACCCCTAATTGATTGATAAGGACCCTGAGGAGCAAACAGCCCATCCCTCTGTTGAAGATGGCTCCAGTGAATGCAAGGAAAGTGAAGAAATAAATTAAACAAGGAATGGGAAAGCCAGAACATCTTGCCGCTGGGACCTATTGGCTTTGCCAATGGTTTTTGACCATGTTGCACAGCATCCCAATCATCTTGTAGACATATACACCAAACATGCATGTGCCTACAAAAGGAAATGACCACTTTTTTCTTTTTAACCTCAGGAGTTACCAATCAGAGCTGGATCAGAAACTAAAAAAAAATAAAAAGAGCTAAAATATTTTTTGTATTCGAGTTGTTGGACCCTAAATCAGGGGCAGGATCAGTGGCAGAAGCAACACAGGGCAGCAGCATAGAGGGTTTGAGTAGGTGGAAACAGATGACAGGGACCAAAGTCAAGTGCGGGGGAGCAAATGGGGGAAAGAGAGCAGTGTGTAGTGGGTGAGGGAGATACAATAGAAGGTGGAGTACACGAGGGCAAGCACAACATGGAAAGGTGGAGCAGAATCACATAGGCAACAGAGTGCAATGCAGAGTGAAGAAGGAAAGAAATACACGAGGGAGAGAGCTAGAAAACACATGTACTCTCTCTGAGTGCTTAACCCAAATGAAAAAAGTAGTGTTTGAAAAGCAAGCAGAGGAAGCATAGAAGCCAGCCAAACAAGAGAGATGGTAAAAAGGCTGTATTCCTTTGGAGGGACAAGCACAAGACTGACAAGCTGGGACACGAATAAGAAACAGACAAATGAGAATGACGGGTAAGCCAACCAATGGTAAGCAATGGATGGTCTCCTAAATCTTGTATGTTATTGGTAAGCTCACACTATGTCTCGCAAGATGCAGGCGGCACCTAAAAAATGGTGGTTGAGAAAGGGGGGACAAGCAGAAATGGGCATTGCAATGGTGCTTTAATCTACTAATCTTCATTGATACAAATAGCCAACATTTTAGAACAGTTTGTATTACTTAATAATTTTGTGCATGCTCTGGTTTACTTCCAGAAAAGCAGATGCTGTGAAAGAAAAGCAGTGCACATCTTGTGTGGTGTCACAGTCCTGAGCACTACTTTAGGTTCCAGGAGGCAAATATATGTTAATATTTATACATGTATATTACATTTAATAGAATCATCTCTAGGAGATCCTGGACCTTTATGACACCAGGGTACATATAGCAAAAAATGCCTCAATAACCTTGCTTATGGACTGGTATGGAAATGGCATGGTTATCTAAATAGATCAGTGGTATATGAAATATATGTCTCAACAGCCCCGGCTACATTAAAACTCTGCAATGGATGCTGGAGTGACATTCTTTGTGGTATTACTATGCCAGTTTTTGTGTAGATCCTAAGATAAGCAAATTTACAGGTATTCAATGCCTTGGTACAATGATTGACGTATCCAGACCATCTCTGAATGAATCAATACTGTTGGGCAACTTGGGTGAATCAGAAGTGTTCTCAAACTCTCAATCACAACAAACCAGGTAAGGTTCCTTGTTTCCCAATGACATCCATATTCCTCCTAAGTGCAGTGTTAAGCATGTCGGCTGGTTGTACATTTGAATAACTTAATAAAATGTTGACTTGAATCCCAAGTACATGTTCTCAAGAAGACACTGCTGTATCACAAACCTTAAAAAAGGGGCATATGGAGTCTGCTGCCCTATTAACGCCGGGGACCTTATTCTTCAAAGAACATGCAAACCCTCCCAAATGACTGCCTCAGCAAAGTCTTAAGTACCACATACTGCCACATGTACTGTCACAGTCGGCTCCCATATCCGTACTAGGCCTAATGTCAAGGTGCCATGGAAAGGGATCCATCTTCTTGTTGCACAGTGTTCTGCTCCATGGACATCTTGAAGGAGGAAACTTCAGGAAACTGTCTCCTAGTGTATTGCCACATATTTATTTGTTTTGGAAAATGTGGAACCTTGCTTCTAAGTAGCAACAACCACAGACACATTTACGGGCCTCTTCTCTAAGAATGATTGAGTGATTGATCACTAGGGTTGGCATAATAGTAGGGAATATGTACCTGCACCACTGGAGGGGGGCACTGGTCTCGGGGGGCACTGTGTAACAATTAAGAGTACCTGCTGCAGAGTTCTGTGTGCCTCTAGCTTTCAGGCAGCAATAACAATAGCAAAATAACTCTTGTGATTAATGTTCCTGCTAAAGAGAGAGATCAGAGTCTTGTCTAGTGGCAGTTTTGACTCACCATAATGTAGTGCAGAGATTAAATATCAGTGGCGGCTCCTCCGCAATGGCGGAAGGAGTGTTGCCTCACTGCCTGGCCCAAAACACACATGCGCACTTAGGTTTTTCCAGCCCGGCTGCATTCAGCAGATGGACTGGATAAACCCCTACAGACTCCCTGGTCTGAGCAGGGCTTCTTTTCAGCCTTCTCAGACCAATCCCTGTGCTGCTCTGCAGCACAGGGAGTGGCTGGGAGGCTGCTGGGACCCAGGAAGAGCCCAGCAGGAGCAGAAGGTGGCCAACTGTGTCAGGTAAGAATTTTAAATTATTATTACCCTGTCCCGTGTCCATCATGAGCACCTGCTTTCCCGCCCTCCCCACCCCCTCACACTCCCCCCACCCGCTCCATCACCCTTTGTTAGTAGCAACCGCCACTGGTTAATATGCCTGCTACAAAGAACAGATCTGTATTTTATGTGGATAGCTCAGTGGATAAGTAAAGCCAGGCTTTACCTGTGCTTTTAAAAAAATGAAATGTATGTGAGATAGCAGCTATGGAGAGATGAGGGGCACTTTTGTCTGGTGGTTGTGAGGGAATCCGAGGAGGATGTCTGGGGTGGGGGATGCCAAAAAAGATTGCCGCACCAGGTGCCACCAGCGCTAAAGCCAATCCTCACTGTAATGAAAGATGCGCATGCATGTGAGACATATCCTCAAGCATGTCCACCTTTCTCCTATCTATGTATCTGTGCCGACATTTGATACTAGTGTTAAGGAACCGCATACTTAGATCATCTCTCACACATGAGCTGGGGCTATCTTGCTGGCTATATGGAGAACGAACATCTCTCCTCTCCCAACTGGACTGAACATTTTAACATGACATATTAATGCCTAGAAATGCTAGTTGGGCCGCCTCTGCATATCAAGAGTTATGGTGACAGTCCATGAAGCTGTGAAATCGAATGTGATATATTACACTATCCGACCTAGTGCTTTTTTTGTCTGTATGTACTTAGCTCATCTATTTTTCACAATCATTTGCGGCTCTAATTAAAGTACTATTTAAAAAGAATTAAAAATAAACCTGCTGTTCCTTCCTCCCTTTTTGACAGCCTAATTGGCGCTGGAAAAATAACTATTCTTTACAAAGTAATTTGTATGAAAAAATGTTTTCAACTTGCCCTAAACACATTTAAGACATAGTATTGGAAGTTCCGGTTTCTATTCCTGTCTTGTTCTTAAGTCAAGAGCCTCTTGTTCTTGTCCATATAAGATCGCACAGAGAGGCGGAAGAGAAGAACATTGTCTACCAAGAAATAACGATACAGTTAAAGGGGCAGTATTCACCAAGTCTCTCTTACATAATAACGATGCCTTATTTTTAAATGCAGACCTTATTTTTAATGTAGATCTTAAAATTTGCATTTTTCATTCATTATAATTATAAGTCATCATCCAACTCAAGGGGACTCATTTCATTAGCCTTTGAAGGATAAATGTCGGAGGCATCAGATTGTGGTGATATGCGGGTCCTGAGTGTGCACTCGTGCAAAGCCGACTTAGCCTTTCATCCTTTCGTAATCAGTAAACTGAGTACATCAATGTTGTTTAAAGGTAACACTTCTTATTTACAATGCTTAGAAGCGGAAGAATTGCGAATGAAGCACTATACAAATATATATGGCATCAACCCTGACAAGATTAGATACTATGGCCTCTTTTTCATACCTGTTCTCTGGACGTGGATCATGAACTCACTCGATATCTTGCCATCTGAAAGGAGGGGTGAAACCCAATATGTTGGTAATAGGGCCGCCGTGGAACAAGTGCAACAATGGCTTATGTACTGCAGGTAGACACAGGCAGTCTCTGAATTGCTGGTAGGTCTGTGCTAGATGTTCAACTGAGTATTTAAATCTAGTCAGTTTTTAAGGATGTTCACAATGAAATATATGCTAATCAATCACAATGAATTTCAGTGGAAATGACTTGCATTTGCAGATCTGGTTTGGCACATCTCAACCTGGCTGTAACCTTCAAAGGCGCAGGCTCACGTCTACTCTGCTTGAGCCACATGCACTATAACCACATAAAACACTATAGAATGTTGACACGCATAGTGCCTCCATGCCAGTATGCAGTCCTGATTCACAAAGGTAAACTTGCTCTTTTGTGTGAGTTTACTACTTTTTGGTGTTCACAAACTATGTGCGGAGGTTTACGACTATGCACTCCCTACAGATACTACCTCTTGGTATTCACAAACTACATGCAGAGTTGTATGACTTTGCCCTTCCTGTACTTATATGTGCAGAGTTCTCCGCAATCAAGGCAGTGAACCCTGCACACATAAACATAGAAAGTGCATATATCGTCCCCTCTCTTTCATCCTCTTTCCTCCTGCTTTTCCTGTTCATCCTTCTTTCTATCCTATCTTTCTCTCCTCTTTTTCTTTTTCTTCTCCTTCTGATATTTTTTGTTATCATTCTAATATGTACTATTTTTTAAATTGTATACTTTTATTTAGTACTATGTGTGATTTTATTATCTTTCTAACATGGATTTTATATTAGTGTTGATATTTTTCTAAATTTTTTCATTACTTATTGCTTACTTTACCCTGATGTATTGCATTTTATTACAATTATATGAACTTTTACTTTTTAACATAATAAAGATATTGACCAAAAAAATATAGAAAGTGCAAAGTCGTAACATTTTGCACATAGTTTGTGAATACTAACCAAAAAGTAGCAAACTTACACAAAAGTGTAAGTTCAACTTTGTAAATCAGGCCCTCACTCATCAAAAGTCTAATTACATATAATGAACACCTCACACTTAAACCATTGTAACTCACACACTATGATGTAAGATCCTTTCCTTCGTTCACCGTAGGTTGAGGCATGTCAACCTGCCCTGACCGGAAGTCCCAGAACTGTCCTTAACCTGCTATGATGCAATAGCGCAAGCAGGAGAGGTGGAAAGTGCATCAAATTCTAAACCCCCTCTCCCCCCACACCGCAATACAGAGAGCTTTTCTATAGGTTGACATATAAGCAACAATGAAATACATGTGATGGAAACCAAACAAAACAATGATATGATTTCAGGAGTACAATAGTTTCATGAGAAAGGTGCATAAAAGAAAGCATTAGCTAAAGCAGCCGGGTCAATTTACAGAAATAGGAAGAGCACCCTTGGGCAGTGATTTCTAGACAGATGCACCTGCGAAAAGAGGTGCCGTGGGGAGATAAATTAACCAGTCTGAATTGACCAGGGAAGAAGGCCAGACAAAGAAGGGGTTCAATTACTACATCTGAAGTGTAGAAAACACAGGGCGAGCTTAGAAATCAGGATTTCAAACAGAAGCTGAAGACAACAAGCAAAGAAGAATACTTCTTAGAAGCTGGATGTGCCCTACAAATGTCAGGCAGGACAGGCCAAGTGAAGTGGAAGTCATCCAGAGGATAATTGGTTGAGGAAGAGGGAGAGAAACTTTAGAGCCAGGGAAGGTTATGATGAATCAACGGGGCAGGTCCTAAAAGAAGCAGGCAGGTGAGACTCTGACAAGAAATGGAGGTGGACAGCTTGGAGTGCAGCAAACTACTCATTTGCAAATGGAAATTCAGTGAACAACTAAGTCTAACTTCTTCCTCTGTCAAACAGTCTTTCCAGAAAATCTTGTGCCTTCAACATGGTCACCTCTCTCACACACTGCATCATTGACCTCCACAAAAATATAAGAACCGGTGCTTACTTGCTATCATTTCCTAACATGATGTCCAGTGCAAGCGTCCCCAAGGATTCTTCATTAAATTGACAGGCTTAAGAAGAGGTAACATACTTTTGTACAACTTATCACTGACACCACACAGGTTATACTCTAGATCATCTTTCATAGTGGCTACCAAAAACAAATCTCATGGTTTTTTAAAACATTCATTCAATGATGTCTAACATGTCTTAAGTCTCAGTTCCATTCACAAACACTTCACTTCTCAATAAACTCAATCACAACCAAACAACTGAAAATTGACTACTTCATAAATATATACCCCTTTGTCAGCGTTAGACCGCCTCATTTCCTCATCCAAAGCTTTCTTCCATTTTACAGTATTTCCAGCTAGCCCTCAGCTATTCATATCAATGGCAACCAAATTCTCATTTCTTCAAACGCCTTATCTCACACTTCAAAATTAACTTGAGGCAACCAATGATGATTATTATTTTCCCAATGCCATGCTAAGTACAATAACCAGTGACATGAGTAGTAGATATGTTTGGTGCTGCAGCAACCCCAAAGAGTATGCACTATGACAAAGTACAAAAGTGAGACTATAATTTTATGTTTTAACTTGTTGTTTGTGGAATTTAGTGTGTGCTCTAGCTCAAAGACAAATGTTAGAAGGTCAATGGACAAAAGATCTGCAATATTACTGTTCTTTTATTTGTCAACCATTTTACATGTGTGTGTCTGAACAGCAAGGGCCTTTTTAAAGGATGATGTAATGTCAAATGTTTAAATACACACCAGGATGTCCAGGAACATGTGTCTATTGCCTTCCTAAGGCATACAAGTAATTCAAAATATTTGCTTAGCTTTGGAATTGGAAATAATATTCATTTCCACTAAATCCTAAAATGTGATGTGACCATACATTTCTAGTCAGTCAAAGCATACCCACTCAAATAAATGACCTTCCTTTATTTGATGTACACAATGCAAAATAATTGAGGAATATTATTGTTTTTGTGAATATCTAATTTTCTCCAGATACCCACAAATGTGACTAATTATTGTGGTTAAAAGCAATGTGCTTTTAGATATAGTGTACCACGGGTGAGACTGTAACATTGTATCAAATACTGTACAAGTTACCAACATTCAACAGAACACAATCCCAATTTATCTAAAACAGACCTGTACATAGAAACCCAACATATACATGCATAGAAATTACTTTGAGGAGAAAGCCTCAAAAGTTTCATATCTTCCTAATTAGCAGGTGTATATATATTTCGTAACTCTGAATATCACTGCACTCTGTGATATATATTCCTGTATATTCCATCATAAATATCGTTTGTCTGTACAACAATAGCCTTTACTGTTTAGTGGAGAAGTGTGGCTCACTGGTTAGAGCAGGCATACCCTGAAGCAGAGGTCAGACCTGGGACCAGGGTTCAATTCTCAATGCGGCAGGGTCTTGAGCTCAAATGTCCATGGACTCGATAATTCTCGCTTCGGTGCCTGACCTAATCATGGGTTCACATGTGGAATTTTAGTTTGCGAGCTAAACATCATCTGCGCCAGCTTGTCACCCACGTACAACATACACAACAGCCATTTTAGGTATCATGGTCTCCTTGTCCGCACTCGATCACCAGCGCGCCCCTCTGACCCAGCAAGCATCCTCCGCGCACCCTGGCTCCCCCTCCCTCCCCCTCATGAGCATAACCCTTCTGCATGACCCTGTCCTTGGGAGTCACGCCTGCGCCTGACCAGCATCTCCTCTCCTCCCATGAATGCCCCTCTGTTAATAAACCTTCCCTCCACGCTCGATTGTCCACGCGGCATAAATACCACTCCTTTGATGACCCCTTCCCCCGTGTCCAGCTGTCCACACAGGTCTGAGGCCATCGCCTAAGCCGGCAGATATCATTTACTGCCCCTTATTGTATGAGGCCGCTCTCCTTCAAAGGACCCTCTATTGATCCAGGCCTCCCCACCCCCTGTGATATGATCAGGCGCACACATCCTAAGACTCGACGGAACACTCAGCTGCGTGATGACCCCCTCCTCTTATCAGCAGGTTGAGGACCTCTATTGTGGAGGTATATGGGGGTGGGATTGACACGAGGATTACGGGGATGTCTTTTTCTTTATGTCACAATGTTCTGATTGTAATAAAGAGAGGTCACATGCCATAAACCAGTGTGTAAGAGGCCAGGCCTCCGAGAGGCTGTTAGAGCACCTCGAGACGATACCTTGTTGTCTGATCTGATGTGTTCTGCTCCGTCGGAATAAAACTTCTGTTTCCTGCCTTCTGGTCTCCGGCGCCTGCCTCATTGCTTGGTAAATTTGAATGGTACAAGGGCGGTTAGCGCCGGGCAAATCTCGAGAAAGGTTCTAGCCCTACCTTTTTCTACAATTGGCGTCCCAAAGCGTGGGGCCCATCAGCGACACGTGGATCCAGTGGGAGAGGTCCCGACGACAGAGTGAAAGACTGCAACGATCGGGAAGAGCTCGTGTCCGATAGACCCTCGTCTGACAGCCGATCATCCGACCTTCACTAGTTCTGAACAGACCTCTCTCGAGTGATCTACGGTCCTGACTGGGAACCATCAGGAGTGCCACGGGCATCACGAAGGAGAGAGGACGATCGGGCGCTGGATCCAGAGGACAGGAAACCGTCCATGCGGTCCGGGTAAGGTCGTGTAAACACGACGAATTGAGAAAAGATTGTTTTGTTTGGATAATACTAGTATTACGCTTTGTTGAAACCTCTGGAGATTCGCTGTCTGCAAACGGAGAAAACAACAGGCTCTCTCTTTGCAAACAGTGAAGGATAGGTAACGCAGACTTTTGTCCCCGTTGTAATCCGTCGTGCCTATCTTCCTCCCCCACTGTTTCCCGAACTGTCGTTCGTGGATTATTGTCTGGAGATTCTTTTTCTGCAAACAGGGAAGAACAAGGTCTCTCTTTGCAGGGAGAGAAAGAGTAGGTAACGATAACTTTTCGTGCCCACTTATTCTCCCCACTGATTGTTTTGATTGACCGATTGTTCGGTATTGGTTCGTTTGAGGTATTCACCGCCGGCAAACAACGGAGAATAGAAATATTCTGTCTAGTCTTTGCCCGCCGTGATAAGATAGGTAGTGCAGACTTTTGTCCCCGTTGTAATCCGTCATGCCTATCTTCTCCCCACTGGTTGGTAGCCTGTTTAGCCCGGACCGCTTATTAGAGATGAACCATCCAGCTCCACTGGAGGGCACCCCTAATAAGGACATGTTCACTAAGTATGGACTAGTCGCTATAGCTTACACTAAACTATGGCATAAATATACAAAAAAGAACCCTGAAAGTCAGTGGCCACTGATAGGTTCCTTTAATGAAAATAAAATAAAAACATTAGAAATAGCGCTCCAGAAGAATAAGACCACGCCCACTATGCTCGACAGTATCGGTATGTGGCGCAAAGAAACGGAACAACGAAAGAAAAGAGAAGAAGCAAAAATAGGGAAAGAATTACGAAAGGCAGCCCACCTGGCCGCAAAGCAACTAGAAGAGGAAATAAAAGAAAGAAAGGAAGCTACACAAAACCAAGAATCAGGGTTCGACAGGCCAATGTCCTGTTAGGACCCCCTCTGCGCTCTACCCTGAATTGCCCTCCAAACAACGGACAAACGATGAGTTACTGCTAGGTCCCCCAATCATCTACATGCCCCCTCCATATGCTCCCAGCCAACAAAGCATGCAAACCCCGAGTGTGAGTGAAAGTGACCCTAGCGCTAGTGCACCAGCCCTCACGGCCTCTGCACCAGCCACATTAACAACTTCGTCAGGCGATCCCGAGGCTAGCAAACAATCACCAGCCAGACTAAATAGGTTGAGCAAAGATGAGCGGGATGGGATCGACAAAATAGCAAAGACATTAGTAGAACGAAGGGAGAGCGAAGATTATACAATGAGCGTATATAATTCACATGCCGACAGCCACAGACGGCATTTCATCTTGCGATTCAGCTACTACACCCTGAACGCATATGAAGATAGGTATCAAAGTAAGGGTCCCGCTAAACTAACAACGCTGTATAGGAAGATTGATGTTGGAGATGGGACTGAACGTGAGGCGACGGAGCTCTTCATGCAGATGCTTGAGGTCTTCCGCCACCTCACGGAACAAAAACCAGAAGCCAAGGTTACAGTCCCTGAAACAACCTCGGTAGAAGTAGCCAATACTATGATGCCTATCAGAGAAGCGGCCCCTTACTGGATCCCGCCACGTGGCAAGGGAACAAGCGATGATATTAATAATGAAGATGCAAAAGGGAGGGTTGTGTACAATTGGGTTTACCAACCATGGGACCGACAGGATATCCTAACCTTCAAACAAACCCTGCCCGATTTAAGAAAGAACCCGACGGCATTTTATACCGAATTAGGCACAGCCTTGGGTTCGACAATAATGACTTTAGCGGACATTGACTTGTTCTTTGGGTTATGCCTGCCAGCTGACGTGTGGAAGCAAATCCGGAAGGCTGACCACACGGATCTGTTTGGACATACCTGGGACCAACTCGGTAAACTAGATGGACAAAGAGAGCCTGGAAGGAAACCAGTAAAAGACATACTGGAACTCCCAGACAAACTAGTCCAGAAATTAAAGACACTGATCCCAGAAAGAAAGGTAGATTGGTCGATAGTCACAGCCTGTCAACAGAAACCGCTGGAAGATGTGTCAGAATACTTCTCCCGATTACAGACAGTGTTCTCCGACTACAGTGGCCAAGACATGACCACCGCAACCGGACAGCACCTGTTTGTACAAAATTATGTAAAGGGCCTAACACAAGAAGTCTCCCAAAAACTGCAGACGAGTGAGAGTAGTTGGGGGGCCTCCAAACCCGCAGCTATCCTTCAGATGGCTCAGTATTACGAGCACCAAAAGAATGAGAATGATAGGGCGTCCGAGAAAAAGAAGAAAGATTTAAAGGAAAGGGTAATGATAGCCCAGATACAGGGTATAGCGGTAGGACGGGAACACCAAAGGGGGAACTACCAATCAACCACCCCCAGAGATCTACCTCCTAAAGATCACACCCCAGCACCCCACACTGGACGTAGAGACATTAGCAATGACCAATGCGCCTTCTGCAAAGGGTTCGGCCATTGGAAATCCCAGTGTCCGGTTCTGCTAGAGATGAATAGAAATAGGGATTCCAGGGATGTGGCAGGTGGTCCGAGGAATAGAGTACAGGGACGAGGGCACCCCAACGACACCAACAATGACAGATCAGGGAGACTGAACACATTTGACCGTCCCCGACAGAACCAATATCAGCTATCCGAAGGTGAAAATGCCCCCGATTTTGCATAGGACTGCCAGGGGCAAGGGAGGGATCCAGTCGAGCTCTGTGTTGACCAGCAAGGTCCTTATGTCACCGCTAAGGTCCTGGGTACAGAGTCTCCATTCTTGGTAGACACTGGGGCGACACGTAGTGTGTTATCAAAACGACTGATTCCAAGGGCACCCTTGTCTGGCTCACACATAACGTCAATAGGTTTTGATGGAACGCCCTCCACTAACCCCCTGTCCGTACCTATTATCTTTGACCTGGAAAACAACACCACTGACGCGACATTCCTGCTTTCCTCCAACTCCCCTGACGCCATTATGGGCATTGACTTACTGAAACATTTTCGAGCTACCATTAGGTGTTCCCCAGATGGAATACGAGTCATCCTGTACGACAACCCAGACATGCCCAGATCCCGTCCCCCACGACACATGTACTCCATAACTGACGCTGACCTGTCCCTGCTTGACACCCTGCCTCCGTACCTGTGGGCCAAAAATGACTCTGATGTGGGGCGAATGATGATTGATCCTATTCACATAACTGTACGACAGGACGCTATGCTCCCGAAACTCCCACAATATCGGATATCGCCAGAGGGTGAGAAGGCACTGGTAGCGATCATTCAGTCTCTGGTAGATGCAGGAGTGGTTGAAGAGGTGGTTAGCAACGTCTGCAACAGCCCAATCCTACCTATTGTTAAGAAGCAAGGTGAAGGAGATGAGAAAGCGTACCGCTTCATCATCGACTTGCGAGAGATTAACAAAGTGGTTGTACCCCAATATCCTGTAGTCTCCGATATCACCACCATTCTGACCCTCATCCCGTCCACTGCCACCACCTTCACTGTTATCGACCTTAAGAACGCGTTTTTCTCTATCCCCATTCATCCAGACAGCCGTTATCTCTTCGGCTTCACTTTAAAATCCCGCTCGTACCGATTTTGTAGAGCTCCCCAGGGGTACACTGAAAGTCCCAGCATTTACAGCCAGGCCCTCAAAAGACAGCTGGATGCCTTCCAGCTACCAGAGGGAGTGGTGTTGGTCCAATATGTCGATGATATCCTTTTGGCGGCCGACACCACCCCGCTTGCAACGACAGCCACCGTCCAACTCCTACACTTTCTTGCAGAAAATGGCCATAAAGTCTCCAAAAAGAAGTTACAGTTCTGCCAGCCACAAGTGACTTACCTAGGCCATCTTCTGTCCAAAGAAGGGAGGAAACTTACATCCGACCGAATCCAAACCATCCTAGACACCCCCATCCCAAAAACACAAAAGCAGGTCCGCTCTTTGGTTGGCCTAACCTCTTTTTGCAGACAGTGGTTGCCTAATTACAGCCTCATTGTGAAACCATTACTTGCCCTGCTGACCAAAGATGTCCCCTCCCCGCTTCCTTGGACCTCTGAGTGTCAAGCCTCCTTTAAGGAATTACGGGATGCACTCTGCTCAGCACCCGTCCTCGGAACGCCGGATTACTCCAAACCCTTCTCCCTCTTCACCCACGAAAGGGAGGGATGCGCATTGTCTGTCCTAACTCAATCGATTGGTCCTAAGCAGCGCCCTTGTGCCTACTTCTCCGCCACTCTTGATCCTGTAGCCAGAGCTTTGCCTGCCTGCCTTCGAGCTGTAGCTGCCGCTGCCGTCTCTATCTGTCAGAGCGAGGGAATCGTACTTTCCAACTCCCTCACAGTATTAGTACCCCATGCAGTCGACACCCTTTTGAACCAGACAAAGACCCAACACCTGACTAGTGCACGACTGACAGGGTACGAGTTGACTCTGCTTGCACCCCACATCACACTAAAGAGATGCACGACTTTGAATCCTGCCACATTGTTACCCCTGCCTGAAAATGACCCCGACGTGCCTCCCATACACGACTGTGTGACCCTCACAGACGAACAGACTAGGAGTAGGGTTGACCTCCGAGACACTGCTTTTCCTGACCCCGATGGAGAGCTATGGGTAGACGGCTCATGCATCAAACTCCCAGATGGCACCACTTCAGCTGCCTATGCAGTAACGACAGCCCGAACAATAGTTGAGACAGCCTGCATCACACAACGATCTGCCCAGGCAGCAGAGCTGATAGCCCTCACCCGAGCATGCATCATAGCCGCAGGGACCACCGCGAACGTATATACGGACAGCCAGTATGCCTTCGGAGTGGTCCACCATTTTGGGCTCCTGTGGAGGGAGAGGGGATTCCTGACGTCCCACGGCACCCCAATCCTCCACGGAGATCTAGTTTCCGCTCTGATTGAAGCAGTTCTCCTCCCCAAACGATTAGCGGTGATCAAATGCCAGGCACACAAAAGGGTAACAGACTTAGTCGGACAAGGGAATGCACTGGCCGACATCACTGCACGAACCACAGCTGAGAATAGGACGGCAACACGCATGTATGTGACCAGGTCGCAAGCAGAGAGATGGACTGACGCAAGGGAAATGATCAGAGACATCCAGTCGGCCAGCACCCCTCACGAACTGACTAAGTGGGCAGGGGTGGGTTTGAAGGACGAAGAGGGCTGCTGGCGAACAAAAGATGCAAACAGATGGTTGCTACCCGACTCATACCTGATCCCCATACTGACAATGGCACACTCCCCCGCACACATAGGATCTGCACCCATGATCGAACTCATTTCCAAAGTCTGGCACAACGACAAAATCCCTGACTCAGCCAGACGCCTAGTTCAGCAGTGCCTCATCTGTCTGCAACACAACCCCGGGAAAGGAACTGTGGTACCCCGGGGAGGGTTTGGGACCCCCAATCACCCTTTTGAAGTCCTTCAGATGGACTACATCCAACTAGAGAGATGCCAAAACCTGAAGTATGTACTAGTCATCGTATGTGCCTTCAGCAAATGGGTAGAGGCCTATCCAACCCGTGACAACACTGCCATGACTACTGCCAAAGTACTACTGAAGGAATTCTTCCCTCGCTATGGCCTTTGTCGAATTTTATGGAGCGACAATGGCCCCCACTTCATAGCTGAGGTTATCCAACTAATCCTAAAGGGGTTGGGGGTGAAGCAAAGGTTTCATGCGGTCTTCCACCCCCAATCCGCCGGTCTAGTGGAACGCCATAATGCCACACTGAAGCTGAAATTGTCAAAAATAGTGGCCACCACTGGACTTAACTGGCCGGATGCCCTCCCACTGGCCTTGTTATCGATGCGCTCCACTCCCACCAAGCACCATTTGACCCCCTACGAGGTCGTGTTTGGGCGACCGATGAATCTCTGGACTGCTCCCAAACCGACCTCCATTCATGACGTCCCAGACGTCCTACTATCTGATTATTTGTGCAAGTTAACTAAAACATTGTCTGTCATTCATCAACAGGTGCAGCAGGCCATCCCCGATGCTTCCAGGGGCCCCGGCCATGACATCCAACCGGGAAATTTCGTGTTGATACGAAATTTCCAGCGGACCAAAAGTCTGGAACCGCGGTGGACGGGCCCCTGGCAAGTGCTGATTACCACCCGAACGGCGCTTCGAGTGGAGGGGAAGAAGCACTGGCTGCACGCACATCATTGCCGGAAGGTCTCTGCGAACCTGGCCACGACAGAAAACGTCAACACCCAAGAAGAGCTCCTGAGCAAAGACCGACCGATATTGGACTGTTATCCCGATACTGAGGCACTCGAACTTGCAAAATTCTCTGATCCCACTGTGCCATCCAGAGAAGGGTATTTCCTGCGCCGAAAGGAGGGAGTTTCGGCTAAGTAGGCCACGGACTAAGTTGAATCTCAGAACGGTGACCTAAGCACAATTAAGGGTTACCGGGAGAGAAGCTAAACGAAGTCTGTGGTTCTGCCCACTACCGAGCCCCTTGAAGGTGATGGAAGCGCCAGATAAGAAGATGATGGAAGCGCCAGATAAGAAGATGATGGAAGCAACAGGAAATACCCAGTATAGAAATCCAAAAACTGACAACTTGCACAAATCAAAGACAATCGCACTCTTCATTGTCTTCCTCTTCTGCCTCCTCCTCATGACCTCCTTCTGGATTCTGGAGGAAAGCACACCGGCCCATGAGGCATTGCTACCTACTGCACAGCCAACACCCCTGAAAGAACATCACCTAATCTCTCTGTCGCCTCAGCTCCGAGAAAGGCGCAGGGAATTCTGGAACAATTCCTTCGTGCAACTGTTGCACCAACACAACCTTGCTGCAAATGCTACGAACTGTTGGATCTGCGGGTTGCTCCCGCATGCCACTGGACACTCCATCCCCTTCATCCCTTCACCTTTCTCAGTTCACGGCTCTTGCCTCGCCTGGTTGATACTCATGCAAGAGAGCCACAAGGACAACGCCACCTCCAGCCGGACAGTGTCACACTTCTACTCTGGGTTCTGGCTGAACAAAACCGGAAAGACCCCTGCTGCCCTGTGTCCTGCGCTCGCAGGCGCCACCTTCCTTAAAGACATTCCAGCCAAAGAACGAGTCGAAGTACAGGTGCTCCACAATCCAGCCAGAACCACTTTCTCTCATCTGCAAAAACAAACTACCGCCACCCTGACTGTGGCTCTGTCTGTTATCAATGTCACTGGCCTTGTGTGCCTCGAAGGCCAGGGAACGCAGCTGGTGGGTCACAGTTCCTGCCGAATCACCAGAACACTGGACTCAGTTGACCCCCCTTCTTTTGTCGCCTCTCCAAACATGTACTTTGTGTGTGGCACCAAAGCTTACACCTGGCTCCCGAAAGGTTGGAAGGGTATCTGTTACATTGCCTTCGTTCTTCCACCCACATATGTAGCCCCTGCCAACCACCACCGGCAGAGGCGTGCAGACGACATTGGACAAGCCGACTCCACCGGAGCACAGTTCCTGGATGCAGCAAAGGGACTTGTTCCCCTTTGGGGCCCAATGGCAAACAGCCGTGCTATCCGACACCTGACCCAGGCAGTAGAAACAACGATCAACATCACGGCTGGCATCCTCGCCAACAACACTGCGGAGCTTCAGGCGGTCCGCCTTGTGACCCTTCAAAATCGTCTTGTCCTAGACGTGGTCCTAGCCGACCGAGGAGGAGCATGCCGCATCATCGGATCCAGCTGCTGCACCTACGTGCCAGACAACTCGCCTTCAGTCTACAAAGCCATTGAACACCTCCACAGACTTTCCTCAGAGGTTCACCAAGAACAGGAAGGATGGTCGCTTGGGAGCTGGTTTTGGGACGCTTTGAAGAACTGGGGTTGGAAGTTGTTTTCCTTCGTGCTGATACCTGTTGTGATATTATGTGGGTGTTGCTTAGGTATCCAATGTCTACCACCTTTGTGCGGCCTTGTTTCTAACTGTATGTGCCCAAAGACTTTGGACTTCCGAAATGAGCACATGAGCCCCCTCTATGAAGTAGAAATACGTGGCCTCATGGGGATAAATCCAAACTGACAAGTTGGCGAGACATGTTAAAAGGGAGGACTGTGGAATTTTAGTTTGCGAGCTAAACATCATCTGCGCCAGCTTGTCACCCACGTACAACATACACAACAGCCATTTTAGGTATCATGGTCTCCTTGTCCGCACTCGATCACCAGCGCGCCCCTCTGACCCAGCAAGCATCCTCCGCGCACCCTGGCTCCCCCTCCCTCCCCCTCATGAGCATAACCCTTCTGCATGACCCTGTCCTTGGGAGTCACGCCTGCGCCTGACCAGCATCTCCTCTCCTCCCATGAATGCCCCTCTGTTAATAAACCTTCCCTCCACGCTCGATTGTCCACGCGGCATGAATACCACTCCTTTGATGACCCCTTCCCCCGTGTCCAGCTGTCCACACAGGTCTGAGGCCATCGCCTAAGCCGGCAGATATCATTTACTGCCCCTTATTGTATGAGGCCGCTCTCCTTCAAAGGACCCTCTATTGATCCAGGCCTCCCCACCCCCTGTGATATGATCAGGCGCACACATCCTAAGACTCGACGGAACACTCAGCTGCGTGATGACCCCCTCCTCTTATCAGCAGGTTGAGGACCTCTATTGTGGAGGTATATGGGGGTGGGATTGACACGAGGATTACGGGGATGTCTTTTTTTTTATGTCACAATGTTCTGATTGTAATAAAGAGAGGTCACATGCCATAAACCAGTGTGTAAGAGGCCAGGCCTCCGAGAGGCTGTTAGAGCACCTCGAGACGATACCTTGTTGTCTGATCTGATGTGTTCTGCTCCGTCGGAATAAAACTTCTGTTTCCTGCCTTCTGGTCTCCGGCGCCTGCCTCATTGCTTGGTAAATTTGAATGGTACAAGGGCGGTTAGCGCCGGGCAAATCTCGAGAAAGGTTCTAGCCCTACCTTTTTCTACACACACTCTGCAACTCTGGGCATTAAGCTTGCTTAATCTCCACAACGGCCCCCCACAGTGGGATGCCTGGCTTTCACCTCGGGGATGCCCTGTAGGGGCTATCTCACAGGGAAAAGCCAGGATGGGCTCCCAAGGCAAGCGCGGAGATACCCCTTCGGGGGTCGAATCTGGCGCTATATAATAATAATAATAAAGTGTATGGATTATACATTGAGTAGTGTCTATATCTCGTCATTTTTATTTAAACCTTTTGTTGTTGTCTGGAATTTTGCAAACAGGTGGGCCTCTGTTCTTAGTAACAGGCTTTCTGCCTGTTCTCTACTCGTCTTTTGGGGTATTCCATTTAGAACTGACCATTCCATATCATTTTCTGTGTGTCCTGAAGCCTCATAGTGTTGGACCAGCGGAGCGCCCGTGTTCATGCATCTCACTCTAGACCTATGTTGCAGGATCCTATTTATTACAGGCTGAGTTGTAAGGCCAATGTATATTTTATTATGAGGACACCTGATATAGTACACTAAGGGGCTTGTTTACAAAGAGGTTACACCGCCAATGCACATTATTTTTTGATGCATTGGCGGCGCAGTCAACACTCCACATTTACAAGGTGACACATCTATGCCAATGCATCACTTTTTGGAGTCCTCCATCGAAATGTACCAGCTCTTGAACTGGCTATGTTGCATAAGTATTAATATATTCAGTACACATAACAGAGATGTACTTAAATGTGGATTGACCAATCACCATGAGAATTGATTGAATTTTCTCCCTTTTTCATTTCAGCTGACCAAGGATATGGTCTGCAGTCATGGGTGATGACCCCACTTGCACATCCCCAAACAGAGGCAGAGCGCACCGACAACAACACACGGGGAAGACCAGCAGTATCTTGGGATGGACTTTCAGGATGCTGAAGTCTTGCTTCTGCTGTGTGGACATATCCTGGTGGTAATTGCTTTACTCTCCCTCCCACGGTTTGTAAAATTATCCTGGATTGTTGTATATTGTATAACATCTGTGTGCAGATAAATGTCCCATGGAACCAGTGCCATGAGGAACAGGAAGCCTTGGATGAGGATGAGGATGAAGATAAGGAAAGAGGGGAAAAGGTAGGCAAATATCTGGGACTCTGCGAAGGAGCACCATTGTGCAGACGCTTTTCAGTAAAGCCTGAATCAGTTTGATAGCCATAAATACAATTTTTGAATGAGAGTTAAAAATGCAAATAAATGAATGAACTCTTCCTTTGTGTAAGTACTTTCATTTAACAGTCACTGTGAACATAAAAACATTCACATCTCATCTAATTACATTTGGCCCATCACAAAGGTCTTTAGCTAGGTGTTATTCTCATCCCAGGACACCATCATGTGATCCAAAACATCTGTGCATATCAACAATATGTGCCAAACCCATGTTTGTGTGGAAGACTTGGACCCAAAAAAGGTAGCAATGTGAAACCGAATGCTCATGCCATGAATATGTGTGATGCAACAGTGTACTGACTATCAGATATCCTACCACAATCCAAAGAGACTGTAAATTGTAACTGTGTGCAATGACTTAGTGTGTGTTGTAAGTCATTACATTCCCACTACTTTACACTCATGGAGGCCAGTATAGAGGCAAGTATAGAGGCCCATATGATGTGCATGGGCACACAATGCAACCCAGTAAGTCTACATATGCTACACAAATGTTTGTAAGCACATAGCTAAATCAGTGCGGTATCTTATATATTATATATAAGTATGGACTCCTAACCTGCGTCAAAGGCTGGATTTGGTACCTAGGGCCATATGTATCAAAAAAGAGTTTTGCGATTCTCAATATGCGATTTTTAGCGAACCACAATTAGAGAATCGCAAAATGCAATGTATTTAGGATTTGCTAAAAATGTTGTGAATCCTACATATTCCTTATTTGCGAATCGCAAATCAAGATTTGCAATTAAGGAATACCTTCACATTCATTCCTATGGGCTAGGTGGCCCATAGGAATGAATGGGAAGACATTCTCAATTTGCAATTACCAATTAGAAAATCGCAAATTGAGAATGCAATTTCAAGGTTGCAAGGGTGCCTAAAGGTCACCCTGTTGCACCCCTGAAATATGCATGTGTGCACATTTTGCGAATGCGCGACATATGGCACTACAAAAAAAAAAAAATTGTTTTTTTAAAGAAAATCGCAAATTACCACCAACTTCAAGTTGGTGGTAATTTGCAATTCCTTAAGGCCAAATAGCAAATTTCTGGTGCTTCCAGAATTGCATTTAAGGAATGCAATTTGCAATTCCTTAATTGCATTTGCAAAATAGAGAATCACACATTTTTCAATTCTCTATTTTGCGATGGCCTTTTGGAATGATACATCCCAAAAGTCTTTTTCCAATTCGCAAACGGTCCGATTCTGAGAATCTGCCCATTTGCAAATGGGAAAACGGTTTGATACATATGGCCCCTGGCCACAATGCAGCCACGCTTGTTCCACTAGGCACGGATGCAACTGTTACATGCAGGAATGGATGTGCCCATGTAGCTCTGTCTTTCTCTGAAACAAACAAAGCTGTGTCTCCTACATCTCCATCTATGTGTACTAATTTGCTCACAACAAAAAAACAAATCTAATAGCCAAATACATGTCAATGTGTAACCACATGTGATGTCACTCCTAGCAAGTTCAACAAAGGAGAGTGCTGAACTGTTCCTAAAGAAAATTAAACAGACAGCAACTTTATCTCCAGGAAACTTACTGCCCTGACCCACATACCCGCACTTCACCAATAGGCTGTTGGACAAAAAGATCTCCGCCAAAGAGCCCCTCTCTGAGGTGAGCCCGTCGGGGATTGCACCGCCTCCCCGACGAGGAGCAACGCCTATGATGAAGCATGACACCCTTTCGGGTGTGTGAGGCAAACACGTCCAACAAAATGGATGCCCAAAGGTGCAACACACACACCTACGGTCATGCCAGTCTGTTTAATTTTCTTTAGGAACAGTTCAGCACTCTCCTTTGTTGAACGTGTGACTCACACGGGCACAAGCTGACACTGGACCTTCCCCCCTTTTTGGGGTGGTAATTGGTGCCCGTCTGATCGACTGATCTCTCTCCCTCCTCCTTGACGACTCCTAGCAAGTTAACATGCACTGTCCCAATCAAAGTCAGAGTGGCGTAACCTGTAGGCCTGGGCAGATTTTGCAGATTTCTGCATAGTCCTTAAACTTTGCCGCACTGCAGGGAGCTCCACAAGCAGCAGAGCGCGTTAGGTCATGCCATTCTTGCCGATCTCTAGTACTGGGTGTTTGTCAGGCACTGGAAAATCAGTACAAACGGCACCATGTGCAGTGCAATAGTTCACTGTTTCTTTCTACCACTCGAGTAGATGTTCTACTCGAGCGGCATCTTCCTCAACGCAATCAGAAGGTTTCTCAGCGTGAGCGGTCATGACCATCTGCGACTTCCCGCATTGAGCAAAATCTCACTGTGAGGTGGTCCAGCTTTGGATTTTCCGACCTTGTGCTTGCCAACTTAATGTTGGACAAACTCGAGCGAGGAAAAAACTCTGTTCCACTTTGCGGAGCGTTGTTTTGGCTGACGCTTCACTACAGGCGTAATATGCATGCGTCACAGATATAGTGCCAGACACCAAGCCAAGACAGTAGATGTGTGTGTACCCTTATATCATATAGTGGTCATTGGGTATCATAGTCTGCTGTTTGATGGCATGCATATACGTACAGGTGACCTATTGGCCTAGCAACATACCTTTCACATCTATATAGTCAATATGTGAGCTGGCTGCCACATACGCTGTAAACAGGCTGATGTAGCCAGTGTATGTCATTTCCTGAGTGAGTATTCTGTCCGTAGCACATCCTTTATCAGTAATGCAGACAGGTAGAACGATCTTCAAGTATGGTCATAATCTTGTATGACAATGTGGATATCATTAACATAGGAGTGCAATATCTGTAAACAAAAAATGCCTACTACGGAGATACATAGATCAAGGCAAGTATAACAAAAACTGTAATACATATTGTTTATGTCAAGAAATGCACATTTGACAATATGTCTGTATATTTCATAGCAATATATTGCATGTCCTGGTATCTGCACCATGAACCTAAGGAGCCACACATATGCACACTGATAACATGCACATGTGACACATCTCATGGCTAAAAGCATGTAAGCAAGAAAAGTTTTCCCTGGGAGTGTTTACCTTCATTTCACCAATCAATACACTGTACCACACACAAAAGGCAAGTTGTGTCAATGAAAACACATGCATTTGCCTAGTGCATGATGGATTGCACCTGGAGCATCAGTCGGACACCACCCATCAGCACCAAAGCCTCAAAAATAATGCATTGTGCATTGTCATGTGTTGTGTGTACTCAGGCTTTGACTATTTCTCTAGTGAAGCGTCTTACAAAAATGACGCTTTTGTAGAAAATGTGACGTTGTAGTAGGAAACCTGACACTTTAAAAGGAAATGTGACACTTTAGTAGGAAACGGGACGCTTTAGTAGAAAATGAAACATTTTAGTAGGGGATGTGATGCTTTAGTAGGACATGTGACGCTTTACGTGACACATCCATCAAGGAAATGCGGCAAACCAGGAATTGTGAAGTTCCTTTTTTTTCTGTAATGGCTGTTGAAGGTGTTTGTAGTGTGCTCTTATGAATTGTACAGTTTCTGTTGTTTTGTTGGTGTCTATGCTGTCCCTGTTGTGTACGTAAACTGTTATTTGTGTCTTGTAATTGTATTTTGTATTGTTTTGTACACTGTATTGTTGGGTGTTTGTCCAATTGTGGGTTTGTAGTCTATGGGGTAGGGGATGGGTTATTATGTTGAACTGTCTGTGTTTAAGGTGGGTAGTTTGGGTGGAAAGATGCCGAGCCAAGAATATGCCACAGGAGGAGCTTGTTGCCTGCTGTGGCTGTTGGTGCACTACCTTTCGAACATGAGCAGCAGTGGAGGAAGGGTGAACCAAGGCTGCCATGCACGAAAGATGTGGGAGCTTTAGGGGAAGATGCAGCTCCAGATGAGTCGTGTCTTCAACGTCGAACATACCGTCCACCAACTTAAGCACTGATGAGCAGATGTGGTCTGTAAGGAAGCAGATATCCTATATCACTTAGGGACTGAAGTTGGTGTGCTTATCTGTAAATCCCTATATTCCACAAGCTTGTAGTTGTCTCGTTTTTTCAAACATCTTTAAATGTTTTTTCAAAAGGAAGGTCCGAATATGTATTTGGGTTAGTATGGCAGGATAGGGGCTAACTCAATTAAATAAACATAACATGCCACATGGGCCTGTTCACAGTGGCATTACAATATTCAAAACAGCACAGCATGGGCGGCTCATAGGTGCTGTGGGACCAATATGGCACTGTGCAGTAAGTAAATTCTCACCCAACCTGCTAAGTCACTACTGACTGAAAACTGTGGGGGCCAACCACCATGTATGTTGCAGGGGAGTGCACTCACATGTCATCAAGTCACATGTTGGACAGGGTGTTTGCGTTTTCCTCAAAATTGTTACACATACATTTATGCAATGAAAAATTGTCATAATTCCTTTATGAAACTGTATAGGGCTTGAATGTTCATAGTCTATTTAAAGTGCACTGGTCACATGTAAGGAGCTGAGTGAAGAAGACAAACATGCATGGCTACTGTCTGATGTGTGTAGCACTGTTCAGAACATGTATTGACTTGAAAAGGCCCCAGCAATATCATTCCATGCTGAATTTGGTCAGTCAAATTGGGCTGTTCACACAGCTATCTAAGCCAGGCAACCTTGCAACTTGTATCAAGTGAGGCTGGTCTTGTACCTTGTCCACACTCTGTGTACCTGATACGTGATGTGCTTGATATTATCTGAAAGTACTGCAACATGGCATACATTTGTCCATCATTAGAGCATGTCCATCATTAGAGCATTCCAACTTCGCCTTATGCTACATGTCCAACGTACAGACAATACCAGGCATCTGTGAAGTCAATCTACTTTACTTCATGTACACAGTATACATGTTCAGCATTGACAGAGCAATGTACAATGTTTCTGTATTGTAGGAGGACCTGAACCATACACCTATGACGAGGAGGACAGCTTCAGAGATCCCAATGATATCAGCGAGTGTCACTGGAAGGATTGTGTGTGTTCTTGTGTATTGGTTGCAGTGAGCTGTGTAAGGGGTATCACCAGTCAGCTGAAACAAGCTTTGCCTTACATGTAGATTTACAACACAAAGTAGTACAAAATTACATGTGAAATTGATAGGGGCAAAATGCAATGTGAATTAATTTCCAATGTATGCAGGCTCCCAAGATGGATGGCTCTGAATCTGCTGTGCTAATGTGGTGTCAGCTAACGTGTGAATGCTTATGTATGGCACATGTATCATCACCTGCCCCAAAACTAATAGATGGTCATAAGTTAAAATGTCTCTCACCCATACTATGGACAGAAAGTGACAACATTTTACCTGAAATATGTGACAAAAATGTTGCATGTAATAGGCTGTGTTTATCCTGACACATTATGTTTGCCCAATTCAAACTCTGAGCAGCACGCAGGTGTGGTTGGGGTGTAACACATATCCCAGACAATACTACCAATTGGCAATGGCACATTTAATGTTGACATGTGAACAGCAAATATCTTTTACAATTTAATTGTCCTCCTATTGTCTGTTCACATTATACCATGTCCATGACTGCATTACATGTTCCTCCACCTTGCCAAATGTGGTACAGTCTAAATGATAAAAGACATATCGGACATTCATGCCACTCAAAGAGAAACATGTTTTGGGATCCATACATGTACCTGTAGTTCAGCCAAAGTTTGAACTCTAATGGACTGGGGTGACCATGTGAGCAACCTTGGCATACTGAAACATGATTCCTTCCTAGTATGAATGCTGCATATGTATTTATGAGGTGACAGATTTGAAATGTATCATTCATGATAGCAAAACAAGTGTGCAAGTTGCATATCCTCAAGTGAAGTAGTGTGGCTCACTGGTTAGAGGCGGCAGACCCGAGAGCAGAGGACGGTCCGGGACCAGGGTTCGATTCCCGGCGCGGCAGGTTTCTGGACCAGGGTCAGCGGACTCGATAATTCTCTCGCCTCGGTGCCCACTCTGATCAGCGATCACACTTGGCAACTCTGGGCATTAGCTTGCCTCATCTTCACTAACGGCCCCACCAGACCGCTGGGGATGCCTGGTCTCACCCTGGAGATACCCATTAAGGGACCATCTCTCAGGGAAGCCAGGAAGGGTTTCGCAGCGGTCGAAGCGCCTTGGGACCCTACGGGTAAGTAGTGCGCTATATAAATGCCTATACATTTACATTTACATCTGTTGCTGTGAGTGTATAAGTCCATTGTCTCTCCCATTTACATAATTGGCCCACATTTATCATGATTTGTGGCAACTGTCATCCCCCATCATGGGTACCAGCGTGTCCCTCATAGTGATGTATATCGGTGACATGTGAGATGGGGACTATAGAGGAACAATTGGCAAAATCCCATGGTGATATAAATGATGTAATCACAAAATTCTATGTGAACATAGAATTGAAGGGATGAACTTGAATCTGCCTGTCTGATGTGCATTGCAAGTGTAGGCGTCTACATGTCAACATATGGTCAATTTTGTGTGGCAGGTCCACACAGACTGTGATGATTCCTTCTTCAGTGCAGACAGAATAGATATGTGTTGATGTGGTACATGTCACCAGTCAACAAATGCCAATGCAGTTACATGCCAGACTCTTGCCCTCATATACTCAATAACCTATAATAGACACATGCTCATACTTTTCTAGTGTTTTGTGAGGAATAAGGCCAATGTGTTAAGGACCATGGGCATGTATGCACTGTGTTGTCAGCATATAAGCCATTTCACAGTCCACCTACTGCTGCTGTTACCCATACTATCTCACCCAGTAATTTTCACCATTGTGCATTTTCGCGCTATTACTTGCAAGATACAGCACAATATACTCATACATATGAGATCTAGAGCATGCATACACACACTCATTGCATGCATAAAGTATGAGTTGATGTGCATCTAAGTAACAATCCGCACTGAAATGTATGAAGAGGCACTTGGATATGTAAAGGACCACACGCTATTGCTTGAATTTAATGACCTAATCTATGTAAACATGTTCCAGGTATGTATATGAGTAAATATTGGAGAAGTGTCTAACAAGTCAGTTGATTTGGAGGCAACTAGCCATACTCTGTCTATGTTTCAACTACATGGCACAGAGTCATTCTATGCTGCACTGTGTGTGGCCTTGTGCATCTGCCATAAAAGTTAAGCACTGCTGAGGCAGACTAAATGTACTACACATTACTTATTTCACTTAGTTGAATGTCCGTAAATGATACCCTCTTGCATGCTGAAAAACAATCCCAAGGGAGTACCTATATGGACCATATGTACCATTCCCTGTGTACACAACATAATCGTTCTGAATCAGTCTTACTATTTATATGGGTATACATTTACTAGGCCAGACACTGCCATTCCATATCCCTACAAGGGCAAGATCTGAGTACTTTTGCATTGTAACTTTAGGAGAAGTGCACACTTTCTATGATTGGTCATGATTCGTTCCATATATATATATTTTTTGGCTGTACATGACACTATTGCTGCTGATAGAAATCCAGGCATGCAATTGATGACAACTTGTACAACTTGAGCTTGGTCTGATACATATGTCCTTCCTCGACAAAATGACCCCTGAACCGGAGAAGGCCTTTTAAATTTAATTGGAGAGGTGCCACCACCTCAGACACGTTGCCAAGGCCTACAGGTGCATGGTAAGGAAGCACGAGGAATGGTAGACAGCAGGGACCTGGATATTTTCCAACTTGGGGACAGAAATTGCTTGACAGGACAAACACCAGGCAGGACATGGAGTGGTTCCCAACGTGGTAATCTAGATACAGTCCCGGGACCCTCCTCATCATGGCAGGCAGTGCTACCGCAGGCTGTCCCCACTACCCCAGGGCAACAAGCAGACTATGAAAAGCAGTTCCTGAAAGACAATGCTGACATCATTAAGTTGAGGCTGGCATTGAACTGCAGGTGGCCACACTCGTGCAAATGGTTTACATGGTACAGCAGTCAGTGGACAGGTTGGCAGAACATCCATGGGCCTCCTCTGCCTTTCTGCCCCTCCTCAGTTTATATTTGTTATTTTTATAGATTAGTATTTTAGCAGAAGTTAGGATAGGTTTTTGCATAGGGATAGGTTAAGTTTGCTTTGTGATTTTATAGATTTTAATATTTATCTGTTGTTAGGTGAGGATATGGATGGGTACGTTATTACGTGGGTGGCGAGTTACTGTTTAGGATATGCATAAAAATAAGAAATACAAAAATGTATGTTTGTTTAGGTTTTAATGTTTAGGTTGTTTGTGTATAGGTGTAGTTTATGTTTGTCTTGTGCAAATGTGCATTAACTCGTTCGCTGCGGCGGCTAATCCGCCGCAGCGCTAAGAGGGCGGTGCGGCCGCGCGGCGGCCGCATGCTGGTGACAGAACTGCTCCGTCACCAGCCGCGGTTGGGCTGTGCTCGTGACGGAGCGGTTCCGTCATGGCCTGTCCCGCTCAATAGAACGCGCCGCGCAGGCGCGGCGGCCGGGCCATGACGGAACCGCTCTGTCATCAGCACAGCCCAACCGCAGCTGATGACGGAGCGGTTCCGTCATCAGCATCGAACGGGTTAAGGAGAGTTGAGGGCGTTTGGTGTTTAACATGTCTGTTGTGGTATATTTGTAGAGTAGGATAAGTTATTGTTAGGTAGGTTAGTTTAGTTTTAAGTTAAGGCTGGGTAGGTAATTTAGCATAGGTTTAGCATAGGCATAGTTTAAATAGGATTAGTTTGTGTAGTTCAGTTACCTTTAGAGTATAAGAATTGTATGATGTCAAATATGTTTTCTTTTGCTTACTTATTAACTGGGTGACAGTTATCATATCTGCTTAGGTTGGATTAAAAACATGCTGTAGGATTTCCTGGCAATGTTTGCATACATGTGTGGAGCACCTAAGGTTAAATCATGTCAAGTTTGAAATGGTGTCACTTAAGGGATTTTCATGTGGTTGTGCACTGTAAGTGGCCCTCTTTATATGAATGGGCACCCACTCAAAACAGGCATTCATCTACCATTGCACTGTGTGTGTAAGGGATACTATGTGCTTTGTATGGATAATTATGTCAAATCATTGTGACTAATCAAGGACATGTTGGGTCACACACTAGTGCCAGATATTTACACACTCTCCCTTGCACCACTTTGTTGTCACATCACTGTTGCTTGCTGATTAGTATGCATGTAAGTATCCACCACCTGGGCAGACACTTCATTCAGTCTTACCATTGACTGATAGCTAATTGTAGCACTTCATGCATGGGACCTTGGGTAACTAATTGCTAGGTTAGATGCACTTAGGATCACATAAACTGTTTTCCTTGGGCTGTGCATAATTTTCCATGGGTCTCAGAAACACAATCCCCTTCAGATAGTAAGTAGTGTCTTTAGGTTCCGCACATCCACCATGCTCTACTTAGACTGATAATTAACAGACATACAACACACATTGGTACAGTAATTGATTTTATTGACACGTGAACCAAGGAACAAGTGGCAGTCCTTGTGGCAACAACCCCATCATATTTTGTGAGCCATTGGATGTCCAGACAGAGTCTATGGGGGATACATGTCATGGTACATGTGAAGGAGAGGAGTGGTCCAGTGAGGAGGAGTAACAAATTACCATTAGGGAAGAAAAGACACATCAACAGTCCACAAATCAGTGACATCAACAGGTGGAAAGCAAATAGAGGACAGTACCAGTTGAGAATAACACTGACATAGTCATAAACTCAGGTCAAAAGAGAAACTGGCCATGTAGCCCATAGATATGCTACCGGACAGTTTTTTGGAAGAAAGAGGTGAACTTCACATCTTCATCCTCTGATATGTTTGGTGCCTCCCATGACAAGAGTGTTGTCGGTGCCAGAGGAGATGGAGGCACATACACATCATGGGCTGAAGATGTGGATCCCCTGTCTGCAGTAGCATTTCTCGGCACCAACAACTAAGGCAGCATATTGCTAAGTAGGGCCTGTTGGTTTGCTAGCACAGCAACAACATTGCAGTGCAAGGCACCCACTGTTGCTATTTAGGAGTCCTGCTTCCGCTCCAAGGAATCCAGGATGTTGCAGAACCCCCCTCCAGCTGGTTGGCAACCTCACTGGTGCTACTATGGCAGGGCAGTTGTTTGTGCCTCTGCCTTGTTATGTCAATAATGTCAGCCAGGACTGATCCAAGACCTGGAGCAAAGGTTAGGTGCCTCTTATAGCATTCAAGCTGTCCATATTGGAACTAAGGCACCTATGGACTCACACTAGGGTGCCCACCACGATCTCCATCCCTGCTCACAGCTCCTTCTGCACTCCTACTGCATAATGTTGGAATTTAACATAGGGGTCCTTGGAGTCCAGGACTGGGGGTGGCTAGCAGGTGATGTTTGTTGGGTGATAGGTGGATCCTCTGGAGATCCAGCAAGGCTGTTTGCCCTTCCCATGACTGGAGATGGTGTTTGGAGTCCAGGATTTGCGGATGAGCAGGATCTTCATACAGGACAGGAGGTCTTGGTACATCCTCTGCAACAAAATAGATGTATGCTGATGATGACCTATGTTAGATGTTGACATGAGTAATCTGGTTGACATTAAGACTTTCTACTAATTCACTTTCAGGTCAACATTGATGCATAATACATCTGTTACTCATACGTATTGAGGCCAAATTGAGGCACTGTCTTTGCCTTTCAGGTGGCAGTATCTCTGCACTGTTCAGACAACCACAGTGTGAAGAGTTCTGATCCTGCAGTCTGCCTTTCACAAAGTGCACCATGGCACTCTACCTTGTTGTGCTGTCTTGCATGCATAGTGTGCATTCATGTGGTCAAGGGTTCAGTTTTTCACACATATCCTGCCCACCTCTACACAACTTCCAACCGTGCTACACTGTAGGAATAAGTGATGGCATGTACTTACCATTAGTTTCCTATTTGTGTATACATATTGTGATTTAATTGCACACACAGTTGACTCCATATTTGTGGACAGTGGGCACTGTGTAGCAACTCTGAGGGGATGGGTTCAATCAAACAAGGTAGATTGCTAGCACTGATGCTCACCCCATTTCATCATTGCCAGAGTTGGTTATCTGCACAATATCACACATCATTTGACTCAGGCCCCCTCACTTTTTCGTGTACATGCCTCTGTGGCAATCCTCAATTTGGGGCAGGGGTTCAACTTACTACCACACACTGATGGAACCCAGATCATACATTGACTCTCATGTGCATACAACACCAACAATGTGCGTGACCATCTGAAATGGACTAAAATGGTCTTTTTAGGGCTATGGGTCAAGCTGTACCACACATGGTAGTAGTGTTGGACTTGGTGACATCCACCTACCCAGGTTTGCCATACAACTGGCCCATCCACCTCAGCCTCCAACCATCCCTGACTCCTAGCCCTTGTGGTGGCAATCTAGTTCATCCTAAACCTTGACAGATCCCTGTTTCACATCCTCTGACTTTGACATATGTGGCATGGTGAGACAATCTGCCTTTAGACTCCCTCGTGCCAGATGATACAACTTCTCCCAGGTCCACATTAGATGTAGGATGTAGTACCCAATGGGCTCTTTTCTGTAATTCCTTCCAAGCTGCAATAGAGGTGTGATACTGTCAGACACAGCAGTGCATGTGTCTTGGTCAGGCTATCCTGCAGTACACATATTCCTTCTCAATTCCTTGCTATTCAGTGCTTCCCCATTCAGACACGGTTGCAGTTCAACATGCTCAGCCGGCTCCTACAATGCCCTGCACTACCAGGACCACACGCCATCTTTCGTTTCAACACACATGGCCCTCTGGTGTGCATCACTTGCATTACACCCTTTCTGATTTAGTACATGGCAGGTGTTCGGCTGGTCCTTACCATGGCAGCTGACACCTGTGTACTCTCGCCCCACACGTCAGGACAGCAGCATGCTATGTAGTTTCATGCAGGTTACTATACGCATGACTCTTGGCGTGTTCCTATGTGTGGGTACTTCACATGCCCCACACGTGACCCCCCACCCAGGTGAGCAGTTTGTCCTCTGATGTGGCCATTCCATTCCATTGCTTTACAGTCTAGATGTGTGTGCATAGGCCCAAGTTAGGCACAGTTGCCTCTTGGTCTAAGGTGGCCTGCATTGTCACCCTCAAGTTTGTCAGGGTTCATGCTTCTGCTGCAACATCACGCCCACAGAAGCATCACATTTTTTGATGCAGCCTGGACCTTATGCCAAGGTGTGCTGTACTGTAAATATGGTGCATCCATCCATGGTGTTTAAAAATGATGTTGAGAAATGCCGGTCATTTTGACGCATTGCTGCCGCAACATAGCAATGCATCATTTCTTGTAAATAAGGTCCTACATTTTGAATGTTACAGTTTTAAAACACATTTTGGGGCCATATGTGTTCATTGATCATGACATTTGTACTGTTCTTGGTAAAATTGCAAGCTATGCAATTATTTCACTTATACTATCCTGTTATGAGTGGTAGGCCAAGCATGGTGGCATCTCAGGATTTTTCTTCTATTCTTCTAGCTGCATGTATCAATTGTCGGCATAGTCTTGTCCTTTTTGAAGCAACATAAAGGTTATAGTAGTATTTTTACAATGGAATTAAATTATTATTTTATTTTATTGGCAGACGTAGAAAACGTGAGTAGGCATGTCAACTGCTGGCATTTTCTCTCTCTTTAGGTGATAACAAACCTTCTCTAGTGGTGAACTACACACGTTTCTGGGCATTTTTGATTAGTTTTATTTGATTACTCTCTCTTTATCATCTTTTTCCATAATACTTTGCCATTGGAGAAGTATTCCTTCTTCCGTGAGCAATTCCTGCGAATTCTCAGAAATTTCTCATATGGCAATCTCTCTTTTAGTGGTTTGGGATGGCTACTCTCAAAGTGAAGTTATGTGTTTCTATTCATAGGCTTGGTATATAAGTTGACTATAAGTTTGCTGTCTTCCGTCATGACCCATAGTTATGTTTTTCTTTGTTATAGGCCAAGGTGAATTGAAGATCCAGTAATCTTTCATTTAGCAACTCATGGAATTCTGTTTGGGTATGTAAGGGGCCTTCCCAAATGAAGAATATATAATCGATATAGCGATGCCATTGTGTGATGTATTCCTTATATGTGTTGAATTTGCCATAGATCCATAGGTTTTCAAAATAGTGCATAAGAATGATCGCTATATCCTGTGCAAAAGCACAACCCATGGCCACCCTTTAGTTTGAAGGAAAAGCTCTGTCTTAAACAGAAAAAAATATTTTTCAAATGTTCATTTTCAAACTGAGAAAAGGCAAGTCTAACAGAAAATCCACGGTTATCGAATGTGATCGGACTCTCTTTTCCATTCAAGGCATAGCTATAGCGATGATATATTCTTCACAAGCCAGCCTGATTGCAATTTCCAGACAGCAACACAAGGACTAAATGAAAATGACGAGATATGGACATTGCTCTTTGTATTAGCTGTACACTAAACAGTAAAGGCTATTGTTGTACAAATAAATTATACTTATGCTAGAATACAAAGGAATGTATATGACAGAGTGGGGTGATATACAGAGATTCGTAATACATATACACCCGCTAAGTGGAGAGGTATGAACATTTTGAGGCTTTCTCCACAAAGTAGTTTCCATGCCTTTATTATATTTGTTTTTATGTATAGATCTGTTTTAGATGTATTGGGATAGTGTTTTGTTGAATGTTGGTAATGTGCACAGTATTTGATACAATGCTACAGGCTAACCCATGATGCCATGCACACATGCCATGCCCCTTTATATGACAACAATGAGATCAGTGCCAGTGCACAGCCCTGGAGCTCCACACAGGGAGTGGATTTCCATCCCTCTACAAGGAGACACACCATCGTCCAGCTGTGTAAACCATGTGTGTAACAGTTAAAACAATAAAAGATGAATCCTTGTGTGGCTGCATCCAGATGTGGGTTTATTCTTAGTAATCAAGAATTGATGTACAGGATACAAGCAAGGATGTCATTCAGTAAAGGCCCAATTAAAGTCCCACTGGGAGCAGCTGCCCTGCTGCTCAACCTCAGATATAACTGACAATAGAATCAAACATACACAAAAGGAACTCTAGGCAATATCACAGATACAGGCTGAGCAGCTTAGAACAAACACTAAAGAAGGACAGAGAGGGAGGAAAAGCAGGATGCAACAATGTGGATAATAAAAGACACACCATTTCAGGGTGCATATCCCTCAAATACACGGTCTAGTCTTTCAGATTGGGGAAGACAGTGGCCGAACCAGTTTTTCTATGGGCATATAGCCCTCAGGTAGCCACACCTTTAGGGTGGGCTACCAATCTTAACACACTGTGAGGGGGGTGTTTCTGCCATCCTGGGAGTGGGCACAATATTGCACTCTGGGATAGCTAGAGGGCTCACTTTGGATGACGTTGTTATTAGTTAGTAGTCATAGCATCCCCAGAGGAGAGTACCGGCCATCCAAAATGGTGCCCCTATCACCCAGACCTCAGATTATATCTGTACTGAAGAGTGGACAAAAGAAGGACTGCCCTGCTATCCAGCGAAGAGAGTCTGCACCAATACTAGACTGCACCTACTGCTCCTTGGGCTATCAAAGAGAGGCGTGTGCCTGCGGTGCCCTGCTGGATGAAAAGTCATACTCAAGCCTCAGACAGAAAGAGTTACTCCAAGAGTCAATTGGCTGACTTCCATTTACAGCTACAGTGCCACAAAAGCTGAGGATTAAGAAGCCTGCCTTGGGCAAGATTGCTTAACTGCAGCTGACCACCAAAGTGCAACATGTGAGATCCAGTCTTGAAGCTCAAACGTTGCACCCAAGTCTGCAGGATCTGGGAGAGTCCTCAGAGTGCAGTTTGGTCACTCAAGACTAGCACTAGCCAGTGGTGTAGCTAGCGGGGGCGGTGGGGGCTGTCCGCCCCGAGCGGCACTATTTTGGGGGCAGCCGCGCGGTACTGGTGGCCCATTGCGGCGGCCTTTATCATTTATTGTCAGTCACAGTAGTGTCCCCAAATAAATTATAAAGGCCGCCGCAACGGGCCACCAGTGCCGAGCGAGCCACCCAGTTCGAAAGTGAAAGCGCGCACCTGACCTGCTTGCTTGTAACTGCTGCGCTAGTGCGCCTGCAGTGCTGCCAGTTGCCGCCAGGACATCCCACATTTGTGCTTGCATGTCCCAGGGCCGTCAATCGATTGTATGACGGAATAACGATTGCCAAAACAATGAATGACTCTTTTACTCTGTCAATATCATAAATGCGTCATTAGCACGCTTGCCTTCAGAATGGTTACTTTTACCACGCACATGCCTTTCACACACATGCCTTTACAACGATCTTTTGGTTGGAAAGGCATGATTGGTTCAGACATATGTTCTGTAAAATTTCTTTGATGTGTGTTTTTTTAATGTATTTTTTAATTTTTTGTGTTGCGTACCTCTAGTCCGTATTCTGCCTCAGCATCTGTTCGATGACTTGACATGTGGTTCTGCCAAGTGTCAGGAAGGGGTTAAATTGAAAGATCTGGCAATGAACAGTACCCCCTCTACTTGCGCGTGAGCATTCCAAGGCATCCACTATTGATTTTTGGTGAAGTTGCCTGAAGGAAGGCCACGCCCATGGGAGGCAGGAACTTTCTGAAACCCAGAATCAGAGAAGCAGGCACTGACTGCCTGTTGTTTGGAGCAATAAACCGAAACGTCCAGCAAATGGTGAAAATAACATATCAGCAAATGCTACGCAGCCTTAGAAGACACAGTAAGCTAATTTGTATTTTAAAATTTCTAAACGTAATGTTAATTTTAATCATTCTCACCGTAATTATACCATAATGGAAGATGCCTTTACCATTCATGTCTTTACAATGAATTTTCATCACTCCCTGGTCTCTCTCCTTCACACCGGCCTTCTTCATTCTTTTCATCACTCCCTGGTCTCTCTCCCTCACACCGGCCTTCTTCATTCTTTTCATAACTCCCTGGCCTCTCTCCCTCACAATGGCCCTCCTCATTCTCTTCATCACTCCATGGCCTCCCTCCCTCACATCCACCACATCCTCTTCATCACTCCCTGGCCTCTTTCCCTCACACCCTCCTCATTCTCTTCATCACACCCTGGCCTCTCTCCCTCACACTGGCCCTCTCCATTCTCTTTATCACTCCCTGGCCTCTCTCCCTCACACTGGCCCTCTCCATTCTCTTTATCACTCCCTGGCCTCTCTCCCTCACACTGGCCCTACTCATTCTCTTTATCACTCCCTGGCCTCTCTCCCTCACACCCTCCTCATTCTCTTCATCACTCCCTGGCCTCTCTCCCTCACACCCCACTCATTCTCTTCATCACTGCCTGGCCTCACTCCCTCCCACCCCCTCATTCTCTTCATCACTGCCTGGCCTCACTCCCTCCCCCTCATTCTCTTCATCACTCCCTAACCTATCTCCCTCACACTGGCCCTCCTCATTCTCTTCCTCTCTCGCCTGTTGGTCACCCCCACTAAGTATGTGCATCCACAGTCCCCCTACCAATTTGCCTGTCTCTACTCCTTCATTACCTCCCGCTGCTCTCTGACACAAGCCTCTCCATGCTATTGCAAGTTCTCTTTTCTTACTGCATCGTGTCCTCTTCCATGAGGTCCCCTCCCTGTCAGGAGTGTGCATTGCTCTCCCAGGTTCTTTTGTGTCCTCCGTCCTCACCTCTCTTCCCTTGCAATGGCACTGCTGGGCAATTTGCTGGCTGCTGCAGCAGAAGTGAACCAACCCCTGCCATAGAGACCCTGGCTCTGGCTTCCACCACTGTGGAGTGCTGCTGGAGGCTGGGTGAGGTAGCTATTAGCGGCGATACTACGTGTCTCTCGGACCTCATTTAAGTGCTGCCCATCCTTTTTCCCCAGCACCCCTCCCCCCTGGGCGGCAATCTGAGGGATAGCCCTGTACGCCACAAGCTCTAGCTACGCCTCTGACACTAGCCTCAGTTAAAAGGAACTGAATGTTTGGCTGTAACTAGAGATCAGTAGATCAGTGGCAACTGATTTCTGGCAGGACTTCAACTGCACTTCCAGGGACCCCAGTAGGCAAAGCTGATTCACTGTGTTTGTGTACCAAAGTGTGGCCCCAGGAAGACCAACATCTTCGAATGAACCTCCTCAGCATCATTCAGCATCCTATATTCCTTGCATCAGGGCCACTCCACTGATGTATAGGGCAGTTCACCCATTGAACCTGGAACTGGGACGAAGACTCCTATGACTGCAAGTCAACTGTCCTGCCAAGCCTTATTGACCCCTGTGACTTGATACCTGCTAGAGTTGGTCACACAGACCAGGCCACTGTAGCCTTACTCAACTTCACAACGTTTTCAAAAGTTCTCCAAGTAACTGCTAAATACTGTAGTTGCCAATAATTGTTTGCAATTTGTATGAAAAGTATTGATTTATTATTTGCTTAATAGTTTATATCTCCAGAATCCTCAGGTGCCCTTTGCTCATTTTGGTGTCTAAAAAATCATACAAATAAGAGTTATTTTGATAAATTGGTGTCAGATCTCCTTTGCATCACATTTATTTCTTTTGCAGCTATTTTAAGTACTTCTAAATGCTTTGCACTTATTCATTTGACAAAGCCTGACTGCACGAAGCCACAGCAACCCAGGGATGAGATAAGGTTTAGCAAACGAGCCTGACTGGATTCAAGATGGGTTTGTGAATTTATTACACTGTTAGGTGAGGTCACACAACCACGTCGTATAATAAATCACTTTTCTCATAAGCTTATATGTTATGCTAGTAAAAAAGTAAACAGTACGGATTAATTAAAAAATAAAAACTGTCTTACAATGATGGCCACCTAAAGATGGAAAAATAAACTGCTCAAATATTTTCCACTGATTTTAGGGGAATCATATGTCATGTTTCCAACCTCTAGCAGAGTATTCATGCCACCTCTTGTTTTGCATTGACGTCATCCACAGTTTTATCTAAAACAAGAGTAAATCTTTACAATGTATATTATTATTTAATACCAAAAATATTAACTGAATGTATATAGAAAAACTTGTGCTAAATGTTTGTGATTTTCTAGGCCTTTGTGGCTTAAATGAACATTTTGTAACAAAAGGAAGCAAACTTGCTTGGACATCCTCACAGAATATCGGTGCTAGTCAAAAACTGTCCTTTCCCGGAGTGAGGCTCAGTGGCAGTTATCCACTGGTTGCTCCTTGTGATTTATTAACACCATGGTTTTATTTTGATTCACCATGTGCTCACCATAAGTGGATATGTCAATTTTTTACCTTGCATGTTTTATGAAGAAAGCATGCGTCCTACTTTAGAAAAGGAGTGTATGGCAGAATCCACATCCCCCTAGGAACGGATTTTGCTCAGTGGTTGGACTAGCTCATCCAGTTAAATAAGTTACTTTTAAATCCTTAAATTGCATTGAAATGCCATTGGCCAGCACCGCTTCTCTGCAAACTGTTTCACCACTGAGTCTACCTTAAAAATAAATTCTTGTAGTACAGACAACAATTTACCTGTGCAGGTAGGGGCAGTCGTGGACCCTTAGGAGCTTTCCTGACTGTACATAGTCTAGCCTGGGTATATCTCCCAGACATTCATAAAGGGCTAGTAACATTCTAAAAACCAATGCACCACTGCTGAGGATCTAATTGCTACATGCTTCAAATCACTTAGGACTAATGATAGGATCTTTCTCCTTATGCTGCATTGGGCTCATTGTCATAGTGAGGCATGGCTTCTGTCTCGATCATTGCTTGATATTGGATGTGCTCTGTGCAACATGGAATTTCTCCAAAAGAGCACGTCATGGGCGAATTTTGCGAATCTGGCGTTCGCGAATTTGCGTATTTGCGAACTCGCAATCTGCAAAATACACGAATTCTAGCGAATTTGCGGATTTTTTTTTTGTGTTCGCAAGGGTTTCTGCCAGTTCGCGAGGGTTTTGTACCAGTTCCCAATTGCGAACTTACTTGTCGGCTCGCAACGGTCGTGACTATGTTGTTTCTATGTCTGGTTCATCATCACAGGTTCACAGCACCCTCTGTTTCACCCATGCCACCCTCTGGTACATCAATGCCACCCTCTGGTACATCAATGCCACCCTCTGGTTCATCACTGTAGATTATGGGGGGGAACAGCAAGCGCACCTGCCCTGCTTCAACTGACATTAATTAATTTGGGGTTGATTTATTAATGTGTCACTGTTTTAAAACTCCAGTCTGGCACCTGCTTCCTTATCTGTAATTTGCTTTCTGTTGCAGTGCAATTTTCTTTTTCCAGGACCTTTGTGGCCTACTTGTAGCTATTCTATGAGCCTGCTGTGAGGGTCAGAGCAGGGTCATAGAATTGTTGCAACTAGCATTTGAACTCTGGAGGGGCTCCAGTCAGGAAGCACTACAGGGAATGGTTACTAATGATGAGTTTGAACTTTTGCACCTGCTGAGTGCTTTCAGTTTTGCAAAACTCGTTTTTCTGCAGAACAGCAACTGTAATGCCCCAAACAAACATAGGCAAGTGAACTCTGGAGGGGCCCCTCAGGAAGTACTACAGGGAATGGCTACTAATGATGAGTGAACTTTTGCACCTGCTGAGTGCTTTCAGTTTTGTAAAAACTCGTTTTTCTGCAGAACAGCAACTGTAATGCCCCAAACAAATTTACTTATGAAAGTTGATTTCTAATCCAAAAGTGATCCAAAGAAAGTCAAAAGGCCTCAAATCCAAAAAAGTGCAGGCAAATGTCAACCTGAGGAGTTATTCTGATAAAAATCATCATTTTCATAAGGTCTATGCTGCTTGCTGGTGGATTTCTTGTGCAGAATTGCAAATTTTGTAATTTCGTGAGTGCGAGATTGTTGCTGCCCGCCGCACCTACATGTTCGCAATTGCGAACTCTCGCGATGCGTCGCCAAACTCCCGCGGGATCCCGCAGCAAGATCCAAAATGGCGCAGAACTAGCAAAATATCGAGAAAAACAACTCGGCAAACGCTGAATGACGGTAAGTGAACGCCGCACGCAGCAATATTGTATCACCATGAAAAAAAATTCGCTGCGTGCGAATTTGCGGATTTTCGGTAAATTCGCGAGAGTTCGCGGATTGCGAATTTACCGAAAATCCGCAAAATCCGCGAGCGGAACGGATTGTCCGCCAATGCTTAATTTTTAGAAGTTTCGCTGGTAGCTCTAGCCTCAATCGAAAGATTTTCTCTCCCCCTTCCAAGTCTGGTAAAGGAAAAAAGTAAACTTTCTGCTACGGGGCTATGTGTGCTTACTCTCATCCGAAAATCTTCCCCACCAGATGCTAAAAGGACAGAAGTGTCTCATCTAAGAATCTTTTTGAATAGGTGGTGATTGTTGCTCTAATACAGTCAAGAGCGTGGCATGATTTTCCTTTTGCCTCTAATAAATACAATACCACCGAAAATGAATATGAAAAGACCAATATTAAATTGTTCACTTATCTCTTTTTCACAAACTAAGAAAATAACTCATCACAAGCAAATCACCTCAACTGCCGCAAGGCACTTTGTAGTATCCTGCTCATGTTAATGTTCTGCCTTCTTCACCACCTGCTCAGCCAGTGTGAATGTGCTCTGTGCTGCATGGAATGTTGGAGTGATGATGCATATTGGAATGTTGGGTGTCTGTGAAGTGAAGTCTGACAGTTCAGAATGGGCTGAGCAGCAGGCAGGCTGCTCCTGGTGGGGCTGCTACACAAGAACATATCTACTTGCAACTTACTTCAATAAAACTTCATAACCTACATCCTACCTGAGTAAACCTTCATTACTACATTATTTTGTGATGAGTTGGTGTCTACCTATGTTCTACAAATGGATTTCAGGGATCTGGCGAAGAAAAGAAGACCTGAAGATGGAGCAAACTACAGAGCCTACAGATGCTGCCAACACAAAGTACAGTACAGAAGGAGGTATCCACAGGAAAGGAAAACTCAAAGGAAGACACAATGGAGTTCTTCATAGAACTACAAAGACGTCTACAAGAAAGAAAGAAGTTCCTCATAGAAAATCAAAGAAGACAACAAGATACATGAAAAGAGGAAGCACTCTGCCTCTCAGCCCCACCAGTGTCATCACTATCTGACAGCCCTAGCCCAGGCGTGCTGTGCTCATCTGATTTACTTACTTGGGACTTTGAAATTTACAAGCAGTTGTTCTGTAACACAAGGAAATCCCATTGAGGCTACAACCAGAAGAAAATGGGATGATGGTTCTCATATTTCGTGTACCAGTGAGCGCAAAGAAGTTTTATGGAGGCTACATGCTGGAGGAAAATTTGGAGTGATTGGTATCATGTCATGTTCTGCACGCATGTCTGCTCCTCAGTCAACCAGGGTTTGTGCTGTTGTTGGGGAATCTCACCACGATGTGCCATCAGCTTACTGTTCAAATTATCGCTGACGTTGTGGTCTATGAAAATTATCCCTGTGTGGTATGTTCATTTTTGCCGTCTACATTATGTGAGTTAAACTTCTCTTGATGGGTATGCAGCCTTGGTACCGGCGGCTGAGGAGGGTCATCTGAAGTGAGACATTTTCTGTCCATTATTACTCTCTTCCTCTGTGACCTACCAGGAGTTTGGCTGTTTAACCACTGCCTTGCAGTTTAATACAAAAGGAGCCAGAAGATGGTTAACCCCTTCGCTGCGGCGGCTATTCCGCCGCAGCGCTAAAGGGGCGGGGCGGCCGCGCGGCCGCCGCATGCTGGTGACAGAACCGCTCCGTCACCAGCTACAGTTGAGCTGTGCTGGTGACGGAGCGGTTCCGTCATGACCCGCCCCGCTCTTTAGAACGCCCGCGCAGGCGCGAAATCAGCGCCGCGCAGGCGCGGCGGCCGGGCCATGACGGAACCGCTCCGTCATCAGCACAGCTCAACTGTAGCTGATGACGGAGCGATTCCGTCATCAGCATGGAAGGGGTTAAGGTGCACGCACATTTACCTCACATTGATGTCACACGGTGTTGTTGACTTGACGTCTTTGTTGCTTTGCAGCTTCTCCAGCTGCTTCTAGATGCCTTTCAACCTAGACGCGCCAGGAGCCACCCGGCACGGCGACTTGTTCGAACTACCATGTTTTTGTACTGTAAAGTCATGGAGCTCTAACAATCTGTGCGACAAAAGTATTTTCACGTCTTTGCTGCATACTGTGTGGTAGTAAACAAAGAAGAACACAAAGAGGACAGTTGTTGCCACTGTAATGTGTCATATGAGCTGTCTCCTTCTACAAAAAAAAGTTGGTTTGTACCTTTTTTACTTCTCTTCGGCAGCTGCTTGAAAGAAATGGGTATCAACCCTGACTCTAGTTTCTGTCCGTTTTCGGTGTCACGCACACCTATATTGACAAGGGTCAAGCTTACCTGCTTACAAACGTAGTCTTGTCACACAGGATTGCGGTGACACACACATCCTAAACTTTGACTGTCAGCTTTTGTTATAGTTCTTCCATTTTCAATCCTATTACGTAGTGGGCTGTAAGTAACAGTATACTTTGTATGTTTGCTATTTGTGCCATATCACAAAGGTATTTGGTGATATCCTCATAATACCTCATATGCTTGTGACATTTAGCACTAAGAGCTTCTGTGTTTAATGTCACCCTCTGCCTTACTGCTCACACGTCCTGCAATGGGATTGTTCTGAGGGATTTGGCTCCACATTACTTCTAATTTCTGGATTTAGGGTACACACCTTCTTCATCAGGAACTGGCTGCACGGTTCATTTCACCTGTTTTTACATTACACTTTACGCTCCCTTACATTGGGGACGGGAATGGGTTCTAGCCCCATTCTCTTATAGCACATTTGCCTACATTGGGCTAATTATGGTTTCTTCCCTCACAGGGCATCGTTGTATGGGTCACAGTCCCATTTACACTTATTTTCTCACCCCCATTACTTAGGGTTGGATATGGGTTTTTGTCTCATTTATTGGAACTCCCTACCCTTATGTCTAGGGGTAGGTTATGGGTGCCAGTCCCATTTACTTTAGCTTCCCACCCTTATGTCAAGGGCAGGTCATGGGTTTTAGTCCCATTTACATTAGCATTCCTCTCCTACGGCTGGGGGTAGGACATGGGTGTTAGTCCCATTTACAGTAGCTACCGCCCTTTTCTATGGGGGTAGGTCATGGGTGCCAGTCCCATTTGCATTCTATACCACCCTCATGTAAAGGGGTAGGTCCTGGGTGTCAGTTCCATTTACATTATTTATTCTACCTTATGTAGGGGGTAGGTCATGGGTCTTAGTCCCATCTTCAAGATGTAGTTGTTCATTATTACCCTTTCTTAGGGTGTGTCTTATGGGGTGTTAGTCCCATTTCTGCCAGTGGTTTGCCTCACTCGAGGGTTGTCTCATAAGTGTCATTCCCATCTTCTACATTATCTATCCCCTGTTGGGGTACAGTTTATTCTCTTAGACTTTGCTATTATTCATACCCTTCTTTATGCTTATATGTTGTTACATTGTGCATTTTGATAACGCAATGTTACTTTTATGGACTTTGCTGGTATGTATTCGCAACCCTTAGCTTATATTTTATTACATTCACAATTTGAAAATGGTGAAGGATGAGTAATACTTTCTGTATTATCTTCTCTGTTTTCTTGCTCGTTCAGTTCTCCTTGTAATGGATGTCCTATCTTCTTTTCATCCTTGGATTCTGGACCACTCTTGGTTGTCGCTCTTCCTTGTCTGTAGTCTTTCCCCACTGAAGGGTTTTTCTTTTTCTTCTATGTTTAAGAGGAGATCCTCCCATCTTTACTTTGTGTGTCTGGTTGCATAGCTTGTTCAGTTTGTGTTGTGCTGTTTCTTCCTTCCTTGCATTCCTGTCTGCCCAGTGGGTGTGTTTGGGGGTGGTCATTGGTGCGTCTATGTTTATCTGCTGACTTGTTTCTCACGCATTATTACGGTTTTCTTCTCTTTCATAATTCTTTGTTGGAGAGATTGGGTTATCTCTATTTGTGTATATTTACCCATTGCTTCCTCTTTGTTTTCTTCCACCTATATTTTTGCTCTTTCTCATTTGTTTATTTCTGTTATATTTATTCTGTTGCATTATTGTTCCTCTCATTTTTCCCTTTCCCGGGTCCATATTGTAATATCTTATATAAAGTATTGGACTTATGCTTCTGTTGTATAAGAAAGGGGGATTTGTAGTATCCTGCTCATGTTAATGTTCTGCCATTTTCACCACCTGCTCAGCCAGTGTGAATGTGCTGTGTGCTGCATGGAATGTTGGGTGCCTGTTGGAGCGATGATGCATTTTAGGATGTTGGGTGTCTGTGAGGTGAAGTCTGACAGTTGAGAATGGGCTGAGCAGCAGGCAGGCTGCTCCTGGTGGAGCTGCTTCACAAGATCTTATCTGCATGTAACTTATTTCAATAAAACTTCATAACCTACATCCTACCTGCATGGACCTTCATTACTACACACTTCAACCACAGTTGTACTAGCCTACAGGGCAATCTGGTATTGCCTAACTAACTGGTCTGTCAATTCGTGTGTGTGATTTTTTGTTAGCTATGTGTGGGGCTTTTTTATGGTCTGTCGTTCCGGATTTCACTGTGATTTTCCTGATATCAAGTAAAAAATTGCCTCTAGCAAGCTCAAATCCCTGCACTCTTGTGTATCTTACAAAATACATATACAGCATGTTTTTACAACTTCAAAACCGCACAAATTTGGAAACATGAGACACATTTTTAGCTACCTAATTCTCTAATGTGTTCCACATTTACTTTGTGACCTACCCTATTTTTGTCACAGTCAAAGCCATAAATGTAATCCCTGCTTCTCACATGCCATGATTGGCAGCATGCACATCCCGTTTACTTATGAGTGCTGAACTTCAGTCCCATCACTGCGATGAGTGGAGTTTGAAGATTTTTCCCAACCAGTGAAGGTATGGGAAATTTATGATTATTGAACTTTACAAAATTTGAAAACATTTCAGGGCAGATTTACAAGCCCCCTGTAACATTTTTGAGCCGCCGTTGCGTCACTTTTATGATGCATTGTAAAGCCCTGCCTCACATTATACCTGCGTTAGGTATAATGTATGGAGGGCGGGCGTTTCCACGCAGGATATCCTCGTAAAAGTGATGCAGTGAAATCTACAAGATTTCTCTGCATCATTTCTAGGATGCCACTGCGTCAAAACCTTACACCTGCTTGAAGCAGACGTAAGGAGTGACACAGTGTAGTGGGAAAAGGCCTCAAAATGCATTGCTGGAGTTGCGAAGTACTTGCGACACGACTGCAGCAATATGTGACTTTTGCCCCAACAGATGCGTCAGAATTTCTGACGCATCTGTCAATCTGTGCACCATGGTGCGCCATATTATAAATATGGCGCATCCATGGTGGCATACGTGTTTCTCATGGTGGCGCAGGGAAAGTGAAGCATCTCTACAGATGCGTCACTTTCTTGTAAATCTGCCCCTTCGTTTACCCTGTCCTTCAACTGTGCAAAGCGTATCTCTTCACGACGGTATGATGTTTTGTGCTTAGTGAGATACGTTTTACTGTTGTTAAATACCAAACACGCTGGAAAACATGGAGAATGTTTCTTTGCAAGTTTAACTTGTACGCAGCATTTGCTTGCAAAAGGGCGAGTGTGCAAAACGTTTCTTTGCAAGTTTGCTTTTGGAGAGCTTTTCTTTGTACCGTAGTATAGCAGATCAAAGGTGCACATTGTTTTCAATGAGGCTTAGATCATGCAGAATCCTGTTTTTAAAATATATATGCCACATAAAATGTTACAAAAGGCAAGATTTTCTCAACGATGCACCAAAGCGAAATAATGTGGAACTACCGCCAAACCAAAGGCAGTGTGTGGCCTCAGCTTTGTTTAGCAGACATTAGTCAGTTGGCTGTGAAAGCATCCCCCAGCGTTCCGCGAGCACCTGACATCTTCCTTTTTCTCACATGCCAGTGCCTGAAATCCCACAATGTGCCATCAGTAAGCTGTGAAAGCCTGCCCTGCTACGCTCTGCACGTGTTCACCGCATGCACACACTCCTCTGCACGCCAGGGGCAAACAGCTCCTCCTCAGGCAATTGATAACACGAAGATTCCTGTTCTCACTCAACGTTTCCTCAGGAAGCCTTTCAGCCCCATGTCTTTGCCCCATGTGGCTCCCAACCAGCGCTGACATCATGGAAGTAGGCTTGTTTCAAAGGCACCTCGCAGAGGCTCGCAAGGTACTAACAACCGGCGTGGGCTTCAGGTCCTCAAACCTGGCGTGGGCGAAGGAACCATATCCGCTGCCCCAGATGAGTGGGGGGACGCGTGGGCCAGAACACCCTCCTAGACTTTTAAGTGGAATTTTATTTTAACCAGTGGCAGACAGTCTCTCTGAAGCCATGCTGCTCATCACCGAAGTCTCCTTGAAACACTGTATTTGAGGGGTGAACTCCGTTTGAGGGGAATTGGGGTGGGGAGTGGGGTCTCAGACCCTTTAAAAAAATAATATTCAATTGCAGTCATTGAGATGTGTTGAGCCTCTTCTAAAATTGTTCCTATGCCAAGTGAGTCAAGTCAGTAAAGGAAGGCAGGACATACTATTGTATGTTAATGTTACCTCTGGCTCAGCTATTGTGAGAAAAAAACTGATTTTAGGAGACGCTCAACACTTCAATGACTGCAATTAAATAATAAGTAAAAAACAAAGAGCACTTGGACTTGGTGCCCCCACAGAGGTTGTGCCTGTAGCATGATTTCAGAAAGGGTATTCTGTCACAGTGTTTGATCTTCAGTGTCTGTGGAAATGTTCAAATCAGAGGAGCATGACTATAAATCTGATGACATGTAAATATGTGGGCATAGTGCCAGTATTATTTAAGATGTGATAAAGATATTTATTGAACTCCATCAGCGGAGGAGCGTCGCCCCACAGGAAAAATAATGTTATTATCATTTTATTTTTCCTGTGCTTACCCAGTTTTGTTTGAGGTGCAGGTGGGGCTTGGGCTGTCAGTCACTAGGGGGAGGAGGGATGGCACTTTCTAAGTGCGCATGATGGTTTGGTCGGCCGTCTTAGGCCAGCCAAATAGTCATGCGCACTTAGAATTCAGTTCACCCGACTTTATTGCAAGGCCGGGTGGAGAACATGCACAGCCTCCCACTCCATATCTGAGCTTCGAACCATGGTGCTCAGACCAATCATGATGCTACTGTCATGTGTGTGATTGCAGTGTTGTGATTGGCTAAGGAGTCTAGGAGCCTGTGTGCTTCTTGCTTCTGTGGGACTGTGCGTCGTCGACAGAAGAACAGAAAAAGGATCGAAGCGGCGTCCGGCAGGTAAGTGCAATTTTATTTCTTTTTTTAAAAAACCCCACCCCTACTGCCCTGAAGCTGCTGTCACTGAACTCCATATACTAAAAGTAATTGCATAATTTTAATTGAATAATTGAACAGAAAGCGCTGACATTTGACATTAAACAGAAGATAGAAGAATGTAACCATACATTCTCTGCACTACACAATATGCAATCCTGGACTCGAATCCCAGCTTTCCAGCTTTACAAAATTGTGTGGTCCACAGTCCATCACTTTACTTCACTGTGAATCATTTTTCCTAACCGTGCAGTTTGACGGCAAATTCTGTACAGGATTTGCATGTTACAAAACCTCCCTTATACATGGGTAATATCCAGCTGCGGTCGGCAATAGGAGTTCCTGCACGGCGGTGACGTGGGGAGGGGGAGAGGCAGGGTGGGGGTAGTAATGTATGGATTACGGAGTTTAACAGGTAAGTAAACATATAAATAAATAAAACGAATTTCGCCGTATGAATGCAATAATACAGTACACTACATGGCGATAGCAAAATTGTACGTGAAAATGCAATATATCTAGAGGTTTGCCACACCATTTAAAAAACTCAACCACTTCTTTTTGGATGAACCCGTTCCATATCCAGCCCTGTATTTCAGTCTGAAATGGGCACACCTTAGTGTTCCCATGCTGCCAGACCACGCAAGTAAGCACAATGGTAATAAAATGTAACAGGTATGGCGGTATTCCATTGCAACACCACCGAAGTAGTTTTGAGCTCACAGGTTCAATCAAAACATTCAGGGTCGTACATATGAGTTTTGTGGAGCGGGGCAGCGCAGCAAGGGACCTTGTTGCACTGCCCTGCATTACAGGGAAAGGGCAGGAATGCATATTTTCCAATACGGTGCATTCTTGTCCTTTTCTCTTGGCTGGTGCTGTTTTGGTAGCCTAGCACCAACAGAGACACCCTATAAGCATGGTGCAAGGGTGCCTGCATTGTAGGCAGGATTGTTTTTGTGCAGCAAGAGACACCTTCCTGCATGAAAACAATCCAAAGAGCATATGTAGAAAGAGGCATAGAAAGAGGAAAAATGAGGAGATATAAAGATATTTCTTCCTGCAACGTCTCTCTCAGGGAGATGTATCTTTTTGACGAATTCACAGGTTTACAATGTCTTGTCAATCTGGGAATGCAATGAAAACCATTGGAGTGGCGAGGTGTTAGAAATGGGAACTCTAGTTGGCAGAAGTATTCACCCTTTCCATGTAGGGACCCACACTGTAGTTAGGGTAACTGTAGTGCGCACTTACAGTTTACCTATGCTTACACCCTGGTAGCTTGGCACAAAGCAGTTAGGATAAACTAAAGAGGCAATATGTGTAATGATGTCCCCAAGTGACCACAGCTGTAGGGCACTAGGACCAGCCCGAGGGTGGACGAGGGCGGGCGAAAAGGGAGGAGCTGGGGCTAGGGACGGCAGTTAGCCATTAGACCACGGCGAGGGAAGACATGAATAAAGACGCTGTGACTTATCACCCTGTGTCTGCGTGCATATGTACTCAGCAAGACACTACATCTGGCGACGAAGGTGGGATGCGGCTAACTCGGTGCACGTCCCCATGGAAGAGGCGTCCACCCCAGCAACCCGGCGGTAATCGACCCGCCCGGGGCTCACCCCACGTGTAGAGGGCTCGAGCGTGCTGCACAAGCGCCCACCGGGAGCCCACCCCGGCGGCGGAAGGAGAGAAGCTCGCCCCACATGTGGAGGGCTCAAGAGCGTCACCCAAAGTGCCCACTGGGAGCCCACTCCGGCGGCGGAAGAAACGGAGGAGCTCGTCCCACGTGGAGAGGCTGGAGCATCCCATCCAAAGTGCCCACCGGGAGCCCACTTCGGCGGCGGAAGAAACGGGGGAGCTCGCCCCACGTGGAGAGGCTGGAGCGTCCCATCCAAAGTGCCCACCGGGAGCCCACCCCGGCGGCAAAAGTAAAAGAAAGCTGCCCCACCTGACCGTTGACTCCAGCGGTGGATCCTGGCTGCAAGCGGTGAGTGGAAACGCCGAGTAAATGTGACTCCGGTGAAGAAAGAAAAAAAACGCCCAAAATCTCACCAGAAACAAGATTCCCGCGCGGCCATCTTGAAGTCAGGCAGCAGTGTCTAATCCCCTGCGAGGGACCATCGGCGGCAATCTTTAAGTCAGGTAGAGGATGTGAAAAATGAATACAATCTTGGTGAACATTATCTGCGCCATCTTGCCCCTTTTCGAGCCCATTCGTGCGCGTAAGCGGCAGCCATTTTGAGCACCATGGCCTCCCTGCCCCTCACTAATAGCCAGCGCGTCTCTCTCTCTCTTAACCTCGCAAGCATTCCCCCGCACGCTGACAACCCCCCCGCTCTCTCATGCCTTGGGTCATAAACCCCTCTCCAGCGCAGCTTCACCACGGAACCCCATCCTGTTCCCAGCGCGACACCTCCCTTCATTCCTTTCATGGCCTCAAACCCTTTTGATGCAAACCCCCTTTCCCTGTGTCCCCGTTTGTCTTCCTCGTTCCCAGGCTGCCACCTGACCCTGCGGATACTGTTTATTACCCCGTACAGTAGGAAGCTTCCCCTCCCCATCAAAAGACCCCCGAACCGATCAAAGCCCCCACCCCATGAGATCCGATCAACCCCACGCATTCCGTGAATCGGCGGAATGCCCTGCTGTGCGACCACCATCACCTGTTGTGACCGGGGTGGGGAATCCAACTGTAAATGTATGTGGGAACGGGTCTGGAGGGGAGATTCCGAGGATGTTCTTTCAAGTATTAAAATATTACGAGAATGTGTTATGTGCAATAAAGGTCGTAAACTCTAGTATAAGAGGCCCGGCCTCAGAGATGTGGTTAGAGCACCTCGTGACGATACTTGCTGTCTGAATTGATGTGTTCTCCTCCGGAGAGAATAAAATCCTCGTTTCCCGCCTTCCAGTCTCCAGCGCCTGCTTCTTCATTGATTAATATTGGTGGGTCATAGAGGCGATACCGCCGGGCAACATAAAAGGGTCTTTGGTTACCGGTTGTCTTTGAAACCCTTTTTTAACAATTGGCGTCCCAAACGTGGGGCCCATCAGCGACTCGTGGATCCAGTGGGAGAGGTCCTGACGACAGAGTGAACGACTGCAACGATCGGAAGGTACCCTGTCCGATAGACCCTCGTCTGACAGCCGATCATCCGAACTTCACTGGTTCCGAACAGACCTCTCTCGAGTGATCTGCGGTCCTGACTGGGAACCATCAGGAGTGCCACGAGAAGTACTAAGAGAAGAGGACGATCGGGCGCTGGATTCGGAAGACGAGAAACTGTCCATGCGGTCCGGGTAAGGTCGTGTAAACACGACGAATTGCGAAAATAATAGATAATTGAAAGAAATTGATAATTGTTGTGAAAATACTAGTATTACTCTTTGTTAATTTATTGGAGATTCACTGTCTACAAACGGAGAAACAACAGGCTCTCCCTTTATAAACAGCGAAGGATAGGTACGCACCCGTCGGACCTATTTTTCTCCCCCACTGAACAATTGCCCCTTCGCCCCATTGATTAACTGTTATAGATTGTTTTCTGGAGATTCTCTGTCTGAAAACAGGGAAGATTAGGTCCCCTCTTTACAGATAGTGAAAGGGTAGGTGACGCGAACCTTTGCGAGCCTACTTATTCTCCCCATTGACCATATTGATTTTTTATTTTTGACCTAACATTGATCGATTGCTCAGAATTGGTTCATGAGGTATTCACTACGTGCAAACAACGTAGAATAGAAATATTCTGTCTAGTCTTTGCGCGCAGTGATAAGATAGGTAGTGCTGATTATTATCCCATTGTGATCCGTCATGCCTGTCTTCTCCCCACTGGTCAGTAGCCTGTTTAACCCGGACCGCTTATTAGAGATGAACCATCCGGCTCCGCTGGAAGGCACCCCTAATAAGGACATGTTCATGAAGCATGGATTAATTGCTATAGCCTATAGTGAGCTGTGGCATAAATATACGAAAAAGGATCGAGAAAGACAGTGGCCACTGAGAGGATCCTTTGATCTCGACAAAATAGAAACAGTAGAAATAGCCCTTCGTAGGAATAAAACAACACCTATTATGCTCGATAGTCTCGGTATGTGGCGCAAAGAAGCCACGCAACGAAGGGAGAGCGACGAATTTAGAAAAGGTGAAGGGACACGACGGACAAACCTCCAAACGTCTAGTAGGCAAAGGGAAGGGCCAGCGATGGCACAGCCCCGAGGAGTAGACATGAAAAACGAATGGTGTAAGGGGTTGTGCCGACAAGCCAACCCCGGAACACAACGACCTGAAGGTAATCCCCCGACATTACGCACAGGACGGACAGATTTAAAACAAAACCAATGTGCTTTCTGTAAATATCTTGGACACTGGAAAGCCCAATGCCCGACTCTGCAAAGCATAGGTAAGAACGGAGGGTCGACAGAAAGAACAGGCCGACAGAAAGGGAAAAGACACGAGATAAAAACCAATCAGACTAGTGCAGACAGGACCACCCCGTTTGATTATGCTCGGTGGCACAGATTTCGTCAGACCAATTTCAACGACATGTTAGAGTTCTGGGACTGATTGCTCTCTGTTGCTCCCCCACTCTGAAAAACAAACACAACTGCAGGTCAGTGTAAACAACCCCCCGTTAGAGAAAAAGACTCAAGAAAGCCAAGCGTCTATTATATAACTTAGGATTTAATTACGGTAAAACACACAACCAACAGTAAATAGAATAACTAGTAGAACTCTCTAAAAAACAACTTTACTAATAGGAAAAATACAAAACATATTATGCTCACTCCGGAAGTCTTCCAATGTAACAGTTCGACGGTCCCGCCCATCCGAAACACATAGCACGTGTGGGGCGGGGCCTGCCAGCAACCATGGGCCAAAAAGAGACCGCTGGCGAGAAGGTACTGGAGACTCCACACAGCAGGCAATGAAATGGTCTTCCCATACTGCCCTTCCAGGGATGGCGTCCCCCGGGCCGCGAGTAGGGAGGGGGCGGATGAAAATGACCCCCTCCCTCATATCTCCTGGTCCGGCCATCACGAATTCCTCCATCGAACGGATGCAGGGTGGGCAGGGAGGAAGAGGCGACGCGGACGAGCCTCTTCCACCTCCACAGGTAGGAGGCTTCCCTGCCCTGGCCCGACGCCGATGTCCTCCAGCCGGGCGACGGCCATATACCTACGCTGCACAGGAAATATAATGTCCGGCTGGTATATTTCCGCAACACAGGACATACAATGCCCGACTCGTATATTTTCTCAGTACAGGATATACAAGACCCGGCTGGTATACTTGCGTGGTACAGGACACACAATGTCCGATGGGCATATTTCCGGAGTACCGGATGTACAGTGGTCCCCCAAGAGTCGGAATCAGGGGTGTAGGGTGGTCATCATGTGCGCCCCTGATTCCAAGAGACGGCGTAGGATGCACCGGGAGAGGAAGACGGCACGGTGAGCCTCCCTCACCTCCCCAGATGAAGGCTCCACTGCTGCACCCTGGCGCCCCGAACCAAAATGTCCTGCTCCAACCGCATGATGCTCTGTTTTTCGCCATCACAAGAAGTTTTCCTCCGCTCCTGATGGATACGGCAAAGGTTGCTGCAGGGCCTCAAAATGGCGTCTGGGCCCTTGAAAGGCGGGTCTAGGCCGCGGGAGTAACTTCGTCCGAAATTGCAACTCGGGCACTTGCCCACCTGGGCGCAAGCCCCCACCATCGACAAACATCCCCTCGACTTTGAAGATTCTATCAAAGTCCCAAGAGCCCTCGGCCCCTTCAGGCTTCCGGTGAGGAACAGTTGCATTGATCTCAAATGAAATAACCACGGCACAGCAACAAGATGGCGGTGCTCTCGTGTCTGCATCAGCTTCCGTCTGAACCACCCAGGAACATTATGGGCTAACGAGCTCGAGCAAGTTCCGGCTGAACATCAACATGACCCGGTAAGAGAGACTTTACCCCCTCCCTCTCTTGATTGACGGTCCACACCACCAGCCCCTTTGTTAGCACAGTTTTCTTTTTGGACTACCGAAAGGGACTCTGGTCCAACCGCCAATTGTCGGGGATATTTTGCCCCTGATGCTACTTCCGGACTAAACCGGCCTCGCCCAAAATGGCGCTGGTATCAATGGAACTTACGGGTGCCTCATGGTGTTCCTTAGCTAATGAAACTTGATGTACTAAGATATATATGTATATATATGAACCATTGCGCACTCAATGTTAAAGGGAGGAGGGTGCACTTGGCAAACATTTAAGAAGAGGTTCTGTAAAAATGTTGATTTCAATGAACAATTAATTTTTGATATTTGTTGTAACTGATACATAACGTCGCTCATGATGCACGCCCGCGGTTTGCATTTAGGAAATATGATTACGATGAGCTTGACTGTGTTTCCATCTATGAACTGAAATGCCCCTGATTCCTTCGTCACGCAATGAAATGTTTTTGGTTACTTACAAATAATTAATTAGACCTTTTTACATGATCTTGTACTACAAAATAACCCCCTACTGTATGTACTTCCATCGACGACATGTCAGACCAAAATATGAATTGCGCTCTCACCTTTTACGTACTGAATAACTCTACAAATAAAAGTCTTAGAAGCTATAGATAGGCTCCGCGTACTTTTGTAAATACGGGTATCGGTGGGAGGGTTTTTCTGTGCGCAACTGTTCTGCTCTCTTTTTAAGGTTATCCGAGAAATGGTTGTTCGGCCCTGGGTTGATGGTCAAACCGAAGGTATGATACACTGCTTATGAAGAAGGACCTCGACTTCAGAGAATGGGTAAAGTAAAATGGTGTGATTGATAAATTGCTATAAGGATATGGTGGTCGAAGGTACTAAGGTACAGGGTTGAACAAAGAACTGGTATGCCTTAAAAACATCACAGCTTTGGGAATGATTTTGGGACCCCGATGACCGGATACATCTACGAAACCGGGTACCTCGCGCTAGGTACCTCTGATTCCTCTTTTTAGCGTTTTTCACTACACACGATCCTTAACGCCATCCTCGAACCTCCTCATGAACCACCTATCACATTGCCTGCCCCCATGACTTTAAGAAACCAGAACCCTAAGGGATTATATCCCGAAGAGACAAGTACGAGTATGTGGTAAGTAAAGGATTTTCGTGCCCTTACATTTGATGTGTTCGAATGTTGTCCCCCTACCTCCCCTTTTTCTCCCCCTTTTTCCCTCTGCAGGTTACCTTAGAATCCCGATTAGAGTATCATAAGGGATCTGGAACCACGTCACGCCCGATGCATGAAGACGGACTAGCGCTACAAAATGGCACAACAAGGACGCTCTCACGACCTTTTTACCAAATCTAACGCTTTTCTGTCCCAAAATTGCATGCTTCCCACCTCCTAACACAGACCCGAAACGTCTAACGTTGGGTAACGCACTGAATAGCCCAAACAATACACGGTCATTCTCTATATCACACGTGTACTGTTCGGCCTATTTGTCTCTCTCTCTCTCTCTCTCTCTCTCTCTCTCTCTCTCTCTTTCTCTCACTCACTCTTCCACCCCTCCACACTTTCCCTCTTCCTAGCAACTGGCACCTAATTGACGAACCTGGTGCACCTCCTGATTGGCCCCAAATACCACAAGTATTTGTGCAAATCTGTCCTAAATAAAATTGTATTGGTACCACGTTACTACCTCTCCTTTTCTACTAAAATATGGATGAAATTTAAATTGGCCGATAGGAAAGGGACAGGTAAGACGACTAAGGTTCCCTAAATTTGACCCACTCTCAGGGAACTCTTTGTCAGTGGCTCCTATGATAAAAATGTGTCTGTGGTGATGCGACCATCCCCATTGAAAATTGTCTCCGTACCCCAAGCTGTAAGAAATGATCGAGACACCCCCATCTACCCAAAAGGCCCCCAGTTTGGTATCCATCAGATCCCTCCTTCCCCGAGGATAAGTTTAATAATTATTGCAAACCACCCCTCCCGAGTTTTTGTAGTAACCAGGTTGCGAGGATTTATATAGAAAGTTAGAAGGATGTGTGCAAAGTTGAAAATTAGATTGAAAAACGAAAGAACTTGTTGCAGTAGGCATGGTTGAAAATAAGATGTTTTTATGTAATGCAGACTCGTTTAGCCTATGTTCATCCCTCAGAAGGATGCTTATCAGACTATGGTGAATAGCACGTTGCACTTTTTGTAAAATACAAGACCCTGAAAACTAGCCTAGCCATGCAAGACTCGTACTAGAGAAATGGGTCTCTGCCAGAAGAACTGACATCTACTATAATAGACATATGACAAATGAACGTAATAATCATCAAAGCGTCAAAGAATTAGCCAATAAAAGGAAGTTGCAAGGAATCCAGCAAACCCATCGTCAATTGTTTATACGTAAGCCGCAAAAATCTCAAATGTAGCGAGTGCTTACGCTAGTCGCTTGGTGTTGGGAAAGAAAATAGATTCATGTAATTACCTTTTTCTGCAAAATCTCTAAAGACTGTCTTTTCAACACTCATTTAAGGGTATCACTGTCGGAGGAGAAAGAGACCGGATGTGGGAGCACGCGGCCTGACTGCGGATTGTGGAACATCAGCAAACGGAGGCCGAGGCGAGACCACAGCAGTAAGGAGACGCCGGACGGGGCAGTGTTAAAGGAAAGGGCCGACCCAAAAGCCCCTGCTATATGATCAACGTGTGCCAAAAGCCCCCGCTCTCTGAACATGGTTACGGACTCGCCTGTCGAAAACTCTCCGCCTCCCCCTGATCTGTTCCCGACTTGGCCTTGCTCCATCCCCTCCTCCTCCGACCTACCATAAGGACTGTTCACACCCGCACCTTTCCACCCGAACTCCCAAGTTCCTCCAAATCCTACTGAGCTACCCAGAGAAGAGTACTCCCTACGTCAAAAGGGAGGGAGCTCCGACTAAGTAGACCACGAACTGTGTTAAATCCCAGAACGGTGACCTAGAACTCCACCAAGGGTCGCCCCCGAAGAAAAGATAAACAAAGTCTGTGGATCTGCCCGCTACCAAACACCCTGAAGATGATGGAAGCAACAGGAAATGCCCACCACAGAGACTCAAGAAACAAACAGATCTCACAATTCTGGAACTATCGCATTTTTATTTTGCAAATCAATGCTCTGCGTTACAAAAGAAAGTGCACCTGTTCCAAAACCGTAAAACATTGCTCCTATGAGGTTTGTCGAAGCAAAACAAAATGTACCCCTGCCCGCAGACCTCTGACGACTCAATCCACATGAACATTTCTGTTGATAGGTAATCCAGGTGCTTAACAGTGCCAACAGAAGACGACAAAGACACCGAAAACTCTGATTTCTATTTTTTCTATATCTCATTTCTCTCCCGACCACCATTGGACTAACTATGCTCCCGCCGAATACAAAAAGGACTTACTTATATGATAACTTATCAGCTCCTGTTTTTAAATGACTATAAGTGCCTATGATCTGTACCCTACGCCCTCGCTACGTAATTCTAGTCTGATATTGCATTACGATGATTTTTCCTGCAACCAACTTAACAATGAACCCGCTTACTAAATGATGAAATTTTTCAACGTGATGTATATGCACAGTTCCTTTGCCTAAATCCCCTCTCCCTTACTTGTGATTGCTGCATATAGGTGTAGATAGGAAATAGGCCAGCAAGATGTCTTGGAAATGTTAAAGGGAGGACTGTGAAAAATGAATACAATCTTGGTGAACATTATCTGCGCCATCTTGCCCCTTTTCGAGCCCATTCGTGCGCGTAAGCGGCAGCCATTTTGAGCACCATGGCCTCCCTGCCCCTCACTAATAGCCAGCGCGTCTCTCTCTCTCTTAACCTCGCAAGCATTCCCCCGCACGCTGACAACCCCCCCGCTCTCTCATGCCTTGGGTCATAAACCCCTCTCCAGCGCAGCTTCACCACGGAACCCCATCCTGTTCCCAGCGCGACACCTCCCTTCATTCCTTTCATGGCCTCAAACCCTTTTGATGCAAACCCCCTTTCCCTGTGTCCCCGTTTGTCTTCCTCGTTCCCAGGCTGCCACCTGACCCTGCGGATACTGTTTATTACCCCGTACAGTAGGAAGCTTCCCCTCCCCATCAAAAGACCCCCGAACCGATCAAAGCCCCCACCCCATGAGATCCGATCAACCCCACGCATTCCGTGAATCGGCGGAATGCCCTGCTGTGCGACCACCATCACCTGTTGTGACCGGGGTGGGGAATCCAACTGTAAATGTATGTGGGAACGGGTCTGGAGGGGAGATTCCGAGGATGTTCTTTCAAGTATTAAAATATTACGAGAATGTGTTATGTGCAATAAAGGTCGTAAACTCTAGTATAAGAGGCCCGGCCTCAGAGATGTGGTTAGAGCACCTCGTGACGATACTTGCTGTCTGAATTGATGTGTTCTCCTCCGGAGAGAATAAAATCCTCGTTTCCCGCCTTCCAGTCTCCAGCGCCTGCTTCTTCATTGATTAATATTGGTGGGTCATAGAGGCGATACCGCCGGGCAACATAAAAGGGTCTTTGGTTACCGGTTGTCTTTGAAACCCTTTTTTAACAAGGAGGCAAACAGCAAATAAACATTGGTAAAGGCAACAGATGTAACAAACAAGCATTGGTAAATGCAACAGGAGTAACAAACAAGCATTGGTAAATGCAACAGAAGTAACAAACAAACATTGGCAAATGCAACAGAAGTAACAAACAAGCACTGGCGAGTGCAACAAATAGTATAAACAAACACCGGCAAGCGCAACAAAAGCAACAAACAAGCACTGGCAAGTGCAACGGAGATAGCAAACAAGCACAAGCGAATACAAGAGTCAACACAAACAAGCACAAGCAAATACAAGACATAAATGAAGACAACAGTAAATAACGACGAGCAAGCAATAAGGAAACATAACAAGCACCAGACAGTGCAAATCCCGAATGCGACAAACACAAGCAAATGCAGGTCTGGAACACAACAAGCACAAGCAAAGGCAAGTGCCAAAGTAAACCTTTAACGCTACGCAAAGAGAAGAATTAAAATAAAGAAGGTGAGAAAATAAATGGTCCAGAATCATAACGAGATAGCTGCGGATCTTACCAACCTAAAAGAAAACAGTTCTGTGACCGTAGCAGATCAAAATCTTCCTCCCTCATGGCGGTGGGAAAAGCAACACAATGATCCAATCCCTACATTGAAGTGCCACCCCCAGTGACACAGACTGACATTCAGAGTTTGGGTCCTAAATGGAACTGGTGGCTGGAATCACTGGACGACTTTCTTGACGCCACCGGTGAGCGAAGAGATGGAAAATGTCTGACATTACTGCTCCAGCTGGTGGGTCATGAGGGCCGACGCTTAATCAGAACATTTTCTGAAAAGGACACAGAGACCTATGAAAGACTCCAAGAGACGCTACGTGCCCATTTCAACGCAAAGGAAGATGTGGATCATGAACGCATTGCCTTCAACACAGCACGGCAGGAACCAAGAGAATCATTGCCAAACTTCATCACCCGGTTGCAACGTCTGGTACAATGCTGCCACTTCAACACATTTACAAATGAGGACGCAGTTCGACTCCGGGTAATCGAAGGCTGTTCAAGTTCTACTACAAAGCACAAGATCCTCCGCGGGACACTGGTCGTTAAAGGAAATCATCAGAAAGGCCAAAGTTGGAGAGCGGGTCAAAGCAAGAGAAATATCAAAAGAAGTGCACCTAAGTGCAAGACACAAAGAGACCAGGAAAGAGACATCTCTCATGTCTGCAAATAAAGCCCCAGAAACAAACAAAACCAGTAACGGGGAGGGTGAAGGCAGATCAGAGTCAAGACAATGGGAGAGACAAAGTGACATGAAATACTCTGAGTCAACAACACAAAAGACTGAGATGATCCAGGATTGCGACAGCTCCACTGAGACAACTTCAAGGAATTATTCAACCTCAAGGAGCTATTCAACCTCAAGGAGTCATGCAACATATGGTGCAACCAGCTGTGAAGCAGATGATGTGTCAAGTGGGACAGATCGCACCAATGGACCAGATGACAGCCTGCCCAACAGATGTGCAAGAAAGGCAAACTGTAGCAGACTGGACCAGTCACGTCAACACTGGAAATCGGTACACGATCACACCTGTAACACAGATGTCAGTGCACAGAACAAGCGGGAAGAAGAAGCAAACTGCGTAAGCCGGACTGATCCACTCCGACCACGGAAAGAGGATGACAAATGCATCCACAACATCCGAGACAATGAAGAAACGGAGAGGAGGCCATTATTATCACACGAGAGAGGCCGAGACAAAATACCTAGGGATCAAACACAAGAAATAATTATGTGGTTATCAAACAACCTCTCCAGTAGGATGACACCTAAGTCACTTCAAGAAAGATACCCAGAGAAATATCCCAAAGAGACCTCCAACTCTAGGAGCAGCTCGTCACGACCTACTTGTTTCTGAAGTCCCCCATTCAAGACACACTCAAAGGAACGTTATCAAAGGAAATCGACAAGAGACTCTTCCGATTTAGAAAGCACGTCTGTTCGATCCCTCGAGTCGACCGAGTCATGGTCCCAACGACGGCCATGGAGTCAACAACCTGAACACACCACAGAACAAAAGGACATTCTTCCCATCAAGAGTAACATATCTCACACTGATGTCTCTAAATACCAAATCACTCCACAAGACAACCTGTCATGTCAGTCACAGGTAATTCAAGACGTAAATAATATACCTTCACCACTGATGGGGTCCGCGAGGCTGACCAAGAGATCCTACAGAAGAAAAAGAGCTATAGTGGACATTACCCACCGGATGGGAAAAGACTATCCAGTCACTCTGCAAGAAAAGCCAGCCGCGTTAACAGAGACAGATCATCATCAGATGAGAGAGAAACTTGCAGATGCCCAGATGGTCAAAGGGTTCACCAGTCCCAAACGCGAGTGGGTGAGACAACAAGAGGCAGCGAATGAGTCCCCGAACCAAGCTAAGATGGTCTCTCTAGATAGCGCCTTACTGTTGGGCATACATGGCTTTGCACAGGAGCGCAGTGTTGCCCTCAACCGGACAAGACAACAAGAAGTAAAATCACATGCGGGTGCTCGGAAGAGAACCAGAACAACATCCTCTGCACCACTACAAAATGTCTCCACTACCGGAGGGTGTCTGGCAACACATTGTCATTGACTTCTTTGGGCCAGTCAAGTCGGGCTAATAAGTCCTAGTCATCATGGACGAATACTCCCGATTCCCCTTCGCACAACTTTGCACATACACGAAAGTATCCAGCACCATACCGAGTGATAAAACAGAACGGAACTATGGTCACTGCGGAGGCTGACGGGAGACGAATTACCAGGAACGGGACGTACTTCAAAAAGTGCCGCCCCAATGTCAAGGAACTACTGACCGAACCAAGAGTAGAGAAAAGAGAACAAGAGACGCTACCATTCCACAGTCAGACACTGATAGAAACCACCGACGAGCGCGAGCGTGACAGCGCTGATCTCCAATCGCGCCTAGACGGGCCATCACAAAACTGTCCCGCCTGATTGAAGAACCGCAAGTAGAGACAGAAACAACTGGAAAGAAGGGGTGCAAACTATTTGCTGTGTTATTTTGTTTTTGTTTTATTCTTTCATTTGTTACAGAGGGGGGAGATGTAATGATGTCCACAAGTGACCACAGCTGTAGGGCACTAGGACCAGCCCGAGGGTGGACGAGGGTGGGCGAAAAGGGAGGAGCTGGGGCTAGGGACGGCAGTTAGCCTTTAGACCATGCTGAGGGAAGACATGAATAAAGACACTGTGACTTATCACCCTGTGTCTGCGTGTATATGTACTCAGCAAGACACTACAATATGTAGAGTGTGTGCACACACACACACACACACAGTAACACAGTGAAAACACCACAAAAGTACTCCACACTAGTTTAGAAAAATAGCAAATATTTATCTGAGTAAAACAAGACTCACACAGCAAAAATCCAACATACACAAGTCAAGATCGATGGCGGATGGTTTGAGTAAGCATGAAGGGGTGGGTCGGAGTTGGGCGGGATGGGGTGAAGTCAACAGAAGATGAAATAGGGAAAATTAAATAAATCCTATTCCACTGTCTGTCAACTTCCCCCCCCACCCTAACCTGACCAGACCCACCACTCTACCTGCACCAACCGCAGCTGGTCAAGATATGATTTTTTTTTTAAACATGTTTTATTGCATTTGCAATGTACCTTACCAGTAAGTATCTGATATGCATCAATTGCACACAGGAGAATAGCATATTACACATATTGGGACACCTGCAAGGTACATTTGGAAAACAAAACATTTGTAACTACCAAAACGTCACCCGGACTGTCCCCGCCGCCCAGCATTGGAAAACATCATTGACAACCTGTCCACGATAAAGATAAAAGCCGGACAAAATATCAGAGGAGATGGCCATTAACACCCAGTAAATGCAGGTTCTTAAGGGGTCTGCGAGGGAAACGGGGAAAGATCTATATCCCGGTAGGTAGCCCATGTAGACCAAAATTTCCTGTGCTTTTGTGGGCATCCCCGTGCCTGGAAGACTGACATTTCTGCCCCATGCAAGTATCAAGCTCCCCTCACCACTTCCCCATCGTCGGCGGGTAAGTTCCTTTCCAAAGCTGGGCGATATCTCGCTTGGCAATCACGAGCGCTAGGAAAAGTAAGTGTTCCTTTTACCAGTTCCCCCTATATCTTCAGTAATGTACAGAAGGAATAGTCGGGGGTCCAGCGGGAGGTCCCATGACAGTACCTCCTTAAGACAGGTCTGAAACATACGCCAGAAGTGCTGTATAGCAGGGCAGCCCCACACTGTATGTATGACCCCACCTCTCAGGCACAGCGTAGGCACTGTGGTGAACTAATAACTCCCATCTTCCAAAGACGAAGGCATGCATAGTACACCCTATAGGCAAATTTAAACTGAATAAGCCGGTATCTAGAGGACACCACAGTGCCCCTAGGGCTGGCAATAGCTTCTGCCCATTCGTCGTCAGTCAGTTCCGGGATATCATCCTGCCATGCCCTCCAAGTCTTGTGAAGGGTCATGCTGGCATGCATAGTCAGTGTTTGGTAAACCTGTCGTATTTTCTGAGCTCCCAAGTCCCCCATAAGAAGGGGGCCTTCTAGTGTGTGAAATTCAGGGAGATTATCTATATGTTGTATCGCTGGAGTGAGCACATGGCGAAATTGGAGATATTTATAGAATTTGGTTTTATTAGGTTGGAACTCTTCCTGTAGTTGCTGGAAAGATTTAAGCATTGTGCCTTGCATGACATCACCTAAAGTGAAGATACCGATGAGATCCCACTGGTGGAACCCCTTCAAAGCTGTCACCTGGCGCAGGTAATTACCCTGCCACAATGGCGTAGCCTGGGTTAGCCGCCCCCGCCAACCCATCTGCTGGACCACATACCACCACAACAGAATTGTTGTTTGACTGGCTTGGGGGAGAGAATCAAGCTTCTGTGTACTGTATTGCAACCCTAAGAGAGGGGTCCCTGCCATTGCTGCATGTTCTAGGGCATACGCCAGGTCAGTAGGCGAGTTGTACCACCAGTCATTTATGACCAGGAGATGAGAGGCTGCATACTATGAGTATACATGAGCGGCAACTATACCACCATAGTATGTAGATTGTATACATGTCTGCAGGGCCAATCTTACCGCAACCCCAACCTAGGGAAAGGTTTTAAGTATAGTATTTATTTGCGCGTACCAAAACTGTGTAATATAATACGCCAAATTTTGAAGTCGATAAAGCACCCTGGGGAGAGAAGCCATCTTAAAAATCACCGACCGCCCATACAGCAAGAGAGGTAGAGAGGTCCATATGGAGGTCTCTTTACGTAGCTGAACAAGAAGAGGATTGATATTTCTTGCCCAGGACGTCTTGGGGCGGGGAGGAACATATACCCCCAGATATTGGAAGCCATCCGTAGCATGTCTAAGCTGAGATGCCCAAATACCTCTACCCTGCTGCCTACAGACTGGGAATAATACCAATTTAGAAGGGTTGGTATGGAGGCTGGTGGTCTGGCCAAATACTCAAAGAATCTGTAAATTGCGCGGGCCCGATATCCATGGGTCAGTCATTAAAAATAGAACATCGTCGGCATATAATGCTATACGATCTGGTTGTGAATTAGGCCTGTCGAAACCCTAGAGCACTGGATCATGGCGAACCCATATCGCCAGGGGTTCCACTGCCACAGCAAATAAGAGCAGAGACAGGGGGCAACCCTGACGTGTGCCACGGCCACTGGGAAAAGGGAAAGAACACTGACCGGCGACACGGACCGAAGCCATAGGTTTAGTATACATCCGGCGTACATATGCCCGAAACCGCAGGCCAAAATAACTTGCCTCTAGAAGCTGGAATAGATACTCCCAGCTCAGGGAATCAAAGGCCTTGTCTATATCGGCAAGAACTATGGCCACAGGACGTCCCAGCTCAGGGGCCAGCACCATAAAAATATGGACCCGGCGAATATTATGGCGGGTGGCTCAATGTGGCATAAAGCCAAATTGGTCGAAGTGGACCAGCTCCTGGATGCAGGTCCGCAGGCAATCTGCTAACACCTTTTCCAAGAGTTTGGGTTCGAAATTATTCAGGGAACTCGAGCGGTATGAGGATGGGTCTTCTGCAGGACGACTTGATGTTAAAATGAGAACTATCTACCCCTGGCGCCAATCAATGGGCAATAATTGCTCGTAGAGGGCCTCATGTATTATGTCCAACATATGCAGACCTAATGTGGACATATGAGAGTGGAGGAATTCCATGGGGAACCCATTGGGACCAGGGGCCCGGCCGGGCCGCATCGCAGATAACACCGCCGTTATGTCCTCTACCATATTGGGGGAATCCAAGTGATCCCGCATTTGATCAGTCAATCTCCTCGGGAGGATATTGTAAAGAAACTCTGCTATGAGGTCCTCCGAGAGCTGTTCCCTCTGTGTGTATATTGTGGCAAAGTAATGCACGAATTTGGTGACCACTGCTGCGGGGATGAGTGTAAAACACCATCACCACCTCAAATGGTTGGAACCACGGTTGGGGTGTTCCCTTTTTGACAGAGTTGATGTAACATTTTGCTGGATTTGTTTCCCCACTGGTATATTCGGTGTTGAGATGCCAACCATATGTCCTTAGTCTCGTCTATAAGGTGTTGATGTAACCGTTGGTGCGTGAGAGAGAGGTTACTATAAAGGGTAGGACTAGGGTACGATGTGTATTGCGCCTTGAGTAATGAACATTAGTCTTCTAGCTCTGTCCTCTGGGCAGAGCGCTTATGCTTGTCATTGGTCTTGTAACTTATTTCCACCCCTCTGAGAGTAGCCTTACATGCCTCCCAAAGGGCCTCTTTGGTGGGAGCGGAGTCAGTGTTCAGGGCAAGGTAGTCTTGGAGCGCGTCGGTCAGGCATTCTTAATAATCGGGTTCACGAAGGTGCCAAGGGGACATTTGCCACCGAAAGGGGGGCTTCTGTACGTGCAAGTGGAGCATCGCCCTGACCAGGGAATGATCTGACAACCCCCTAGGGAGATGGGAGACCTGGAAAAACCTATCAATTTAAGTTTTGGGCATGAAAAGGTAATCTAGGCGGGACATGGAGCCATGGACCATGGACATATACATGTAGCCTGTCTCAGCGGATGGTACTCTCGCCATATATCTGCCCATCCCAATGTACTAGCAAGCAATGAGAATTTAGAGGAGAAGGTTGAATAAATCACACCGGCTCCACGGCTCGTATCAGACGGTGCCATAGTGTCGTTGCAATCCACTCCCAGAAGAGAAAGGCCCTCTGGAAGCTCGCCCCACTGCCAAGTAATGTTGTCTACAAATGTACTTCCCAGAGGCGGAGGTGCGTTAATACTACCCAAATTAAGTGGTTCCCCATAGAGTATACCCGATAAAAGGTCATATCAGCCTCCAGGATCTACCCATTGTTTGGTGTGAAGGTACGGAACACTGCGATGAATCAGAATGGCTGTTCCCCGAGAACCCCTGGTGCACCCTGTATGATACACCTGTTGATAAGTCATAAGTCATAAGTCAAATGCTTTTTTATAGCGCACAAATCACTGCAAGGTCTCAGGGCGCTTTGCAGTAAAGAACAACAACCATGACATGAGCTAGTGCTGCAAGGTAGCAGTTATTTCGGAAAGAGGCAGGTTTTTAGTTTTTTTTTAAACATCTGGTGGTTGGTAATTGACAGAAGATGGGGGGGAAGTTTATTCCAAAGAAATGGAGCCATATAGGAAAAAGACCGACATCTATTCTGCGCCATCCGTGCCCGTGGCTGTACTAGAAGAGATATTAAGCTTGATCTTAATGATCTGGCGGGACGAGTTTTTTTGAAAGATAAGCTGGCCCAGTGTTGTACAGAAGTTTGTGAGTTAAACTAAGAACTTTAAAATGGCTTCTCTGGCAGATTGGCAGCCAATGAAATTGCTTAAGACTAGGCAAAGCGGCTGATCTAGGGGGAAGGCCCAGCACTAGTCTCGCCACAACATTCTGCAGTGTTTGTAATTTAGAGAGAAAACACTCATTGATACCGAAACCTTGCTAGGCATGGGGCCTTATTACCCAGTAAGTGAGTCTCCTGCAGGAGGAGGAAGTTGGGTCCCTAGCATTTGGTCTGTCTTAGAATGGACCCTCACTTTATTTTATTTAGCAGCCCTCGGACATTCCATGTTACTAAAGTTAACTCAGTCATGCGAGAAATTACTTGCTGGTCGGCCATAGGTAAGGTATTGAAACAAATAGAGTAGTCTGCCTAGTGGAGTGTTGGACATGTGTCTGTGTGCATGACGGAATTGATAACTATGAAACTATAAACCCTGAGAACACCCTTCCCCCAGCCCTACTCCCCCCTGATACCCCCAAGAAATCGAAGCATCTGTTGCGGCAGAAAAAAGCCCAGGACCCTAAACGTAGATCCCAGAACCCTCCCTCCAATGGATCCCAACAACCTTTAGAACCTTAACAGTGGGATACTCGTGTCCTGGTCAGTTCAACCATAGTGGAGTGCGTCCACCTCTGCTCTGTACTGGATAGGCGGAGTAGTTCAGAACTGTGTCAAATCAGCTACAGTCTATATGTAACCATGCTGGCAAGGGATTATCAAGACACGTGCTCCGGACGAGGGGTTCGTTATGTAGATCCGGATCGGTGTTGTGGCTTGGATTTCGCTCTGTGTGGTCTATTCGTTTGTGTGCTTCTGGAAGAATCCGAATCCAGCGGCTGGAGGGAGCGAGGTTTCAAGTGCACCCGTTCATCAAACCAAGCAAAGACCGCTTCAGGTGAGCCAAAGAAGTGTGTCTTAGAATTATACACCACCCGGAGTCTGGCCAGATATATCAGCATGTACGAGATATTTAGGTCCCGTAGAATCCTCTTTGCTGCTGTGAAGGATTGCCGCTGCTGCTGCACCATGCGAGTATATTCCGGGAAAATCATTATGGGCTTGGAGTCGAAGATGAGTTTGTCCCCGTGCGACCGTGCATACTGCAGCACAGCATCTCTATCCGCATAATTGAGCAGCCCAGCGATTACCGGCCGCAGCGCCCCTCCAGGCGGGGGCCGCCTCATGAGCACACGATTAGCCCTCTCAACCACAAAGCAAATGGAGTGCATTTCGGCAGGCAGCTGGTCCTTGAGCCACGAGGTAAGAAAGCAATTCATGGAATTACCTTTGCATCCTTCCAAGAAACCAACAAAGCGTTAGTTATTGCGTCATGGGTGGCATTTTGCCTCCTCCACCCGAGTGGCTAGTTCTTGAGATATGGCCCTCAATTTATTGACGCGCTGCTGGAGGGTCGTGACATTATCTTCTACAGTGGACACTCGCATCTCAGCTTCAGTGATCTGATCCACAGCTTTCTTCAGGTCTTGACATAAAAAGGAGACTTCGTGCCCACTGCGCCAATCTTAGCCTCCAGCGAGTCTTTCGCATCCGTGATTACCACCAACAAGGCTGCATTGTCCGGCATAGGACCAGGCGGGAAACCGCCACTCACAGACGACGCATATTGGTCAGGGTGCTCTGTTTCTGACTCGAGGCGGTAGGTTTATCTTTCCCCATCGCAAACTACAGGCGCAGCCACTGGCGGGAGACTCTGGGTAGTATTCAACTGGTCACGAGATCACAACCACACCAATTCACCACACCAGGGGCACCGAAGAAGGCGTGACGGGCCAGTCCTCAATGGAAATCCCCACTGCAAGGTCACAAGCTGCACCAGGCCTAGCCCAGCCACCTCTGCAACCTGCCGTGAGAAACCAAGTAGGCCCCTCTAGTGAGACTCACCGTGCTGGACCACCAGCCCACCACTCCCCCCCAGCAGCCCAGTGCCACAAGGCAACGCTCCTTGTCCCACAGAGATCAGGCACACCATCAGTCCACCGTTGGCCGGATGTCATGCTGTGTGGCCTCTGCCCCTCACCAGCCAGGTGGTGCCGAAAATGCTCTCTATGCCACTGGGCAGTATTCAAAATCCCCCCAAAGGGGGTCCCACAAGAATGTTGCACGTTCCACTGGTGCCTCAGCAGGGACCTATGTATAGGGCGTATGTGCGCTGCTGCAATCCGACTAGGGCAGGCATGGGCTCCAGGCCTCATACACCCTGTGCACCTTCCTCCAACAGCAGGGACACCGCCGGCCACATGCCAGCTCCCGGGCACCATACCCTGGGGGAAAGCTCAAGTATATAACCATGGAGACCCGCCACACAGAGTTCCACCCCGTACCCCAGCAGCAGGGATCTATGTATAGGGCGTATGTGCTCTGCTGCAATCCAACTGCGAGCAGGCGTGGGCTCAAGTCCTCATACGCCCGCGGTGCCTCCCTCTGAAGCAGGGACGTCGCCGGCCACACGCCAGTTCCTTTGGCACCACACCCTGGGGGAAAGCTCAAGTATATAACAAAGGAGGCCCTGCCATACAGAGTTCTACCACCATACACCAGCACCAGGGACCGAAGCGCCCACCTCTCGTTAGCTGAGCCCCAGTCCGGACCAACCCCACAGCCCAAGCCACAAGCGGGCCGACCCGCAAGACTCTTCCGTAACCTGCGCCGGGCCGCAGAGAGAACGCCCTGCAATAGCGGCCCCCGCAGGGCAGGAGACACACCCGCAGCGTTTGCCCTGACCCCCAGGAGCCACCTGGCTCCTCACCTCAGGGCAGGCTCCAGCACAGGTCCCCGCAGCTTCTCAAGGAGGGCCTGTGGCAGCCTGCGGCACCAAGCTCGATCTACGCCACCTCCCAGGCAGCCTCCGCAGCCATGTGAAATCGGCCTCCAGCGACCAATGTTTCGCCTCACTCCGGGCACCTCGTAAGCAGGGACAGTTCCTTAACCGTCAAATAGGTGTACCGAGTTGGAATCAGGAGGATTATGTAGGATTAGAAAGGCGGACGTGTGGAGCTCGTTCAAGCTGTGTCCGCCATGATAGCCTCTCATGCCACGCCCCAATATATGAATTTTTAACGCAAAAATCAAAAATTCTTTACTTGAAAAAGTCTGAAGCTCCTACTGGCCCTATCTATTCATGCTTCAGTACCTTGGCGGTGTCGAAAATCAAAGACATGGCATCAGAAACCAAGGACATGGCATCGGAAACCAAGATTTGGCGTCATGTAGTGGAAGTGAGGTGTTGTGGTCACAGGTGAAACGTTGGTTCCTTCAGGCAGTGCTGGGTCATTGAAGTTTGCGCCGATCTGGGACCATGCATTCCACAGAGAAGGTGATGATGCATCGGTTGTGGGAGCGAGACCTAGGTTCTAGAAGACGATGTGGAATTCAGGCGGCTCCGATGTCGAGAGTGCAAAGCGTTGATTCCTCATAATCGAAGTCAAACCTTTGGGTCCAAGGTGCTGCAACGATCGCGAGTTAAGCAGGGTCGGAGAATAATATGAGACCACAAATTACTTTATCCATAACTAGCCACATGCAATTCCTTTTTTCAGAGTACATTTATCACCAGCTTTCAAGAGGTGGAAAATGTGACTAGAAAATAATTTGATTGTGCCCAATAATTCCTGCACCTGTTAAACAGTGAAATTATTCAGGTACTATCCAGCATGAGTTGGAATGGGGCCTTTGTTGGAATAATACCAGAATGTAGGATTCATTGGATTATTGCTCCCCTGCAGAATGTGATGATGGGCTGCTGACCGCCCATATTTCACATATTTAATTGAATTTTTGATGAATGGGCTATCTTGAAGAATTGGGTGCCACCGGAGGGTTGGAGGTGCCCCTGCACAGCAGGGGCTGCAGGGGCCTGCATTACACTCCTGGTATCAAATTACAAAGAGCACCAGGGGCACAGCAGACATGTAAGCACGTGCTCTTGGGGCTCACTAGTTTTATAGAAGGGGGCGCAGACCTTTGTGGGGCCTTTTCTGTAATACAAATCGCACTGACCCACATATAGCACCACGCTATCATTTGAGGGCATTCTCTCATTTGCAAGGCGGAGTGGCCCTATGCTAGCAAGGGAATCACTTTGCCTCTGCGCCCACGTCATATTATAGATGCGGGCACAGAAGCAAATATGCTGGTGCGCTACAAAAAGGTAGCTCACTTTCAGTGCACCTCCTCAAAGCAGCCCTCTGGAGGGAAGAAAGGGGGTCCGTTTGATCCCACCCCTGACATCACCTTGCAGGCAGGTGCAGTCACTCACTGCAGCCGTATGCAAGGGGATCTCTCTCCCCTCTTTAAAGTGCAGGCGGGTTGCCACCTATGGATCAGCTTTGAAACAGTTGCTCCATATTTTGCTTGAACGCGCTGCCACAGCGCAGCGCGAGTTCATGGCTGCCCTGTGCCCGTATTCATGGTAATATGGCTCACTGTCCCTGTTTGCCCACTGCGCACCAATCTTAAGGTTCACTGTGACACAAACAGGGAAAGAATACCATATATGTAATATGGCTCCTGGTAGGGTGGTATTTCTACTTCAAGGAAGATGTTATATTTATCTAGTGGGATTGTAGCAGAACTTTTAGGCAGCACTGTTGTAACTTTAACAAGGAAAATACTGGCACTACTGTGCAGGGCTCGAACACTTTTAGTGGGACCATAGGTATAATATTTTTTCAGCAGGGTTGCTATACTTTTAATAAGGCAAATATTGAGGTTCTCATCAGGGCTGCTATTCTTTCAGGGGTATAATGAAAGCTCTTTTTAGCTGGAAGGTGGCTACATGCATGAGGACTGTGCTGTATGCTGTAACCATATATATATATATATGTTTTTTTCCATTTCAAAAGATCTTCCCTACACAAGACAGGTGTGTTTGTGGGGAAGGGGTGGATAATTTCACGAGACTCTGATTGGCACTTCCCCTTCGGATGAAAGCAGAGATTTCACGTTGTGAAATGTTAACATCTCCATGACCTGAAAAAGGAGAAAAAAACTATGTTAAAGTCAATACTGTCTACTACTTTGAATAGAACCGCCGTGCCTTTTGACAACACGATAGCACTATGAAAATACAGGAAACAGGACTTACAGTGAAAATAAATACTGCCTGTGAATGTTTTTACAACAGAGATCATTGTCAAAGATTTTTTCTTTTCTGGTTGTGACCATGAAGGGACTTTGTTCTAGCGTGGCAGTGCCAGTATCCCACAAGGAACACAACTTTTTCTATTGCTCCAGACTTTGGCACCTATTCGAAAGATGATCAATCCCGCCTTTTCTGGAGCCGGCACATTTGCCTACTACCTCTCAGCGGCAGTTTCCATCGGCATAATTCATAATTGCATTTCCTAATAAGTAGGCGCCTCTGCATGACCGGTTGGGTTGGGGAAGAGTCATTTACAAGTCAGATGCCACTAGTGCTAGGCAAGTATAATGAGTTGGCACGGAGCAATTAGGTAAGTTGGATGTTGTTTACATGACATTAAGGAAGCCTATGAAGCGGACCTATCAGCTTTCATCCATGCAGACCAGCTCCAACAGTCAACTCCCGTCAGGCATATAGTCCAAGGTAGAATACTTGCATGCAACCAAACACAGGCACGCTCACACATCTACATTGTACAAGGAGCAAAGGAAGAAACAGTAACAAGATTCATCGAAGGATACAACAGCTCCCCTCCTAAAAATAAACAACTGAAAAATACTTTATCTACAAAGCACAAGTACAATAATGAGTAAACATATATAAACATAGGCCAACAATAATATTCAAATGCAGCAAAAAATAAATCACACAAAAAAATATTTAAGAAAAGAGACACATCAAAGGTATCATAACTTTACCTAAAAAAATATATTATAAGCATCAAATTTCTGTAAATAACTTGGTTTTTTGGACACGCAACCAAATCTGGAAGTGATAACATTATGATCGCCACCTCAATTCTCATTATGAGAGTGCACAGGATTTACCTCCTGATTACCCTCGGGATTTGTAGACAAATCAAAAAAAGAGAAAGATTTGACATAATTTGTTGAGTATTACACAGAACATTATCATGTTTTGAAATTTCACATTCCTGCAGAACTCCCGTAGGAAATAAACTATCCCCTGGCACTTCTAACTTTCTTATTATAATATCTTACTGAAAATCCTGAAGAAGAATCCAACTCCTCTTGGACCACCAACGCTCATCCACCAACTGTATAGATGTATGAGCAACCTTACTGTTAGAAATGGGGGTCTCTAGTTGGCAATGGCTGGCCACTGTCCAAGTAGGGACCCTTCTTCCTAAGTCAGAGTAAGGGGGCTACACCCTTTGATAACCCCTGCTCAACCCTGTGGTAACGTAGCACGAGCAGCTAGGCTTATCTCAGAGGCAGTGTGTAAAGCATTTATGATCATACACAGTAACACGTGAAGGACACTATAAAGGGACACCACACAAGTAGTTATAAAAAATAAGTATCGTTATATATAGACTTAACACAAGACCAATAACGGTAAAAAGCCACAATACTGAAAAAGGGGGGTACTCTTGAAAAGCTGGAAAAAGAGTTCAAAGTGTTCAAATAGGGGCTCAGTTCAAAGCAGGGGTCTCTGTGACCCTTTTACTTACAAAGTACCTGGATTTCGTAGCAAAACAAGTAAAATGTCGCAAACGAGCTGTAGTGATGATTTTCCCCACACTTGGCCAGCGATGCGTTGAATCCTTGCCGCAAGGGAGGATGATGCGCTGATCCTGTTGCATGTGCGATCTTGTTGCGATGAAAGAAAATGGCGCCCAGCGTGGGAGCGATGATCCGGGTGCGATGCGAGGAAAACGGTGGCAGCCCGGTGGCCGCTCTGCGATGTCGTGATGCGATGATCTCGATGCGATGATCTGGGGTTAGCGAGTCTTCAACAAAGCCTCCAATGTGCGATACGATGATCTTTGTGGTTAGCGAGCACATTGTGGCCCGCATGCATGCAATGCGATGATCTTTGGTTTGCGAGCGCTCGGCGGCAGTAGCGCGATCATCTTTCTTACGCGGTTCAGCTGCGGCGGCTCGCAAACAGGCGTTAGCGACGATTTCAGCACTCTCTTCTCTGTAGAAGAACTTGAGGCCCTGGAACTCACAAGGGCCTCGCCTGCATATAGAAATCCTCGCTGGGAGGAATCAGGAGGCTGGTGGGGGAGTCAGATGGGCCTGTGACTCCAGCAGGAGGCTAGCTCTCTTCGAGCCCTCGGGTGATTTCTTAGCAAAATAAAAGTCTCCCAAAAGTCCTTTTCCCTCTTTTTCCAAGTCCAAGGGGAACTACTGCAGGCCAATCCAAGAAATAGCACACAAGCACAAGGCAGTCCTCTCCTGCAGATCCCTACAGTAAAAGGGACAGAAGTTCTTCTTGACATCCAGGAGTAATACAAAAATCAGGTGTTTGGGCACAGATATTTATACCCCAAAAGTCTTTGTTCTCAAAAGTCTCTAGTCACGGAACCCAGCCAGAACTAGTTATGTTCAGGTCTGGAGCGCTTTGTTTACCAGGCTGCATCCTTCCTTTCAGAAAGAGGGGGTTTGCCATCAGACGCACATTAGGAGGCGGAGCCAAAATTCACCTTGCCAGGCACAGCCCTATTCAGGTCAAGGAGCTACCCCTCCCCAGTACTCGATGCAGACCTCTCTATTCAACACAAGTCTGACTCAGCCTGCCTTGCCCCTCTAAACCCAGACAGCCAATACACATAACAGCAGAGCACACTGAAAGGCTTAGGCTTTCTAAAAGTGGTATTTTCAAACACAGAATATTAAAACCAACTTTGCTGGAGTGGTGTGGAGTGCAAAAAACGATGGATTTAGGCCTAGATCTCCGTACTGGGGTGAATGTATGCAGTGCTTAATTTGAGCCGGGGCTTGCCGGTGCTTAGCACCGGCACCTAATTATGAGGGCCGGGTCTATGTCACGGCGGCCGCGGCATTGATTAAAGTCAGTCAGCTGTGTAAATGAAAGTCTCCACTGTAACGCGTGACTCGTGCACTGCTCCGCGCTCATTGGCTTAGTGTTAGTTTACTCTTTACTGCGGGGCCGGGCTCGTTGACTTAGTGTTAGTTTACTGCCGGGGTGGGGGGGTGACGTGTTGCCTCTCTTAAGTTCACATGAGTCTGAGGCACATTGCGCCACTCTGGGAGGGACTGCCCGAGAGCAAACAGCTGAGCAGTGCCTCGTAATTCTCCTGCCTAAGGCTGATGATGATGGAAAATACATTGTTCTCCCCGGCGTAATCACCTGACCTGCTTGAAAAGCTGCGCAGCCCCCAGAGCAGGTCAGCCTTCTCGAAAAAGCACCTCCTCCCCCCACTCTCTAACTTCCGCGCGCCTCTCCGCTGGCGCTGCTGCTTCCTGCCCCTACAGTGATCCTGACGTCCTGACGTCACTCTGATAGCGGAAAAAGCGGGCATTTGATGTTCCTTTCTAGAGAGAGAGCATTTGAAAATAAATAATACAGTGGGTCACGGCATGCTCCTTCAGTCCTGAACCATGTCTGCCACAATGCCACCGGAGTGCCCGTACAAGCCCCAGGAGCAACCACTGTAAGAAGAGGGGCAACACAAGGGTGCAGCTTCTATATCATGTTTGATGTTTGAAGATTCGGCTGCGGCAGTGACTCCTTCCATCGCACAGGGCTGAGGCTGCCAGTCCACTCCAGTGCCGTTTGTGAAGGCGCCAAGGGGAGCAGAGGTGGCGCGGACCGGCTGTGAGGTAAGTTTTCTGTTCTACAAAATGTAACCCCCCCCCCCCCCCCCCTCCCCCCCAAACGCACCTCGAGTATGGTGGAGTGGCACAGTCGAACATCACAGTGCTTGGCACTGGCAGCTTAAGGGAATAGATGAAAGATGACATCTCAAGTGCACCCACCAGTTAAATGCTACATCTTTTAAACATCTTTAATTAGAAGAATGTCAGCAGACATATGAACAACATAGATCATTAGTAAACCAACTGGCCCATGCACTAGGGAAGGTGACAGTATGTGGCAGCGATGCATATCCATAGATAGTCAATGCAAGCAAGCGTCCCCAACCCCCCAGCACCCCCCAGGTGCGTGCATGGTTCTTACCGCTAGTCTTTTAGCCAGCAGTACAGGGTTTGTTTATATCTCCAGCACAAGTTAGGACCCCCGTTCTCGGGCCTTAGAATAGACCCTTCCTAACTGAGGCAAGGTCATCCACCCTGGAATCAACATGTCCGTCTTTTCCCCGGGTCCTCCTCCGCCCAGTCTTCTCTTCTAACCACTTTCAATCGCAGTTCTTCCGCCAGTGCCCATTCCAAGACATTTTTGGTCTTTTTTTTAATAGGAGTCCCTATATTTGACAGCCAATGAATCGCCAAAAGTGAGGCTAGTTTTGCAAATTTATGATGCATATATCCCTGTCTGGGTTTAGCCCCAATGCCCACTAGGCCGTGCTGTATCACTGTCTGGAGATTGATGTGGGTCACCTGTTTTGTCACTGCAGCATCCCAAGAACCCCTCAGTATGCTACACGTCATGTGTAGGTCTGAGGCCTCTTGTTCAGCACGTCTTGGGCATCTATAGGTTCTATTGGGGTCTATTCATTGTACTGTAGTGGGTGCAGGCATGTGCAGTGAATGGAACTGAAGTGTGCCAGTTTAAATCTGGCATTGCTGCCCACTTCTTGGACTTGAGCACAGCCCCCCCTCGTCTGTCAAGGGGCTCTGCAGGTCTCTGTCCCATGCTGCCGTGCCTTCATCACTGCAGGCCTGTCCTCTATTACCTCGTTATACAAATCAAATGTGACACTAGAGCACTACCCTTCATGCCCTATGGGATCGATTCCATCCCTGAGGAAGCCCAGGGCACCTCCGGTAATACAGTCCAGATCTTTCCTGCTTTGTGTGCTAGTTTAGCAGGTTGTAAGAATTCCGTGTAGCTGCCAAGTTTCCATGTGTGATGTGCTTCTCCAGTCCAGGTTTTTTCCTCTGATTTACGGGACGTGCAGTCCTGTGTTATACTGAAATAAACAGGACTACAAGTCCCAGAATTCAAGGGAAAAAACGTGGACTGGAGCAGCACATCACGGATAAACCTGGGAAACTTGAGAATGACTCCTCTGCATGAGTTGTGACAATCAGCATTAGGCCTGCGTCTTCCCAGCAGCAGCAGAGTCCTGTGGATGGAACACCTATGACAGGCCAGGCTGTCCAGTGTGATGTCACGAAGACCGCACTAAGTGCAGAGAGAGGAGAGGCCTCCCCTGCAGCAGAGACAAGGACAGGCCCCCGACCTGGCTTTCGTTTAGGTTCCGAAAACAACGGAAGGCTGTTGTTACTTCTGGTGACAAAAAGATGTCAAATAGGATTTTAGAAGAACAAGGTAAAACACATTTTTATTAACTTGGGTTTTTAAACTTGATGTGTGCTTCAGTTGAAGGCTCAAGTAGAATTCAATTGCAATCGCCAGAATGCATCTCGTATTTTTATGAATGTCTGCTTACACTGTGCTGTGATCGTTAGCACATTATTAAAACATTAATCAGCTATCATTTAGGTGATTTGGGATGAAGTTGAGAACATTCAGTCTCAGAGCGTATAATATAAAAGGGTCGAATATTGGCAGTGATTGTTTATTTTAAGCGGGATCCACTTGTCACCGCAAATGGCAGTGTTTGTAGTCTGTCGCAGGTGCTGCCCTCAGGGAATGAAAGGGTGTCTTAAGCTGTTGTTGAAATTGAGAAGATCTCAAACAGCTCTCCTACCAGTGGTACCCAAGAGGCTGGTGCGCTGCACAGCTCCCGTTCTAGAAGTTAGTAGCGCTAGCTCTTTTTCATTTTAATATCTGCGCTTTCTAACGAAAAGTCATGTTTTCTATCAAAAGACGTTTACCGTATATGTACCCAGTCTATCAGTGACCTTGCAAAAACACGCGGCAAAGTGCATTTGGCGGTGTGTAGAGGTGCATTAGATGGCTTTGATGGACTGTCATCTTGTCCATGCTGTAGGTGTGATAGGTGAGTTTGGTAGGTACATGAGTACTCCCCCCAGGGCACTAAATCTGTCTCTAGGAAGATCTAAAAACATGCAAAAAATGGATCCTTTAGTTTTGTTTTAACATTGCTTTCATCCATCAAGTAGAAGATACAGTAGCCAATGACTGAGCCATCAACTCAGCCTGAGGTCATCCAAACCCACATCATGAGCTGAATCCCCTACCCCGAAACAGACATTCAATCACAAATATTAGTGCCCTCAATAATACAATTGTGATGGTGCTAGTAATGCTCCCCTGGGCCACTAGGAAGCAGCAGGAACAGTGCAACAAGCGATGCAGACAGAATCTGTCCCATTACTTACATCTTCAAGCTGGAGAACCAGGTTCGAGCCTGGGGGGAGGCCTACACATCATGTGATTCTGGGCACGCAAATAATCACCCAATCTCACTGTGCCTAAAAATGAATGTGTCCCGTCCGTCTGTAATGGAGCTGGTGCTCATGTGAAGCGCCACTTGAAGATGTGGGTTGAGCCAATAAAGTGGGTGGAGCCAGTGTCGAGAGTGGGTGGAGCCTGAAAAGTGGGTGTGGCCTCCGACAAATTTTTCAGCACCTGCACTTCATATTTTACAAATTAAGCACTGAATGTATGACATTGTTCTGCATTCTGTCCATCAATTGTAGTTTTTGCATTTGTCACCCCGAGTGTGATGGGTATGCTCAGACGTGAGTCCCATGCTCTCCACACCACTGGAGTCAAGCTATCCTGGCTGAAGACGGCTGATAGCCAGAAACTGGTCCTAGGATGCTTGGTTCAGGTTCAGGAAAGATATGGCTTGGCAGTTCGGGCTGGACTGTTCCCATGAGGCACAGGGTCAAGGCTGATTTGCATGAATCTATGACAGAATATCGACGGACATAATATCGACCTACAGAACATCGAAGCTGGAATATCGAAGCAAGTATATCGACACCCTATCTACAACATAGTAAGTACAAAAATATCGAAACCAAAATATCGTAATTAAAAATATGGGGTTTTTTTCTGTTAAAAAAAAGTAAAATGAAGTAAATAATACTTATAAATAAAAGAAACATATTTAAACATTTTTAATAATGTTTAAAATTAATAAATAATACATATTGAATAATATAACTTTAATTAAAAATAAACATAACATATAATATATACTTACCTAATATTACATTTTATTAATTATTTTAATTACTTATAAATTATTTAAGTATATTATAAATTACAAAAATATCTACACACAAAATAATAATATAAATAAAAAGAAACAAATATATTTAATACATTTAAAAAAATTAATATACTTTCAATATTTTAAAACTTAATTAAATACACCAGTATCTAAAATAATACAAAAAATATTAAATACATAAATAAATAAAAATACTATTTAAAGTCCCAAATAAACTACAGTAATGAAAACAATGGATAGCGTAGAATCTAAAATTACTATTCCCACTCCAGAAAATGAAACAGTAGGGAAAGCGTTAAATAGCGTAAGGGTAAAAATTACTATTCCCACTCCAGAGAGTCAAACAGTAGGGAAAACGTTGGATAGTGTAAGGGTAAAAATTTCTATTCCTACTCCAGAGAGTGCAACACTAGGGAAAGCGTTGGATAGCGTAGGGGTAAAAATTACTATTCCCACACCAGAGAGTGCAACAGTAGGGAAAGCGTTGGATAGCGTAGGGGTAAAAATTACTATTCCAACTCCAGAGAGTGAAACAGTAGGGAAAACGTTGGATAGCGTAGGGTAAAAATTACTGTTCCCACTCCAGAGAGTGCAACAGTAGGGAAAGCGTTGGATAGCATAGGGGTAAAAATTACTATTCCCACTCCACAGAGTGCAACATTAGGGAAAGCGTTGGATAGCGTAGGGGTAAAAATTACTATTCCAACTCCAGAGAGTGAAACAGTAGGGAAAACGTTGGATAGCGTAGGGTAAAAATTACTGTTCCCACTCCAGAGAGTGCAACAGTGGGGAAAGCGTTGGATAGCATGGGGGTAAAAATTACTATTCCCACTCCAGAGAGTGCAACATTAGGGAAAGCGTTGGATAGCGGGTGGGTAACAATTACTATTCCAACTCCATAGAGTGAAACAATAGGGAAAGCAGTGGATAGCGTAGGGGTAAAAACTACCATTTCCACTCCAGATAGTGCACCAGTACGAATAGCGTTGGATAGCATAGGGGTAAAAATTACTATTCTAAATCCAGGGGGTGTAACAGTAGGGAAAACATTGGATAGCGTAGGGGTAAAAATTACTATTCTAACTCCATAGGGTGTAACAGTAGGGAAAACATTGGATAGCATAGGGTAAAAAATACTATTCCAACTCCAGAGGATGTAACAGTAAGGAAAGCGTTGGATAGCGTAGGGGTAAAAATTACTATTCCAACTCCAGAGGGTGCAACAGTAGGGAAAGCGTTGGATAGCGTAGGGATGAAAATTACTATTCCAACTCCAGAGGGTGTAACAGTAGGGAAAACATTGGATAGCGTAGGTGTAAAAATTATTATTCCCACTCCACAGCGTGCAACAATAGGGAAAGCGGTGGATAGCGTAGGGGTAAAAATTACTATTTCCACTCCAGAGTGCAACAGTACGGAAAGCTTTGGATAGCATAGGGGTAAAAATTACTATTCCAACTCCAGAGGATGTAACAGTAGGGAAAACATTGGATAGCGTAGGGGTAAAAATTACGATTCCAACTTCAGAGGGTGTAACAGTAGAAAAAACATTGGATAGCGTAGGGATAAAAATTACTATTCCAACTCCAGAGGATGTAACAGTAAGGAAAGCGTTGGATAGCGTAAGGGTAAAAATTACTGTTCCAACTCCAGAGGGTGCAACAGTAAGGAAAACGTTGGATAGCGTAGGGGTAAAAATTACTATTCCAACTCCAGAGGGTGCAACAGTAGGGAAAGCGTTGGATAGTGTAGGGGTAAAAATTACTATTCCAACTCCAAAGGGTGCAACAGTAAAAAAAAGCGTTGGATAGCGTAGGGGTAAAAATTACTATTCCAACTCCAGAGTGTGTAACAGTAAGGAAAGCGTTGGATAGCGTAGGGGTAAAAATTACTATTCCAACTCCAGAGGGTGCAACAGTAGGGAAAGCGTTGGATAGTGTAGGGGTAAAAATTACTATTCCAACTCCAAAGGGTGCAACAGTAGTGAAAGCGTTAGATAGCGTAAGTGTAAAAATACTATTCCAACTCTAGAGGGTGCAACAGTAGGGAAAGCGTTGGATAGCGTAGAATTTAAATATAACATGATTATGAATAATTTTTATATTTAAAATAATGTATAATTAATTTTTTTAATAAATCTGCATCATTTACAAACAATAATTATTAAAAGCAATTAAATCTGAATAATTAATTAATAATACATTAACAACAAATAACAATAAATATTAATTATTAAATATTACTCACCAAATAATAAATATTAAACAATAAAATATTTTTCATTACAAAAAAATATTATTTAAAATTAATTCACAATTAAAAATTATTGAACAATACAATTATTTTTTATACCAAATAATACTTTTTATAAAACACTGATTACCAATTAATTACAAATATTTTCTAATTAATAAGAAATAATTACCAATAAAAATATTAATTGCCAAATAACAAAATTATTTACCAATGAAATAATTAATTACCAATTACAAAAATGATTTCCCAATTACAAACGTGAATTACCAAATTTTCTATTTAAATAATTAATTGCCAATTAATAATTAATTATACATAAAATAATTATCCATAACAAACAAAATTATGAATTAATAATTAATTACATTAATATACTTCCCACCCAATTCCCCTATGAACCCACAACCCGCTACAAAAATAAAAACTAAAATTAATTAAAATTAATTTACAATTCCTAAAAATTATTAATTAATTAAGTATATTTTAATTACTTCCCACCCTATTCCCCTATAAACCCACAACCCGCTCCGGTACTAAAACGTAAAATTTACTTAAAAATAACATTATTAATATATAAAAATAATACACATATAATATAAAATCATTAAAATACTTAACAAAAACATATTACACATACATAATTAAATACATAAAAATAATACAAATATCGATATTAATAACATCAAATTTAGTTAGATCGATATATATGCTATCGATATTAATAACTTCGATATTACTTACATCAATATAAATAGATTCGATATTGCTTACCTAAGGGTCGATATTCTGTCCAACGATATTCTTGACATTGAAATTCTGTTCCTTTCCTATATTTCCAACTCTATATTTGTGTAGGTCGACAATTAGGAATCGATATTTAGACTGTGTACCGATTTGCATATGGCCATGTCTGAACTGGGGTGTGTGGAGTGCAAAAAAACAATGGATTTAGGCCCAGATCTCTGTACTGGGGCGAATGTATGACATTGTTCTGCATTCTGTCCATCAATTGTTGTTTTTGCATTTGTCACCCCGAGTGGGAACTGTATGCTCAGACGTGAGTCCCGTGCTCTCCACACCACTGGAGTCAAGCTATCCTGGCTGAAGATGGCTGATAGCCAGAAACCGGTCCTAGAATGCTTGATTCCGGTCCAGGGAGGACATGGCTTGGCAGTTCGGGCTGGACTGTTCCCATGAGGCACAGGGTCAAGGTTGATTGCATATGGCCATGTCTGAACTGGGGTGGTGTGGAGTGCAAAAAAACGATGGATTTAGGTGCAGATCTCTGTACTGGGGGGAATGTATGACATTGTTCTGCATTCCGTCCATCAATGGTTGTTTTTGCATCTTCCTATAACATTGTCACTGGTGACCAGAATCCGCCGTAATATTCACATCGACATTTCCAATTCTCACATAATAGTACAGTTCATTCTTGCTATCCATTTCACCAGCATCCAGATTCAAATCAATTTTCAAAATGGTAGTAGTAGCAATATTACCAATTTCCTGTCATTCAGTATTGCCTACTTCCTGTTACTCGATCTCAGAAATGCAACTTACTTTCAAACCTCTACGCATACTCTTACAGATCGTCATAAAGTGACATATTTTATTACATTTGTTGCACCTTTTGCCTTGAGGTGGACACCTCACAGTGTCACTCAGATGATAACATGAGCCACACCTAAAACATGCACCGCCACATAATAAAACATTACTGGTTTCACCAGCATCCTGTTTTTTACCCGAACCAATATTAACATTCTCTGACTTCTCAGGCTGACCAGCGTTTTCCAATATTGTAACAGATTTTATAGACCGTTCTATACCCTTTCCTCTTTTTATCGTTTGATCAAGCGTGGGATAGTACAGCATAATAAATGCTCTTGTACCTTCTTTAAATGGCAATTCAAAACAATTTGATCACTAATGTATTGGCCAACTGCATTTTCAAATATGCATGTACAAGCCAGAATTCTCAGAGTAGCAACATCTTGATCTAGAGATTCTACAGAGTCTTGTTTATGCGACTACTAATTAATTATTTCTATGACAATACTGGGTTCCTCAGAAAAATGTTGTGATTGTCTTTTCTCAGCTTCAATGTACACATACCAATCCTCTGCGCACCCTGAATCCTTGCTAGGTGTTTGTACTTCTGGAAGATGGTCAAATATTCTTTGGCCTTCACTCCATCAACAGTTGAACAACAGGGCCAGTTTTCTAGCAGGTGAATAACCACCAGCAGCTGGGGATGTCAAATCATTTTTGAAAGCCTTGCACCATCTTTTTCTATTCTAGCACTGGTTTCCCAGGATTCATTACAGACTTGGAGATGTTTGTACATGAGCACTACTGGCCATAATGACTTATTTAACTTAGTGTTGCGTGAAGCCCAAAAGCAATAACAATTTTCAAACAGGGCGGTACCAGATTTGACTCCCACACCAGCAAGGTCCATAAATCCATTATCGTAGTGCAGTTAGAGGCAAGAAGAAATACTGAAGCCAACCTGCTTCTTCATCTTAATACAGAGTAAGCACATAAAAAACTAGTCACAGAACTGCCAAACTCTGCCTACACTTACGTGCCAGTGAATGAATAATTGGACTCCAGTTTGGAGCAAGTTACTTCATAACTTGTCGTGCGCACATAATATAAGGTGAATATTTCCACAAATGACCTCTGTAAGATATGCGTGTATGACAGGGATAGAAAACATTGGCCTGTTGAACAGCAATGAAGTATGCAGCAGCACTTAAGATGGTTGCCATTCCTCCATAACACCACAATGCAGAGTGTCATGGAAAGACAGGACGGACACAGCACAGCCTGCTGCAATCACGATGGCCTCAGTTCAACGTAGACACTGATGCGCAGCCTGATGTGTCCCTCATGCCAGATGCCTGACGAATGACGCATAGAGGCAGCCCCGATCATCACTGCCGAATCCAGGAATATTACAACTCTTCCAAAAATCACTGCTCCATCTGCCGTCTCCTCAAGGACACAATTGCACCGGAATTGCTTCAAGGAAATCCACCAAGAAGCCTCGAACAGTTAGCGGTAACTCCAACTGCCGCTAACACCAGTAAGGCAATGAGCCACTTCAAAGACTACCAAGATCGTCACCAATGAGTTGACACAAGGCGATCAGGTAAGTTCAATGTTGTTTATTTGATTTTAAGCAAGCATAAGAAACGGGTCCATCAGCTTGCATCCATGCAGACCGGCTCCAACAGGCAGCTGCCTTCAGGCAGAATGTTCAAGTTAGAATGCATGTATGCAACTGAACACAGGCACGCTCACACATCTACATTCTATAAGAAGCAAATTAAGATACAATGAAAGGATTCAATAAAGGCTACAACAAGAAGGTCTGGCATCTGACGGACTTCATATTAACCTCAATGCCATTGCCTCTCAAAGTCCGAAAGGGTTGGCAATGTTAGAAAATTGGAATGTTGAACGCTCCATTGAAGATAATGGAGTGCTCCGGACTTCTAATGCTGGTAGAAACCTGGAGCATCAACATTCCAATTTGTATTCACAGTAACAGCCTCCGCAGGCTCTGAGAGGTCTTTTTTTTTTTTTTTTACAAATTAGAACATTCTGCCCTCTAGGATTGAAATGATGCATTAGCCTTAAAGCCCTCCATGGCAGGCTCTACCAGCCATTAAAGGCCCGCTGCCTTTTTAAAGGCCCTCGTCTTTGGCTCAGGCCTTTAACGCTGGAGCGGACCTTTAATGGCCGGTAGAGCCCGCAACGACAGGCTCTAAGGCAATAATTTTAAGCTTGAGATCCTGTTATTGGCCTGTGCATTTGTATAGACAGTGACATATTTGAGGTCTTCCTGGAGCCTTGCCTGTTTGAAAGACCTAAAGGTTGAGAGAGCAGGATGGTTTACAGTCACCCATGTAGATCAACCACTGGGTGTACAATCCCCATTGCACTGTTGCTAAAACTGCTCTTTGGGGTGACCCAACCCATATTTACAGCCTGCTCCATTAACAGCCATGCCCACACAATGGAAGTTGTGGGGCAGGGGTACTTTGAGCTCCCTCTTCCAGATGAAAGGACCACAACACTACAGACTTAAACAATATTTCAGGTTTGATAGTGTTAGGCTTAAAGCATTTTCTTGCTTAATAGGATTAGTTGTTGATGGTGTAACTGGTTTAATAGGGTTAGTTGTTAATGGTGCTTCTTTTATCACGTTTCTATTTTGTATTATTTCAGGTTTAATACTATACTGTATCGAATGGCATTTGCTCTTGTTATTACAGTGACGTAGACGTTTAAGGTTAGGTCTTAAAAGCTAAATAAACAAGCATGATTATGATGCTTTGTACAGATGTGTATTTGAATGGAAATTAACTTTTGCATCATGGGGTGTTGGAGAGTGAGTCAGAGCTTGCAGCTGAGAAGTGAGCGGCAGAGAATATAGGATCTCTGCCTTAAGCCCTTCTGCCCTGGACAGAGAGGGGCAATACATCATTTTAACAGCCTTGATGATGTCCACTATTTGTTTTCGAGATCAGAAGTTGTTTAGAAATGCTCCTGGCAGAATTTTATGATTCAGAAAACAGAGTGATATACAGGGAAGACTGAGTGAGTGACTTTCAGAAAACAGGAAAGACCATAAGGTGATTTGCACGTTGAGAGATTTGAAAGGCAACATATTTAGAAAGAAGCTTTGCAGTTTTTCACCTTGGAATTCAATTTATAAGGTGTCCCTTTCAACTTTATTGGTTTAGGGGGTCCTGATATTACATTCAAAGGTTTGCCAACAGATTTATGCAAAATGCACGTCTTTAAAAGCTGGGAGTGTTACATTCTTAGGTGTACACTTGTGTTTGAAGTCCATTCCCATCTTATAGCATTATAAAAATATATTGATAAAAATAAATTAGAGTAATGTTTCAACTGTATATAGGTGACGGGTTGTAAATTAGATCTACTGAATCCATTAGTGTTGTAATGAATAATGCCATCATGCATATTTCTCTTCTAATTATATGGAAAGATTTCACCGGAATTCAGGCCAGAGACTCTGTTGCTAATCCACTCCATCCCCATACAGTCAAATAAGACCTGCAATGAACTCCAGGATCTGAAGTGACTGCACAGAGCGAAAAAAGGCAAGGGAGAGATAGAGAGACAAGAAATACTTCATTACCTCCTGTCCCTCCCTCGCCTTCCTTCTTAACGTATGAGGCCTCTGACTCCCCCTAAATTCACCCCCAGCCTAGAAAAAATCGGCCCATCCCCACCTCCACCTGTTCTTCTTTGTCTCCCTAGGTGAGACTTACCTTTGGTTACTCTCTGTGGCGGTGCCGGAGAGGCTTCGATCTTGTTCTCTCCGACAGCGGTGCAGGGTTCTCCCGGCGCTGCTGTGTCTCCACGGTCACCTCGCGGTGGAGGGGTGGAGCACTTGCTCAGGAAGCTGCGACAGTGTCTGGCAGTCCTCCTGTGGCTGGGGATGTGTTTCCAGGTCGGGGTTGCAAGGTGGCCTCTACGCCCTTGTCTGTACACGCCAATGAGACCTAGTAGGACGGGCTTTGACCCCTTATTTTATTTCTTTTGGGGAATATGGAGGATTTTTTTCCTGATTGGGGATATTTTCGTGGAGGTTTTTTATTGGATGCTGGCAGGGTTGGTTTTCTGCCATATAGAGGCGGTTGCTGTGGGTTGGCTTCTCCATTGTGCAGCAAGCTTGGGTCGCCAAAGGTTATTCAACAGAAACAACCTCGTGTCTTATTCTTCCTCTTCATGTCCTGATGGGTCTCCAGTCCCCCTGAAGCACCATAGATGCCAGTGCCCTGCGGAGATGACATGCCTCTCATGACTAAGAGGAGTTGCAGTGCATGATTGATTGAGCCTGCTGTGACTAGAGTTCTGCAGGCTCGTCCAGTGCTTTCGCCTTCTGGTCTGTCCCGTCCATTGGATCCTGTGATTGATTTATCCCCTTTGGATGGTGAGGGTCCTTCTACTTCCTCTGGCGGAAAGTACGTCTCCAGGGAGGAGATGTGGGACATTCTGTCTCATGTGCGGGACAATTTAGGATTTCCTCTGTTCCATCTAGGCGAGGACAGAGGGACTCTTTTTCCTCATACGCCAAACCCTCCCGGTTGGGCATGCTCTTTCAAGGCCCAGTAAAGGAGATGTTGCTGAGAGAATGGCGTGAGGTGGACACATTTCAGGTCTCTTGCTACCTCCAGAAACTTTACTCGTTGGATGGGGACGACCCCTTGCCACACAATGTGAAGTTGGACTCTTTTCTGGCCAAGCTGATTGACAAAACAGCTATTCAACCTGAGGATTATACCCTGACTGATGCTATGGATGAGAAGGTGGACTCTGGCCTTAAAAAGGCGTTTGCTTCAAAAACTTAGCGCTGAGGGCTAGCCTTCTTTCTGCCTATTCTGCACAGTCCTTAGTGCAGGATTTTGAGAAATTGACTGCGGCTGTTCAGAATGGCTCATGATGCTCTGACCTCTGGCCGCGATGGAGCAGCAGGCTAAGCTATTGGTCGACATTTCCTCTTACGTTAATAAGTCATTTGCTATGTCTACTGGGGTCTTGGTGGCGACGAGACATTCCCTATGGCTCCAACACTGGAAATCTGATCCTGCGGAAAAGGCGGCTTTGTTGAAATTGCCATTTGATGGCCAGGCTCTCTTTGGGGATCAGTTGTCAGCCATGGTCTCTAAGGCTTTCAAAGACCAAAAGCATGCCTTGCTTTATAAAGGGGGTTCGGCTTCGTCTGGTAAGCTTTGGAATAGAGACTCTCGGTCATCCCCGAAGCATGAGTCTCATCAGTCTTTCTGAAGGAGATGTTTTCAGCCCCGTTTTTCTTCCAAGCACGCTGCCTCCGCGCCTTAGGGCTCTGCCAAGAAGGGTCCCTGACAACTACTGTCTGGAAGATTTACTGCTGGTGGGAGGCCAGCTAAGGCATTTTCTTCCATGGTGGCGACAGGACATTTCGGATTTCTGGGTCCTGAACAATGTGAATCATGGTAACGTGATGAACTTTTGGCAGGTCCCCTCAGATACAGGGTTCGGTTGAGTCCTCTGCCAATCTCCGGTGCTCGCAGAGTGACTCTCCTGGAAGGGTTGTCCAGTTTGCTTTCCAAATGGGTCATCTGCCTGTTCCAGTCGCAGACATTGGCACCAGGGCCTATTCCATTCTGTTCCTGGTGCAGAAGGTGTCTGGTGATTTTCAGCCCATTCTGGATCTCAAATGGGTCAACTTCTGGGTTCGGACTGTTCACTTCCTTATGTTGACCCTTCAGGCGATTATTTCTATGGTTGGTCCGGGCGAGTTTCTGGCATCCTTGGATCTCGAGAACGTCTATCTCCACATCCCTGTCGCCGCCTCTTCTCAACGTTTCCTGAGATTTGCAGTGGAAGACGCCATTTTCAATTTTGCGTTCTCCCCTTCGGACTCAAATCCTCACCCAGGGTCTTCACAAAGGTCCTGGCGCTTCTCATGGCTCTCCTTCATGCGTATGGGGTGTTCATTCATCCTTATTTGGACGACCTCTTAATGCATGCAGCCCAAGAGTCTCTTTTGCTCACTTAGGTCGGGAGGGCCTTGGAGGTTCTTTAAAGACATTGCTTTCTTGATGAACTGGGGAAAATCTTCTTTGTCCCCCTCTCAAGACATGGTGTTCATCAGGGCTCATTTCAAACTCTGGTCGGCCATGTTACTCTGTCCGACCAGCGTCTGGTCTCTCTTCAGTTGCAGGTTCTGGCCTTGTTGTCCTCCGTCGGTGGAGTGGATGAGGGTGCAGGGGCTGCCATCTGTGGTGTTTAGATTCCCTGGGCTCATTTACAACTTCTTCGCCTGGCCAACTGGATTCTTTTGAGTTGGGCTCCTGGGTCTCAGAGTCTATTGTCTCCGTTGCTAATGATGGTCCAGATCCGGGAGGAGCTTTCCTGGTGGCTCTGCCAGCATCATCTTCTGGCTGGGATTTCCTTGTCTCCCCCGCTCAGCTTGTGGTGACTTCACATGGCAGCCAGTCTGGGTGGGGTGCTTAGCTGGGGCCGAATCAGGTTCAGGGGTGCTGGTCCCTGCAGGACTCCTGAAGGTCTTTGAACCGGAGCGAGTTATGGGCAATTTGGCTGGCCTTTCAGGACTCTCTGCGGGGCGATTTGGAGTTGATTCAGCCTTACAATTTGGTGGCAAAGTCCTATGTCATTAGACAGGGGGGAGCCAGGTCCAGGTCCTTGAACTTGATAGCCAGCAACATTTTTCTGTGGGCTCAGGTTTGGGTGCTGGGTATGTCTGCTCTCTACATTCGGGGGGGTGGAGAATGTGCGGGCCAATCGCTTGAGCAGGGACATTCCTTCATCAAGGATTTCTCCTTCCAAGTTTGTTCGACCAGTTGGTGGGCAGCTGGGGCCTTCCTGTGTTGGACCTGCTTGAGGACCCAGTAAATGCCATGGTGGGCCTGTTTTGTTCCCTGGGTCGGTGTCCCAAGGCTCTGGGAGTCGGGAGTCAGCAGCTTGACTTCCTCTTGGCCTCGGGGTCTTCTGTATGCTTTCCACCAGGCCTTTCTGGTTCGGGTCCAGAGAGACCATACTCAGATGGTGTTGATTGTGCCTCGTTGGCCTCGGGCGAATTGATTTCCTCTCCTGGCTTGGCTGTGTTGTGACTAGGAGTGGGTCCTTCCGGTGGTTCCCTCTCCTTTGATGTTTCCCGCCTTTTCCTTGAGCACCTTGAAGAAGTTACATTTGACGGCCTGTCGGTTGAGCGGCAGGGCTTAGTTGGTTTGGGATTCCCTGAACATTTGGCTGTTACATTGTAGGCTTCTCTGAGTCCTCTACTCTTCTCTCCTATGCTGGACATTGGAGGGCCTTTTTCGGCCTAGTGTGCTGATAAGGGGGTTAATCCCACGGTGTCTGACCTCTTTTTGGTGATGCAATTCCTACAGGATGGGCCACATCTGGGGTTGTCGGTGGCTTCTCTGCGGGTGCAGAGGGCAGCCATTCAGACTTTTAGGGCTCTTTGCATAACTTGAGGGATAATGGGGCCCGATGCCTCAATTATTTTAGGGTCTGTTGAATCTGTTTCCTCGACCTATCTGGTCTTTTCCTTCTTGGCTCTTGCAGCTTGTCTTAGATGTCCTGTGGGGTCCTCCTTTTGAGCCCCTTGAGGGTCTTGGGTCGAAACTGGTCAATACTTTGGCATGGTGCTTGGGTGAATTGGGGGCTTTGTCCTGTAAGTATCTATTCTGCAAGATCTTTTCGAACAGGGTGGTTTTGGGTGCAGGTGCCATCCTTTATCTCTAAGGTTAATTTGGCCTTTCATCTCAGTCAGGAGGTGATTTTGCTGGAGTTTGTCCTGATCCTTCCTTGACTGAGGAATCTCGTTTGCACTGTCTGGATGTACGATGGGCAATGCTGTGGTACCTGCAGGTTGTGGAGTCTTTATCAATGGGGAACGCTTTGCTTGTTAACTTTGTCCTGCTAAGAAGGGTGTGAAGCCTTCCACGGCTACTTTGAGTCATTGGATTCGGTCCACGGTCTTGCTGGCTTACAAGTTTAAAGGGGTGGACCCTCCTATGGGGTTCAGACCTGTTCTACTACCATTATGGCTGCAATGGTTGCTGAGTTGCAGGGTACATCTGTGGTGGAGCTCTGTGGGGCTGTGACCTGGTCTTCCCCTTCTATGTTTGTCCGTCAATATCGAATTGCTGGTCTGAAACATTTAAATAATGTTCTGGGACATAGGGTCTTGTGCTCTATGAGGGAATAGGGATGTTGATCTATGGTGTTTGGGGCACGTTATTAAATTGTTTTCTTTCTCACTCAGTTGTCTGTCTCTGTTTTCTTCTTCTTGCTATGTCCTCATATGTTAAGAAGGAAGGCGAGGGAGGGACGGGAGGTAATGCGTCCATTACTATTGAGAATGGCATTACTCCTGTTCCTACTCCCTCGCCTTCCTTCTAGGACCCTCCCACTCTCCCGGTACAGTACATCTGAATGCTAGATTGGCTTGTTTACATACAGGTAGAGGTGGGGGAGGGTGGAGTTTTTACAGGCTGGGGATGGGTCTAGTGGGATGCGGGGGCCTTATACGTTAAGAAGGAAGGTGAGGGATTAGGACTAGGAGTAATACCATTATCAATAGTAATGGACGCATAAGTGTCTCTGCCTACTGACCTTGGGAGCAGAATCTGGTGGAAGGCTTGCAGCAAGCATCCTTGGTCTGGAAAGCATTGACGGTTAACCCCTGCAATGCGAGGTATGGCAGCAGGGATGCTGTGACTAATAGCCAGATAACCAAGATGCAGTCCAGGAACCGACTATGATAGTCTGCCTCAAATAGTAGAGATGATGGTACTCGGCATGACTTGGAGTATTTGAAGTTGGAGCAGGAATTCCAGAAAGTAATCAAACAAATCTTAGTATAAGCGAAAGGAAGGTTAAACTGTGCTGCCGTAACTGTCCAAGGAAACCGATAAAGAGTAAAAACAAAAAGGTGAAAACCATCAACTGCTGTTGCCAGGCAAATAGTAATGCTGTCAATGGTGCATAAATCTTCTCAACTCTTTCCAACCTGAAAGGGGTTTTGAACTTTCCATCTCTTCAGAGTGTTCTGACTTTTCCAGTATTTTCTGGCTCTTCCAAAATGTTCTGGCTCTTTTCTTTTTGCCCTGGAAATGCAGATCTGTGGTATCCTGTGACTGTACATTCTTCTGCTGCCTGTCACAGTCTTCAGGGTATGCCCATAGCTAGCTTGTATTGTGGAGTCTGAAACATGTGATTGCCTCCCTATGGCAGTGGGCCCGATCTCCCAAGGGCAAAAACAGGGCTCAGGTATGAGGAAAATGGGAGTGTTTAAAGCAAGGCTATTTTCTGATGCAGTCATATATTTTATATTTGTTTATCACTAGTAGGTTAAGATTGTAGATTTGAAACTCTTTGTCAACCACCCTGGTGTTAAACTTGGATATTAAAGATCCTGTCTCAATTGTCATGTAGTCTAATCAGTGTACAGTTTACCATTGATAGTGATGAGATTCCCTTAATAGTGTGTGAAAATTATTGGCCTTCGTGTAATTTCATGTAATTTCGGCAAAGTTACACAAAATCACATGTAATTACACAAAATACAAATCCATCATCTTTTTTTTCCTACTTTTTAGCCCGAAACACATTCTCATGCCAATTATTGGTGGGAGGATGCATTTAAACAAAAGCACCATGACCAACAGCCACTCACTTTCTTTTGTTTATGTTCTTTTGCGGTAAATTTTCACTCTGAATGGAACATTTCACTGTCAATTTTTAAAGTGAATAACACATATTTACACAAAGAGGCATAACAGCATAATTTCAGGAATGTCGTTTAACAAGCACAATATGATATTCCGCAAATTAAGCCAGAGTAAATTCAATTTCACTCAGGCCTAATTTCCATGTCATTGTCTTAGTTAAGGCAACAAAATAGAAGCCCCAAGTAAATAAGGATAGGTTAATATAGGTATGCAGAGCTTTGTCATTGCACACCCATAGGTACTTTTCATTTATGCTTTGTATAGGAAGGACCTGGGCTATCTAAACATGAACATAAGGGAAGGACAGACCACTGCATAGGTTACTGTATAGTTATTGGGAGTTGGTAGTTTAAAGGAGTCATCAGGTGTAGAGAAAAAAGTTCTCTTCACTCAGTCTTGCATATCCAACAATCACCAACAATAGTCATTCTAGAATGTTCTTTTGTTTTGTGATAACTGCTTGGATTTTAAAACCTGTTGTGATGTTATTCAATGGATCTGTCTTTTGAAACAGAAATGATGAGAAAGAGGTTTGTTATTAGTATGTAAGATCAAGAAAGAAGTTTGACCTTAGGTATCAATTCTATTTTGTACAACTTGGTTTTGCATAGCAATGGTAGAAGCACAAGCAAACAATGGATTAATGTGTCAATGTGAACATGTACTTGGTGGAGCTCTGGGGAACTGCATTCTGGCTAATTTTTTTCTAGTTTGATTGTGCTCAGTGTAAACGTCCTGTTGAAAGTGTGTTTTTAATTAATTTAATGTGGGTATTTCATTTTAGCTTTTAGAATCAAGTCCAATGTACTCCATTGCTGCAGTACTGTTAGACCTGGCATCATTGGCATGGGATTCTCCAGCATTTTTGCCTTTACCTCCTGTTATTTTGCTGTGTGTTGGACTTCGTTTTGCTGGTCTAGATGCTTTGGCCACTTTGCCACTGCTGTTCAGTGCCTTCCTTAGTAAATTGTTGTTATGGATTGATGTTTCCATGATTGGTTTATTTGGTTTACTATTATGTCCTTAGTACAGTGCACAGTGTGTGCCCAGGACCTGTAAACCAAATGCTTCTAGTAGGCTTGCAGCACTGATTGTTCCAACTACACAAGCAGCCTTGTGACAAGGTCTCAGGCATGCCATTGCGGTGGCTGTTTGCATTCTAGTACTGCCAGGTCGACCTGGAAAGTGCACCCACTTGCCAGGCCCTAACCTTCCCTTTTCTTACATGTGAGTCACCCCTAAGGTAGGCCCAAGGTTCCCCTTTGGGCAGGGTGCAAGTGTTTGTGAAAGGTAGGACATGCCCTGAATTGTGTGGCATGTCTTGATAGTGAAACACTGCCAAATTTGTTTTTTTACTATTGTAAGGCTATCTGTCCCCATAGGACAGAATGGGGAGTTTGCTCATACCATTATTACTGCCCATGGGAACAAGATAGGAAAATAAAGTTTGATATGCCTGAGCCCAGAATGTTAAGATTCATCTTTCAGTGAGGGTGATTTTTACATTCTGGGTTTGAAAATACCACTTTTAGAAAGTAAGTATCTTCTTGCCTAACCACTGTGCCTCTGCTAGGGTTGTGTATTGACTGTATGGCTTTGGAGTGACAGGGGCTGGGGATGAGCATTCTGTTCAGACAGCCACTTCTTTGGGGGTTGAGGTGTGTCCTGCCTTTCCAGGGTGAGTAAGGGATGGGTTGCATAGACTTGGGCTGCATTCAGTGGAGGGGGGAGATTTCTTCCACACTGATTGGGCCTGGTCTGTTGTTGACAATACTGTCTCCACCTCCTGCCAGGAAGCTGCACCAGAGAGGACAGAACTGGTTTTGTCTGGGCAAAGAGTTTCTCTGCCAAAGAGAACAAAGGATGTTATATTATAAAATGAGGGGCCCAGGCCCCATACTTTTAGATCAGTTCAGGTAATCAAGAGGAAACTTTGTCAAGGGGAAGAGCTGGCAAAACTGAGGAGGAATACTGCCCAGTGCTGTTTGCTGTCTGGGGTTGGCCTGCAGTGGCTACTTTCTGCCAAGGAAAGGAGAAGGACTTTGCTGTCTTCTATGTCCCCTGCTTGAGGAAGATCTCCAAGAGCTTGAAATTGAGCTTGCCTCCTATTCTCAAGTCTAAGAGACTGAAAGACTTCACCCCCGTCCTCCCTGAACTCCTTTGCTGGGAATTCTGACCTGCTGAGAGGTGCCTGGCAGCATTCTGGACCTCTGGGGGTTGTTTTGGGACTGGAAACTGCAAGAACTGTGAAAATCGATGCATCACCTGTTTCTGACAAATTGCAGCGGTGCAAGAAGAATTTTTCGACGCATCTCCACCACCGAAGAATCGACACAGCACCTGCTTGTGGCTGAAATGTGTGCTGTGCGATGAATCCTGTGCACCGATCTCCGACGTCCAAGATCACCGCACTGATTCTGACACAGGTCCTGATGGAGAAGAACCAAAGCATCAAGGGGACGAGGCTGAAATCATTGCAGCACATCCCGAGTCTTTGCGCATTGCATTGTACCGGATTGTCACAAATTGCATCGAAGTGCCAAGTCTGTCGCATCACTGGGGGATGCAGTAAGAAACCAACGCATCACCTCCCCACACAGTAAGTAACCGACGCATCACCTCCTCTCTAGTAAGGAACCTACGCATCACCTTCCCTGCGCGGCAGTAAGGAACCGCTCTCCCCCAGAGCAAGGAACTGACGCATCATCTTCCCTGAGTGTAAGGAACCGATGCATCACCTTCCCTGCGACCCTTTTAGCTTGCATTTTTTGACGCATCACCTTCCCTGTGACCCTTTTTGCTTACATTTTTCGACTTATTCAAGGTACTTTGTGTAAAACAGTTGCCTCCAACATTTATTGGAACAGAACTGTTTCTATCTCTTAAGAATCATATTTTTAGTACTATATTTTGGATTTTTGTCGTTTTTGGTCTTGTTTTGGTTTAGATAAAGAATACTTATTTTTTAAACTGGATGTGGTGTCCATTTGTAGTGTTTTCTCTGTATTACTGTATGTGTTCACAAATGCTTTACACACTGCCTCTGAGATAAGCCTGTCTGCTTGTGCCAAGCTACCAAGGGGGTGAGCAGGGGTTGTTTTGGAAGTGTATCCCCCTTACCTTGACTAGGAAGTAGGGTTCCCTACTTGGACAAAGGTACCTACCTCTGCTAACTAGAGACCCCCATTTCTAACAAGCACCTTGAGATGTCCTGTGAGTCAAAGCTGAGGCTGCAGAAGAACTCTCAATGCTGCTGTCTTTGTTTATTGCATGGCTAATTAAAATGCTAGGCCAGATCATTCAACCCAAGCCAATGTGTGTAGGTACAATGAAAATGTAAAAAAGAATTTGAGTGAACATAGTACATGTTACCTATTTGTACAAGCTGGAGGACACTCACCTACGTCTGAAACTGCAGGAAGACCAAGAAGACCAACAACAAATGGCATCCTATCCAGAGGGGATACATAACAAGATACACCAAAATAAAATGAGTCCCTGTTTACCGGACAGACCTATCACTAGTTCTGGGAGATCAAAACATTCATTTTGATGATGTCTCCTCTTCCAATATAAGGGAATTTGTTGACAGCCTAGCGGCCCTAGCCCTCAACCTGATAGTAGGGGGCCCGACTCACCTCAAAGGGGATTTACTGGACCCCATTTTCACAAATACCAACTTAATAGTTGACAGCCCAATTCCTTTACCATGAAGTTACCACCACCTAATACCATTTACCTGGTCCGCTCCGACCAGTAAGGGTCCGGAACCTTCCGAAAATAAACCTGGACGCAATTGGTCTAGGATTCCTGTAGAGCAATGGGCCGACATTCTTTACAACACGCGGCCAACGCTAACTGGTGATCCTGAATCAGCAAACCTAGAGATTAACGGTTGGCTTGAAGCCTCCTTAGACATGGTGTCCCCCAAGAAACTCATGAACAATAAAAAGGGCTTGAAAAAGATAGCATGGTACACAGCTGGCCTTAGAGAACTTAAACTTAAGTGTAAACAATCGGAGAGACAGTGGAGGAAAGACTTTTCGGAGGAAAAAAAGCAGATCTACAGAAAGGCGATAAAATTGTATAAACTGGAAATCCGATTAACTCAAGCTAAATACAATGAAACAAAAATGTCCTTAGCCAACAAAACCCCAAAAGAAATGCTTAGAATCATTAAATCAATCACTACCCGACACCATCAACACCCCCTGGAGCTGATACACTCAAACGCAGTAATGACATAGCAGAATTTTTTCATACAAAAATTCAATCCATCTACCTAACCTTTCCCTCGCCCACCTCCACGCTTATTCCCACCCAGACAGATAATACGAGGGGACAGTTAGCAACTAGGTTAGAAGACTTCACTCCCATGGGCCTGGACTCTCTTATGATTCTTCTGAATAAACTAAAGTCAGGTTCCCCAAAAGACATGGCTCCACCTATCGCTCTAAATCTAGTCTCCCATACAGTTGCCCCCTCTATTCTAGAACTCATCAACCTTTCCCTAAGAACAGGCAAGGTTCCATCTTTATGGAAGCAAGTCATGGTCAGAGCACTACTGAAAAAAACAGGAGCCGACCCAGAAGTGCTCTCCAACTATCACCCCATTTCCTTGTTACCAGGAATTGCAAAAATAACAGAAAAATATGTGAACAGTATATTGTCTTCCCATTTATAGGAGAGCGGCTGCTTTCATTCCACTCAAACTGGTTTTAGACCACAGCAAGGCACAGAAACCGCCTTAATTGCTGTCACGGAGGAAACCATAAAAATTATGGATTAAGGAGGTTCAGCGGCCATCATCCTCCTAGACCTAAGTGCAGCCTTCAACACCGTTAACCACCACCTGCCTATCTCTAGGATTAGAGAAGCAGGGGTGTCTGGGGTTGCACTTGGCTGGCTGGAATCCTTCCTTGAGGGCCGCTCATTCCAGGTCTTTGAGGAAAACTTTTCCTCCAAAAGCTTGCCCTTGAATTGTGGGGTGCCACAGGGCTCATCTTTGAGCCCCACCCTTTTTATTACTTATATGAGTCCCTTGGCCAAAATTGTTGAGCCCTTTGGCATCTGTATCATCACATACGCAGACGATACCCAGATGATAGTATTTCTCAACCCACCTGGGACGCAACCCAGACAATCTAGCCAATTTTCTTAAAAATATCTCAGCCTGGATGGAATGCTCCTTCTTGCATCTGAACGGAGCTAAAACAGAAGTAATGCTCTTGGGAAAACCCCTTTCACAGGGGTCCACTCCTATTTGGCCTAATTGTCTAGGTACCTCACCCATCCCCAAGGATCAAATAAAGAGCCTAGGAGTCTGGTTGGACAGTAAGCTAAACATGGAAGTCCAAGATCAGAAGGTTGCAGGGTGCTGCTTTGGACTACTCAGGATGATGAGGAAAGTATTTCCGCTACTAACCTGGGAAACCAGGAAATTAGTGATTCAAGCTTTAATTCTTTCCCGCTTGGACTACACTAATGCTCTTTATGCTGGATCACCATGGTCAACAATAAGGAGACTCCAGGTAGTCCAGAATTGTGCAGCCAGAATGCTTCTGAACATTCCCCATAGAGAGTCAGCCAGAGCTGCCATAGCCTCCCTTCATTGGCTACCTGTAGCCGAGAGTATCTCGTTCAAAGTCCTCTGTATCACTCATAAGATCATAACCAAGAAAACCCTGACTATTCTACAGCCACTCATTGCCCCATATCACCCCAACAGAGTTCTTCGCTCTGTAAACAAACGCCTAGCCACTGTTCCGAGAATCTACAGGACCAGAAGTGGGAGCCAAAGCTTCTCCTATGTGGCCTCCAAAAGATGAAACACTCTCCCCGACCACATTCGCCTGGAAGAAAACCATTTGGATTTTCGTAAGCAGCTGAAAACATTTTTATATCCATCCAGCTAAAGTGGACATTCACTCATCAGGTCCTTAGTGCTGGGAGGCCTTATGGTAGCCATGCGCTTTACAAGTGCCTTTTCCATTTAATTTAATTTCATTTCACTAATCTACCTGGTCAGTCATGGAGGTCTTCTCATTTGTTCCCCTTCCTTCCCTTCCTGCACATAGAGAGATAGCTGAATGCAGGCTTCACATTTAATTCCCATCCATCATTCCATTCTCAATCAACTGTGTCATTGCTTTCCACCAAATACACACAATTCAGGGAGTTCTGCCATTGCTCACCATGCTCCAGCAGGTCTCACTGGTCTTTGCTTTGGCCACTTCCAAATAATATCCTTGAAAAGCCACTTAAACAAGTCAATAAGCCAAGAAAATTCTAAAACTGCCTATGTACCAGATTATCTGCCTCATCTTTGGACTCAGTTGCAATAACCAAATGATATGTATGGCATCGCAGCACTAAAACTGTCCAAATAGGTTACAGAAAGGATCTGTATTTTTAGTTGGAGAGATATCTGAATATAGTATGTCCTATGTAAGAAGATTTGACGGTGGTGCTTGAGGTCCTGGTCATGTTGCAGCAGACATGACACTGCAGGTATGTATGTCAGTGTTTACAGAGATAGGTGAGAAGAATAGCGCTTGTTAAGTGTCCTATTTATCCTTCTTGCCTGGTTAAAGCATAGCTGCATATGTCCTTGCTCCACCCTCAATGTTTGTAGTGATGATGCAACTTAAAGAGAAATCCTATAATAATAGGGAGATAGGATGAAAAATACATTACAAAATAGGGGTCCCTTCCAATCACTTAAACTCGTCCATGACTTTCTTACTCAATATGGCGAAGCAGCATGTCTCATATAGAATTTTTTATCATCACCTCTTTCTCATGCATTTATGACACCCTTAATAGAAGGACAACTTCATGTAACCTTTAAGTTATTTACCTTTTAAATTGTTTTGAATATTACAAACATTTAAAAGAGATAAAAATACACATTCTGTTCTTCAGAAGATTGGCCCTTTATAATGTAACATAGATGTCGTTTTCTTTTTTATTTATATTAACAGATTTATATATATTTTACTTTGAAACATCAGATATTTTCGGATGTATGTCGTTACAACACATACTTTTACAACGCATACCTTAACAACGCATTTTTACACCGCAACATCCACTACAACACATTCCATTACAACGCATGCCATTACAACGAATTCTTTGAAAGTACCTTTACTACGCATTCCACTACAACGCATACTACATTTACAACACATACCATTACAACGCATACCATTACATTGCATGTATGGTAAGTATTGGATAGTGTAGGGGTAAAAATTACTATTCTAACTCCAGGGGGTGCAGCAGGAGGGTAAGTGTTGGATAGTGTAGGGGTAAAAATTACTATTCTAGCTCCAGAGGGTGTACCAGTAGGGTAAGTATTGGATAGTGTAGGGGTAAAAATTACTATTCTAACTCCAGGGGGTGCAACAGTAGGGTAAGTGTTGGATAGTGTAGGTATGCGTTATAATGGTATGCGTTGTAATGACTGCGTTGTAATGACATGCGTTGTAGTGGTATGCGTTGTAGTGACATGCATTGTAATGGTTGCGCTGTAATGGGATGCGTTGCAATGGATGTTGCGTTGTAAAAGTTTCGTTGTAAAGGTAGTGCGTTGTAAAAGTTGCGTTGTAAGTGTTGTTTCCCGATATTTTCATACATAGGTTTCAATGTTTATAAACCACTTTCATAAGAGAACCCTATTTAAACCACACTCAACAGAACTCAACAATAACCTATATATTTGTACTACAGTCTTACATATTCACTCATGTCAAAAACTGCATGCTAGAAACCAAATGTCAAACTACAAATTCTGTGGCATAAAAGAATAACATTACAATAAATTAAATGGTTGTTTTGTTATGAAAATACGTGTCTGTGCTGTTTTGGTAAATATAATAAAATAATAAGAAGCCTTTCTCAGGATGAATCAAAGTTCTCAGTAATTCTAGCCATTAACATACTTACATTCATACCTGTAAGGCAATAGTATCTTTGTAGTGCGTTTTCTTAAAACAAACTTACTGGAGTAGAGTCCTGTAAAGCCACAGAACATTTCAATTAACCCTGGTACACTTTTTTAGCACAACCTTGTAAGAGGATAATTAGTTTCCTATGTTTCATACCATTAGTACTGTCAGAAGTGGTACATGATTCTCATCCTTGCCCATGCGTTGATTTTACAGACAACTCGAGGATGTTATGGTGATTATTCATAGAGTCTCACATAAAGGGTTAATTCATTAATCACAGCAGCATTTCTGTCTATCAAGGATGTGTCCAATCATATAGGTGACTCCATCCAAGAAAGTCAACACACATCACGCTGTATGGCTCTATGGGGGCCACCAGACGCAGAAATGGAGCAGCAGAAGGAAATCATTAGAGACAACAGTATATGAGGAACACATCGAAGTAATACTGGTGCAACCCAGGGAAATCGACAAACACTACAGTATATAAGTGTATAGGTCTACCCAGGAGCACAAAATAGGGCAAACCACAAAGCTCAAATCGATTACACAGGATATGGGCAATTGAGGTCCATCCAGAAGCAAAAAAATGAAGCAATATAAGAAAATCAACAGACACCACAGTAAATTGATCTATGGGGGTCAGTAAAGAAAAGGTGGTGGTACAACCTAAGGGAAACAAATGGAGCACCACATTCTATGTGCCTATGGAGTCCATACAGAAGCAGAAATGGTGCAACACATGGGGGACAGTTCTACTAGGGAGCCAGAGAAGGTGTGTGTGTCAATGAGTAATCCTAATGGACAGCGTCAGTACTTGAGGACTTACCCTAGCTATCACCCTTTGGGTAGTGAACTCACATAAAATGGTGCATTGCCCAAAATAACATTGCAGATGAGAGCATCCGCTCTCTAAAGTATCTTCTGGGAATACTGAAAGATGTATAAGCTCACCCCCAGAATATGCTTGCTATCCAACCACATTGTATTAGTAGTTATTGACAGGGGTGTGCAAAATTGGTGTCATTTGATTTTGCATAATTACATGAATTTCAACAAAATTATGCACAGTTACGTGTTATAACTTTAAATGCAAATCTTTCATTTTATGCCATACTAGCAGCCCGTCCCGACGTTGTCCAGGAGCAATCATGGCTCAGGGCCCCCGCCCGCCCTGACGTTGTGCAGTATTATGCCCCTATGTTTACTTTGTACGCTTTTGTAACCTGCCCACGTCACTGCCCACGTCACTTTTTCCTCCTGTAATGCCCCGTTTGGTACCTTCTCCCGATTGTCATTTTAGCTTTAAGCTGAGCGCTCCACTTTGTACGCTTTTGTAATCTGCACACGTTTCTTTTTCCTCCTGTAATGCCCCGTTTGGTACCTGCCCACGTCACTGCCCACGTCACTGCCCACGTCACTTTTTCCTCCTGTAATGCCCCGTTTGCTACCTTCTCCCGATTGTCATTTTAGCTTTCAGCTGACCGCTCCATTTTGTACGCTTTTGTAACCTGCACACGTTTCTTTTTCCGTTTGGTACCTGTGGCTCGCTCACCGCTCCTCTCCGCTGCCGCTCCTCCCTCACGTTTGCTTTGCTCACTGCTTACTTGGCGCCCTACCTCATTTGCTGCTCACTGCTCCTCCCTGCCGCCGCTCCTCACTGCCTGCCTGCCGATCCTCGCCGCCTGTCCCCCACTCCTGTCCGCTGCTCCTCCGCTCGTCACTGCTCCTCCCCGCGCTGATCTCCGCCGCTCCCCGTCACTGCTCCTCCCCGCGCTGATCTCCGCCATTCCTCGTGTACGCCGCTCCTGATGTAAGCACGCACGTCGCGGCCGGCGCTACTTTGAAGGGACTACTTTTTTTTTAACTTATACTTTTTAAATAACATATTTATTTTTAATTTATATAGCCTATGTCCATCTGCACACCCTGAGGATTACAACGATGTATCGGGTGTGTGGATTGGCGCTGTGGTTCCCGAGTTTATCCGCCTCAAAGCCTCAAAGTACTTCCTTTATAATAGTAGTAAAGATTTGAGAATGAAATATGTCCTGTCAATTCTTTATGTGAGGATGCATTTTTCACGAAAAATAGTACAAAAAACAGAACAGCTTCTCACATTCTGTTCACATATGCTTGCTATAAATTTTTTTACAGCGAATAGTGCATTTACAGTATATTTATAACTACAAATGGCATGTAATTATACGAAGTAGCTTAATGGGGTAATTTTGTGAATTTTACCTGACCAGCATAATGCAAAATATCTGAAATTAAGTCAACTATGATGGTGTAATTTACATTTCTCCCAGACCTAGTTATGGAGATAAACATTCTGAGCTGATTCATCCAGTCTCCACATTTAATATTTAACGTAGACTTCCAACGGTTTCTGAAAAGCCAGTGAATAGTAAAGAATGGCATGCAAGCACCCTGGTAGAGTTACCAGGGCTTGGTATTGGCCCTCACTTATCTGGGCAGGGCTCTTCATTTGCTTTTGCTTTAGAGTTTGAATCAGATGTCAAGTGATACGAGTACTAAGTAACCACTTACTCCGGCTAATGTAAATAACTAAAAATAAGACACAACTAAGGGACTCATTTATGAGGCCCAACATCACTTTTGCGCCGCTGGAACATCACTTTTTTGACGTTCCATGGCGCAATGTGCACTCGCATATTTATAAGGCCACAGAAAGGCATGTTACTTGGCTTTTCATGGCCTTATAAATATGTGCCCCGTTCGCTCATAAAATTGCGTGAAAGAGGCATTCCATGGGTGTTGCTGGGGGCGTTCCCAGCAACATCCATGGCTTTTTGACACTGCTGAAGAGTTACGAGAAATCATAAGTCTGAGGCTGTGCCAAAATTTGTACACCGTGGAGAAATATCTTTATTTCTCCCTGTTTTTCCTCTTTCAATGTGTGCTGCATTCTGAAGCACTCATAGAAAGAGGAAAGGGCCTTTTGGGTTTTCTTGTGTGCAGGAAGGTTATCCTTCCTGCACAAAAATAATCATCCCTGCAACGCAGGCACCCTTGCACCATGGTGCAATGTTGCCTGCATTGGCGCACGGCAGCCCATTGTGCTCTGGCACAGGGGAAAGGACAGGAATGCACCGGATCTAATAAATACTGTGCATTCTGCCCTATTAGCAGCAAGGTTGCTGCGCTGCCCTACTGCAAAAAACCATAAATGAGGGCTGAGATTCTATGTAGTGGTGTGCAAAATTCAAGTGATTTGCTTTTGCATAATGATGCGAAATTTCCGAAATATTATGAAAAATTACATGAAATGCATTTTTCTTACTTAGCACTGTATTAACGAGTGAAATGTGTAACCATGTCAACTCTCTTGACGTAAAGACACCTTTTTCGCAAAATGCTGTGTGAAAAACGCAAGTGCCACAAATAACAGCCACTCTCATTCCAGTTGTTCGAGGTGCTCTGCACTCCCAAGCTATAATTTTGCAACGAATTACATGATGTGGTATAATGGAGTAATTTCAGGAATGTCAAGTGACAGGTGTCACACAATTTTCACAAAATTACACAAATTGCGCTGGCATAGTTTACATTTCACGCTGGCCTAATTCTCAGCAGCAACGTTCGGATGAATTGCGAGTAAGAGCGGAAGATCCTGAAAGTATTGTCTCCAGGGATGCGAGCGAGCCTGCGTCTGGCTCCCTTCCCTCGAACGCAGGCCAGTACTCTGAGGCTGCCCGGGCCAGTCTGTGGCCCGCAGACAGAAGGGGAGCTCTCCGGTGCCAGCAATGCTTGTGCGCATCAGTAACCAGAGATGCTCCCCCTCCCGTCCTGCGCAGTCTTTCGGTTGCTATGGAAACGATTATTGATCGCCATGGTTCGTAGTATGTTCAGTTGTGATGCAGGGAGGACCACGCTTCGGGCCTGGCCCTAGCCACCGGCAGCTGTCGATGAGAGGAAAATCCATACCGGCTTTGATGAGAGCCTTCTCTGTGTGTGTCACCGGGGCGGACCTCCGTGCCTGTGTTGGTATACATTTCTGTGTTTCTGAGAGTATCTGTGTGTTTGCTTGTTTTTATGTGCGGCTGTGTATGTGTGTGTCACTCTGCACCCGTGTGTGCTTCTCTGAGTGCTCCGATATCTACGTGCACGTGTGTGCGTCTGTTCGTGCGTGCATATTGTACTTGTGTGCTCTGTATTGGTGTGCACACACATTGCCGTACCTTCGGTTCATCCCTTCCCTTGCCCCCCCCCCCCACCCCCCCCCCCCCAGCAAGCGCCCCATTCACCCTCACGCCTGCTCTCTCCCTTCCTTTACTCTCTCTAGCTCTGATCTCTTAATTTTCCTTTTTCTTTGCCTTTCTCCTAATCTCCTTTTCTTCGCCCCTACCCTTTCTCCATGCCACCCACCGTCCACTCTTTTTCTGCATCTCATTCTTTGCCTCTTCCCCTCTGCTTCTCCTCGCCTTAAATCTGCTTCACCTCAGTTTCTTCTTTTCGCTCTGACCCTCTCCTCCTGATCTCCTCTTCCTCGATATTTATTTCCCTGTAGGAAGGCTGGCACTGTTTTAGTGCCTATTAATACCACTCTTCCACCCCCTCTTACTCTCTTCCCACTGCTCAGCCCTTCCTCCTAGCACTTATTCTTTCTCTTGACTCTTTGACGTGTATTCCTTTACCTCTTCTCCCTTACTTACTCACATACCTTGGAACTTACTTTCATTTCATTATCTATTCGCCCCTTTGAACAATCATACCTCTTTCTCCTTCCACCTCCCTCCATCCTTCCACCGACCCACCCACTCAATCATTCATCCATCCACCCAAACTCTAACCCACCCACTCACCCATTCATTCATTCATCCAATCTACCCACCCACCCATCCATCATCTGCCTTATTATTTCGCTGTCTGTTCGACTCTTTAATGACCTGTCTACAAATCTATCTGTCTTTTTCATTATCTTGCTCTCTCTCACCCATTCTCCACTACTTCACTTTCACTTTTTTTCCCGCCCTTTGGGTTTATTCCCGTACTCTCACGTTCCACCTTCTTTCCTCACCAGTCTCCACCATTATCCCATTCGTCCAGTCTCCTCTTTCCGTTGAGTCGTTGGCGTCTCTTGTGAGACCGTCTGGCAGCTCTTTGTTTTGAACGTTCTGAAAAATGTGGGTAGAGTCGGACACAGGTCATTTGTAAGATTTTCCTGTGGGTGCGGCCTCTTCCAACTCTGTACGGCCAGAGCAGAATCAGTCATATATCTTGAGATTGACAGGTAGTCCGTACCTCTGGGACGTAAGTGGGCCTTGATAGAATCAGTCATACGAGTTGAGATTCCCCCACAAACGTGCTTTTGAAGGCTCAGCAGGGATGCAACAGAGGCAGCCACAAATGGCTCCCTACAGGTACCCGTAACTAGGCTGGCATGGCTGTGGAGTCAGACTTCAGCCTAGTGCACAGGAGTGTACCCACAAAGAGCCTACAGGACTGGGGCACGGTGAGTAAGGTTTCCCATACATTATTCAGCTTATGGTAAAATGTTAGTGATTAGGCAGCCACGTCAGTGCCGAGATTTCCTGTCAAGCTCTAAAGTAACAGGGCGAGACTGGGAAATTAAATGAGCCTGGCAAAAATATTCAAACAGTGCCACACATTCCTTTCATGCGGGTGAGCGCATTTCTTTTTAGTAATAAAAAAAACAGGACCATAACTGTGCAAAATACAGCAACGTTTTTAAATACAATAGCTAAGCACCAGGGCTTATTTTGAGTGGGTGGTTTCCTGTGATTGACACTTAATTGTCAACAGTGGCACATTTGACCAGTGGCGGCCGATAGCTATGGAGAGGGGTGAGTTGGGCAAATGGGGGCAAAATATAAGAGCTAAATTCATTTCGACATGAATTACATTATTGTTTTAAAGTCCAAGGGCCCGATGTAGGTGGCCCAATACCGATCGGTAACGGCCGAAAATACCGATTTTCGGCCGTTACCGAGCGGTATCGAGCCATCGGGATGTAGGAGTCCGAAATCCGGCCGAATCGGTAAAGCTACCGAATCGGTAAAATACCGAATCGGAAAAACACAGAATCGGTAAATTACTGAATCGCTAACATACCGAATCGGTAAATATACGAATCGGAATATTTACCAATTCGGTAGAGTTACCGAATCAGAAAATATACCGATTCGGAATATTCACAGATTCGGTAGAGTTACCGAATCGGTAAAATACCGAATCGGATAATAAGAAGAGGCAAAAACGTTGATAGAGATGTAGGGAAGCACAGAAATACTGATTTAGCCTCAAAATCAGTATTTAAGAGTCGGTAATTACCATGTATTGGAATCAGGTGGTAACCAACTGCAACCTATAAAATTAGACCCAAAATGCAATTCAACTTGCAGGATGGCGGCATTTTATGTCATTGCAAGACGGCTACGCTACAGCAGGAAGGAGAGAGGGAATGAAAGAGAGAGGAGCAGGTTTAACGACAGAGGATCACCCTGTTCATGCTCACAGAGGCAGAGATCCTACCGAGGTACAGGCTGGACTCAGACACCATTTTGGACCTCATCAGGGACCTCCAACCACTGTTGGAGCACACCACCCCAAGGGCACACGCTATCCCACCGCACGTGCAGGTGCTATGCATCCTACACCTGCTTGCGCCTGGCAGCTATCAAAGTGTAGTTGCTGCGGTAGGAGGGGTGACCCAGAGCAGCCTGTCAAGGTCTTCCCACAAATTCCTTGACGCCATGATACAGAGGATGGACCAATACATTTCTTTCCCTGAAACCCATGCAGAACTGGTACAAACAAAAGCAGACTTTTACCAGATGGCACGATTCCCCCACATCATTGGCTGCATTGATGTCACGCACATTCTGATTTGCCCCCCTGCTGACACAGAATACATATACCGCAATAGGATGTCTACGCACACCATCAATGTGCAGGTGATTTGCAATGCAAAGTGCGCCATCACTTACCTGGTGGCAAAATTCCCAGGGAGTACCCACGACTCCTACATATTTCAAAACAGCGGCATCTATGCACGGCTGACGGCAGGGGAATTTGGTGAAGGATACCTCCTAGGTGAGACACATTGTCAGACCCCCATAACAAAAATAGCAGTGTGAAGTACATGTGTGCATGTGAGTAATGTTACCCCTTTTCCTTCTAGGCGACAGTGCATATGCCCTCCACTCATTCATACGCACCCCCTACCTCAACCCCTCAACACCCATCCAAAGGAGGTATAACCGGGCCCACAAAAGCACAAGGAATGTAGTAGAACGGACCTTTGGCATCTGGAAAAGCAGGTTCAGATGCTTGCACAAGAGTGGAGGTGCAAGGCAGTATACCCCCATCACCTGCTGTAAGATCATTGCTGCCTGTGCAATGTTGCACAACCTTGCGGTGAAGAAGGGCACTGAGGTGGAGTTGTCAGACTACGAGGACCATGACAACGACATTGCTGTGCCACAAACACAACCTGCTGGAGTGTCTACACCAAGTGATGGCAGATACAGACGCGAGGAGATAACTGAAAACTATTTCTGAGTGAGTACAGATAAACAGACAGGTTATGGATGTGAAAAAAAATAATTTAATGTTACCACAACGTTCAAGCACTGATGTGCAACAAATGAAAACATTAATTTAAAGGTGGGGACTGGTAATGCCCCGGGTTGCCTCACCCACACTGTCAAAGTCATTTTCTGCTGCGCTTCACAGTGCCACTGGGATGCTGCTCACCCCCTTCAGCATGGCCTGCAGCCTCTGCTGAGCGCCTGGTGCTCCTGCGTGGCTCTAAAACAGCGCTAGCCGGGCTGCTGCGGCTACTGCTGTCCTCTGCCTCAGCCACATCCAGGGCAGGATTGACAACAGTATTTGATATGATCATGGCCTCCATGGCACTGGTGATCCTGGCCATGCCCCTGGTTACCTCTGCTGTGTTTTGAGTCAGGCTCTCCTGCATGTTCACTCCTCTGCGGCATAGCTGGGAAGTTGCCGCGGCCAGCCGGTTCATTGCCCTGTTGTGCACACGCGCATCCCTGCGCCTTGTGTGCTCAATGGTTTCCATTTTGGCACAAAGCTGGGTGATGGCGGTGGTCATGCGTGCCATTCCAGTAGCAATGTCGGTGTTGGTTTTAGCTACCTCCCTGTTGCTTGCCAGTTGCCACCAACTCACATATGCCCTTGCCCATTTCTCCCATTTGCAGATTGTGGGCCCGGAATTGGCGGTGGCATGCCTGAATGGATTTAGCCTGCATGCGCTGGAAGCGCACCATGCTCCCCTCAAGGCCACGGAACACTGTGCCCTCTACTGTTGGACCTGCACTGCTGGGAGTGCGTTGGCGGCGGCGAGTGGTGGTGGCCTGCTGGGTGAACTGCTGTGCAGCAGGAGTGACTGGTGTGGGTGCTGGTGCCTGACCCTCAGCTCCCGCCATGACTGTCATTGGGCCCATAATACTCCTCCTGGCTGGTGAGGTCGCAGGTGCTGGCAGGGACCGTGACGGGGAGTTCTCAGGTGAGAACACCAATGGGGAAGATTGAGATAGTTGTGGGGAGTGGGGAAAGAAGAGGGGATGAACAGGGTCGTCCTCATGGACCATGGCAGTGCTGTCTTCCTCCTCCTGCGAGGCATCTATGGTGCTTGGCCCTGCCACCACACTCTCCGCCGTCGCTGGAGCTGTCCCTTGTGCAGCTGATGCTCCACTGCTTGATGTTGCCCCTAGGTATAAAGAAGCGTATGTAAACTGAGTGCAAATGTCTTACAGTCACTACAATAAAAGCATTGCACATTTCACTTTCATTACTCTGATTTTCTTTCAGTGCCTTGCTGATTTATGTGCACTGACAAATGGTCCTACATTAGCTGACTACATTTCCCATAATGCATTGCTCATGTATGGTACTAGCAGTACTGGACTGGGGTTGGGGTGTACACTAAGGCTAAAGGGGAGGTGTCTGCTTGGGTGTGTCATGCTGCGCAAGCCTCTTACCTTTTGTAGTAGCTCTGGCTGAGCTGTCCAGATCCCCTACTCCCACAACACTGTCCGTCTCGATGGCTGTGGCCACCAGTTCCTCCAGGTCAGTCAGGGGGGGTGCGGGGTTCCTGCCTCCACTGGTGACACCAGCCTGTTTGTGGAGCTCTGCCAATTTTTTCTTGGTGAGGCTCCTGATGTCATAGAACCTTTTCTTTAAGTCCTCTAAGCTCCTGGGGGTCACACCCACAGCATTCACCTTCTCTCCTATTGCAGTCCACAGTTTCCTTTTGGCAGACTATGGAACTGTGAGGGACTGCCTCCCAAAGAGCTGTCTGTGGACCCTCACCACTTCCTCCACCAGTACTTGCAGCTCCATGCTGCTAAACTTCAGTTTACGTTTCCTTTCAGCCTTCAGCCTTCTGGCTCTCTGTGCTGCTTGCCATTTCCACAGTCTTCCAATTCACCAAACACTCTCCCTGCTGCTCTGTCTCTCTGCTCAGCTCTGACTGCCTCTCCAGAAACTTCTAATGAGTTGCAGCTGCCTGGGTAGCAACTCCCTGGTAGGGTGGGGAAGGGTGGTACCACCTGATTGGCTGTTTTCATCACTTTCACTTTTACTCGCTTGCCGATTCCGTATTTACCGAATTGGTATTTACCGATTCAGTATTTACCGAATCGGTATTTCCAATGCATTCCTATGGGCCTTTTGGCCGATAGGGTTGTATGGCCATTACCGATTCGGTATTTACCGATTCGGTAAATACCGATTCGGTAAATACCTAAATCCGATACCGAATTTTTGCGAATCAGTATTTTTTACAGATTTTTTTGCTACATCTCATTTAGCGATTTTTGAATACCGATTCGGTAAAATTCGGTATTTAAAAATCGGTAAATGACTTTTACCTACATCTGGCCCCAAATGTTTAACTTTAAAACGGTAATGTAATGCATGTCGGCTTTTTAGGGCAATTACAAACATAAAATACATTTGAAAACAAAATGAAATTAAATACACTTATCTTGCTGCTTCCCGGTGTTCTTCTCTCCTCAGGACCAGCAACTCCCCTAACCAATCCTGGATTGGATAGAGCAGGCTCTCTTAGCACTCCAAAGAGCAATGGAGGCCTTTGCTAGGACTCAACCCAGCTGCCGAAAACAGCTGAGTTGAGAAGTTTAAAGTGCGGATGTCTAGATGGCAGTCGCAAGATGGCCGGCCAAAGAGACATGCACACTTTGAAATGCGCAGACTATATCTCTTTTCTGATGCTGCCTGGTGGCAGCGGCCTCGCCATCGTCCTGAGACATGGCTCGGGACGGGGGTTTGCAGAGTCAATGAAAAATAAAATGGTAATAATGACTAATTACCATTTTAATTTTCATCTGGGGACATTTAAACTAGTGGGGTGACACTCCTCCACCTTAACAGGGGAGGAGCTACCCCTGCCTATGACAGTCTGGGTACTATTTGTCTAATTTTAAGGTGAGCGCACCGACAATTGTTCACAGCTTGTGGCAATAGCCTGAATTGTCGCACTTCTGGGAGTGTGAAGGTTAGCAGTTGTTTTGGTACTGTCATTGGCAGCACCGGCAGGGGCAATGGGTGCTGCATGCTGCAAGCTGCAAAGGCCTCTTGATGAGGGCCCGGGCACTTATTTGTTTACAAATGAATGACTGCTAAGCACATTCAAGAATAGATCCCCTCCACTCCAAAACAGTGCCCTGAACCCCGATTATTCCGTGGTCAGGTTGCCGCTGCACCCACCAGCAGCATACCTGCCAACTTGAAGAACATTCTCACAGTGTGAGGAGGGGGCGGGGATTTGAAGGGGACGGGCCTCATGCCGTGAAGTACCCACAAGGCACTTTTGAACCCCATCTGGCCCCCAAACCTCCTTCTCTCAAAAAAAAAGCTTACTGAGGCTGGTTGTAGGGAGGTCTCATTAAATAAACGAGAGAGACTCCTGGTTGTTTTCAAGTTGGGAAACTTTATTTCAGTTGCAGAGACCCACAACAGCTCCCACAGGCAGAAAGGCAGATAATCACTCAACAAAATTAGGGACTTATCGGCTTTCTATAGAAGTCCAACATAAATGCCCGCTCCGATCATGTTAACTAAAGGTATGTAGTTCCACTCATAGTGATGCTCGGGAGAAAAGGTAAGCCAAGCTTATCTTGGTTTGTAGATTACAAACTCGGTGGGGTTCGGTGTACACGTTTCAGCCCACACACCCACACTGCATCATATGGCAAGGAACAAAAGATCTCCTGTAAAGACCCCCTTCATGGGTGCACGTTGGGTATTGCAGCGCCGACCCAACGAGGAGCATGTCCATATGATGAAGCATGACACCTAGCTTGCTGAGTGTGTGGGGACCATAGTTCCGAAAGAAGGAATCCCCACACTCTCTTTCCTACATCGAACCCCACTGAATTTGTAATCTACAAACCAAGAAAAGCTTGCCTTACCTTTTCTCCCGCGCATCAGTATGAGAGGAACTACATATCTTTAGTTAACAAGAAAGGCAGATAATGACATTCACATTCAGGAATCTAGATCTCTGAGGACAGTGACCTAGTACATTCCAATTACATCACATTAGAATGAAATACAGCTTCATAGATAAACAAGAGAAATACAAGGGAACTTAAGAATAACTATAATACAGCTCTCCACAGACCCCCCTTCCTATAATGATGAAAACAAAAACAAAACAAAACAAAAGCAAAACTAAACAATTAGTAATACACAAACTCATCAGGACGAAAGGGAGCAGATCAGATACGGGAACAACTCCTCAGTTGTCTGCTATCACCAAATCCACTAGTGACATTTTTATTAACATTTTCGTCAACATTGCTATAATGTAAAGTAACACGGCCGCAACCTCTGTCCCTTAAAGGACAAGAAGAACAAGCCATGTTCTCATCTAACCAATCAGTATCAGATTTAGTTTTAGGTTATAGATGATCTTGGCTTGTTCCTCACTTAATTTTATTAAAGCATTACGGTTCCACCATCCACGCTCTTGTAATATAACAGCCATTTTAGAAACCTTAAGTATTTTGACTGGTTGAGTACACTTAGATTGTCCCTTGCCAACCTTAATTGGTTTCTTAATAAGAACTGAGTCACCTGGAGACAAAGAGGTTACTTAAACAGGTTTTCTTTTGTCATAGTTCTCTTTGGACAATGCTTGTTTTTGTTTCACATGTTCCTTTACTTTGTGCAAATCCAGACTATGTGAATGATGAAGCTTATCCGTCAACCATGAGGGATTATGAAGAGAAATGGGTTTTCTACCTCTTAACAGTACATATGGGGAAACTTCAGTGGTAGAATGAGGTGTAGTGTTGTAACTCCGAACCTTTTGACTCACATACTTGAAAACGTCCAACTTATTAGCCATGGCTGCTTGTACTCCTTCTTTCAATAACATGCTTTCTCTCTCAACAAGACCATTAGATGCCGGACTATATAAAGGTACCAATATATGTTTAACAGAAATCTCACCCAGTAAATTTTCAAATTCATTTGAAACAAAATGAGTGCCATTGTCAGTTATAATCTCCTTAGGCAGACCTTCAATAAAAAATACACGTTGTAAGAAAGAAATGACTGAAGTTGAGTTTGAGCTTCTCACAAAAGAAAAGTACAGCCACTTATAAAAGTAATCAATGATTACAACAAGAAACCTACTATCACTGCCTAGCAGATTGAACGGACCTGAAAAATCCAACCCTAACTTCTGCCAGGGGCCTTTAGAACATTCAACCGGGCATAACGATGCAGTGGATGTGCGCCAATGTTTATCCAAGCATAAACTTTCAGGACACTTAGCAATAAAGATTTGGCTTGACCATCAATACCAGGCCACCAATAAGTTTCTTTAATCTTGTGAACAGTGCTTGAGATGTCTAAGTGTCCCTCATGTGCAAGAGATATAATTTTGCTTCTCAAACCCTCAGGTGGAACAAATTTGTCTTCTCTAACCAAAATATCATTGACAAATGATAATTCTAGAGTGACTTGGGAAAAACATCTATCTTGAATAGACATACTTCAGTCACATGGCCAGCCATTGATTAAAAATCTCCTCACTCTTTTCAGGCGAAGATCTTTTTCACAGCTTTTAAGCCATTCATTTCAGACAATTTGACATCTGGCATCAAGTCACTCACAGTGAAAATAAAATCACCATCGTTATCCTTAATATGATCATCTAAGTCACTACACTCAAGAGGCATGCATGACAAACAGGCTGCCCTGACATTCTTACCCCCAGGGAGATATTTGATATCAAAGTTAAACTCCTGTAACCTCGCCAGAAGTCTGATAAGTCTGGACGAACCTTTGTTTGAACAACTGTCACCAAGCATGTACATCAGCGGTTTATGGTCTGTAAATAGTTGGAACCTAGAGCCCCAAATGTTTCTTAAATTTCTCAACCGCCCATGAACATGCTATAGCCTCCCTCCTGAAAGTGCTATAGTTGACTTCAGCACCACTCAGCGTTCTGGAAGCGAAAGCTGCGGTATATTCCTGACCATCAATCATTTGACTCAAAACCACACCTAAGCCCTTGGAACTAGCATCCACTGTTACAATGCTCATTTGACCATGCTTAAGAGCCCTGATAGCTGGTGCCTCCAGAATAAATGTTTTTACTGCATCAAATGACAGTTGAGTTTCTTCCGTCCAAATGTACTTTGCATTTTTTTAAATAACTCCCTGAATGGTTGCACTATAATGGCATAACTCTACACAAAGAGTTGGACGGTGGGTCCTCTGAGTAAAACAAATCTTCGCCAATAAATGTAGAGATGTCTCATTAAATAAATGAGAGAGACTCCTGGTTGGTTTCAAGTTGGGAAACTTTATTTCAGTTGCAGAGACCCACAACAGCTCCCGCAGGCAGAAAAGCAGATAATGACATTCACATTCTGGAATCTAGATCTCTGAGGACAGTGACCTAGTACATTCCAATTACATCACATTAGAATGAAATACAGCTTTATAGATAAACAAGGGAACTTACGAATAACTATAATACAGCTCTCCACACTGGTGCCGATGTCCTGGGGTCCTTTCACACCCCATAATGGACATCGGCAGTTCAAAGCCTTAGAAAACTAGCTGAAAACCACTGTTGGCAGTGGTTTTCAGCTCGTTTTCCCTGCCACCGTGTGATATAGGCTCTTCATCGTATGTCACATGGTGCCACCGTGTGAGTTGCAGGTATGCAGCAGCGTGCTGGGCTCTAGTCACTGCTGATTGCACATGGGCCCTCAGCATGCATCAACCTGAGCATTATTACAGCCTCTCTGTAATGAGTGCTGGCTCAGCGGCGGTTTTTACGAGCACGCCCACCAGCTTCCCAGTAATCATTTGTGTCTTTTAAGCCTTCATCTCCATAATTTGAAGAACGCTTTATTCAGTGAAATGTTTAAATTTGAGATCTAACGAGACCCAGCAAGCAAGGGAAGTACAGTTTCCACTCTGAAACAAAAGCGATGCCACCAGCGGCACTGGGAGGAGCTGGGCTTAGATTAAAAGGGGCTGTCGTTCGACATTATTTCCATAATGATAGCCTCGAGGGCAGACATTGAAAGTGCAGAAGACACAGTGTTTTTGTTCTATTTATGGCCTTTGATTTTTTCTTAGCTTCAGAGACCCACAGGAGGTGCTTGTTTAAGGCAGGTGGCAAAACAACGCCTGCCCTATTAACCTCCACCGTTTTGGCTGAAAAGCAATGTCTCCATACCATAGTATCTCTAGTATGGCAATTTTTTGGGTGAGAAAGTACAATTCATCTCATCCCCATTCAATCCTTTGCCTCTCTGCTGAAACCTCCTCCAATGCTGGTGGTTGGTGTTGTCTGTAGCGGCTTCAGTGCAGCAGGTGATCACTTGGAGCCAGGCCCGGCTCCAGGAATTTTTATTTGGGTGGGCCAATGGTGCATTAGGGTGGGCCACTGCGGCACTCGCGGCCGGCATGACTCGCGGGGCAAGGGAGACGGGGCAGGGGGTTCACGCGGGGTGGGGGCACGCGGGGTGGTGTTTAATTTATTAATAATTATTATCAAAAAATATAGCTTACCTTTCCGTTGGCTGGGACCCACGTCTTCTCGGCTCCTGCTCTCCCGCCTCTGGTAGGAACAAGATGCAGGCAGCCTGGCTCCCTTCCCAAAGCCAATCATAACGCTGCAAGCAGTGTTGTGATTGGTCAGGACACCGCCCAGCCAGGGCCTTATGTGGAGGCCATGTTCTCTATGCAGGCTGCATTGCAGCCAATGCAGCCTGTATGGAGGAAGACAGAGTGGGCATGACAAGTTTGGGCAGCCCCAGAGGGCCGACCAAACAGTCTGTTCACTCATTACCTGACAGCTAATTAAATAAACAAAAACTGAAAGGGCATGACAGGGCCGACTTTAGCACTAATGCGAAAGTCTTGTTTGGCGCCCCACCAATGACCTCTTCATCCGTAGATACCATTACTACCACCCTTTAACAGTGCCCTTCATCCCTCTGTAGCCCCTCTCTCATATGCATTTAATTTGTTGTTTAGCGCTACTCATATCAGTGTAGGGTGTCACAGTACTTCACATCACACACATATTATACAGAGATAATGAATGATGCAAGTAGGTAAATCAGTCTATAGGGAATGTCGCATAAGCCAATGAGGATTAGAAAGTGTAGGACTCGTGTCATCCATACTGGTGGGCAATATATTCTAAGAGGGTATGGTCTGGAGAAGCACAAACTCAGGATTTAAAGCATACCCTAATGGTTGGTGGGTTGGCTATACTAATAAAAATGTATATCTGCCCAAGCTAACTCTTTTTAGCAACATTAGAATAATGAAAGACTGAGGAAGTTCTAACTATATCTCAACACAAACAAAATGTGAAGTTCTAACTAAACCATTCAGGTTTGTATGCAGCTCTTTGATGACAGTTCATAGGTCACTGTTCTATGTTAGGATTGTAACTTCTGAGTTGCAAGTAAAACAAGAATTACTGTGACAAAGACAGTAACCCACTGAGCTATCCTGAGGTAAATTGAATTTTATATGACCAGGTATGTCCCCTATCGTGTACCCCAACGTCCCATGTACATGCATGACCTCCGTGCATTTTCCCTCCATGGCCGAAAATGAAGACGCAAATGCATTTGCGTCCAACGTTAACATGTTATCTACCAAGTTCTCCAAGAAAGCAACATTAATCTGGTTTCTAAACCTATGTTGCCAACGTCTTTACATGGTGCACTTTTAACGCGAAGCCATGTTTTCCTGGCTCTGCCGAGCTAGGCCCTGAATTGAGGCTCCGAAGTCTCTTCTGTTTCTGAAAGCTGCCGTTCTGGTATGCATCCCTGACCTCTGCCTTACTTCCTGCCCAGCGAAGCGGTGCCCGGCTCGGCCTGGCCTGCCTGCCTGCCAAGACCGTATTTTGCCTACAAGTTATCTGCTCAGCCTCCTCGAAAACACATTCCAGTCTAGTGAAATAGGTAAACATATTCCCGGCTGCAGAGTAAAGGGCCCTGCCTTCCTGTCTCCATGCAAGTAATTTACAGCACCAGTTACCATGGTAGGCCCATGGCCCCCGCGCATTGTACCAAGACACGTATGCTCTCCCTGGCATTCAGTGATGTATGGCCCCTGCCCGAGAGACCTTTCACTCCAGACACTACATCCTCCAAACATGAGATATCAGATAGGTTATAGGTATAGGTCGTTCTGACATCCCAGACATCGAGACTCTTCTACTAGAACTAAAGTCAAAGCCCCCAGTTCTCCCCAGTTACACGTCATGCCAGCTGCGCGCGCATCCCGGTCATAAGTTTCTGCTGACCCTGCAGAATCCTCCTATACATCCACCCACTTGTGACGTTTCTTGTGACATTTCTCTGACAAGTCAAGTGCACGCCCACGTGTACGCCTTCTTACACGCCTCCTGCTACGCACATGTGTTCTTATCTTTTACTTTTCACTTGTCACGCCTACTGTATTCAATGCAATTATACTGTTTTACTATATATATTGTGTGATGTTAATAAACTATGAGATTGTCCCTTCCTGAACCTTAGTGGTGATGGAACCCGATGTCCCCTGCCTCGAGGTATCCCATTAAAGCCTGTATGACTCAGATACCACGGACTCTGCCTCTCATTTGATTGAGCTATCCCTCTTGTTTATTTAATGCATGAAAAATGGACCGGTAAAATTTATTTACCACAATCCACATAAAATACAGTTGACCTGCATTTCAAAACTACCAACAAAGGATTGCTCTCCAGCAGGATCAGTAATCATCAGTTATCTGGACATTTTTATTGTTGCCCTGCATCCATAGTCAATATAATGATAACAACCATTTACAATGCAATAGGTCTTGGGATAATTACATTTGAGCTATTGGCATTGCTAAATATTGCAACACCAATTGCAACAAAAGTCAATAAATTATAGGCCAAAAAAATGTGTATGTATTTTTGTAGCAATGGTGGCATGCTGCGCTTTAGATAAATATGTTTAAAAGTAAAGTGCGCCATACTGCAATTGCTACAATAGTTAATTGTGGATGCATTAACAAATTATTTGTGCACTAACGGCTGGTGGTGTGTGTGCCTGTAGAAATTGTGCACTGATGGCTGGTAGTGTGTGTGTGCCTGGTGGAAGCGTGCACTGACAGCAGTTGGTGTGTGTACCTGGTGGAAGTGTGTACTGCTGGCTGGTGGAAGTGTGCCTGGTGGAAGCGTGCACTGTCGGCTGGTGGTGTGTGTGCCTGGTGGAAGCGTGCACTGAGGTGTGGTGATGTTTGTGCCCGGTGAAAGCGTGCACTGACGGCTGGTGGTGTTTGTGCCCGGTAAAAGCTTGCACTGACAACTGGTGGTGTCTATGTCTGGTGATAGCGTGCAGTGACGGATAGTGGTGTGTGCCTGGTGAAAGTGTGCACTGACGGCTAAAGGAGTGTGCCTGCTGAAAACGTGCACCTCCTACAGCACCACTCAACCCCCAACACCTACATCACCACTCAATCCCCACCGCGTACAGCACCGCTCAACTCCCAACGCCTACAGCACTGCTCAACCCCCACAGCCCATCTACCCACCGGTGTTACAATAGAACTATACAATCATTCTCCCGCGCTAACCCACTATAATGACGCCTCATTGTGTTCTCCTTGCCCCACAGAAACCGCGCCTGATTTATTCAGCAACCCTCTTCAAATTACATAATACACCAGCGGACTTTCAAGCCATTCGGTAAGCTCCGCCCCGGTTTAAATCTTTAATCGAGTCTTGGCTATACACGGTCCAATCCTAAGTGTTGTTTCCCCTTTTGGATAGATTGGTCGAGTGGCTCTCCGTCCAGCACTAGGACCCAACAGGGAATCTGGACTTTACCTTATTAGTAAGTCCCCTGGCATTTTCTTTTATTAAGTTGGTAGATTTAATCAGATAATTATATTTCTAATGGGTGTAATTATGATTTTTCTTAAGGTTTTGAACCAATGTCATGGACCTTTTTCTGGAATAACTCCATCCCCAATCGGATGTACGCAGGTACGTCTATTGTTTACCCTACCCACCTAGACCAGACAAATAGACTTGTCCAGTATATAATTAATTAAATAATCCTTTTAATACTAGGTTGGCTGCCCCTATTATACCGCCCGTCCTGAAGAAGACCCATGTGCAAGGAATCCGACCAATCCTGCTTTCCAAGGGTCGAAACGTCGACATACATCCCTACCCTCCAACAGCCCCGCTCAACCCACTATTCTTGCATAAAATGGACATTGGGGCATGTTTTGTGAAACTGTGACATTGATTAACCGTTTATTTTGCCTACTACTGAACATTGGAATTTTTATTACTACTATCTGATCAATATCGCGCTTTTATTGTCACTAAACCCTCCCCCCACCCTACCTTCACTATATCACTTCCCCTCCACCCCCAGGGGCACCTATACCACTACAATTGTGTACGCTTTGTGAATGTGTAATATTGCTCTTTTCCTATAATGTGATTAAAACATTATAGAGGTATTTTTTCTTTGTTGATTAGCATTATTCTAATAATTTATGTAATTACATGCTCTCTCTTTCACTGGGACCCCTTACTCTTAGCGTACAGCACCACTCAACCTGCAACGCCTACATCACCACTCAACCCGCAATGCCTACAGCGTCACTCAATCCTCACCGCGTACAGCACCACTCAACCCACAACGCCTACATCAACACTCAACCCGCAATGCCTACAGCGCCACTCAATCCCCACCGCGTACAGCACCACTCAACCCACAAACTTCTGAATGCAGGGTCTCTTCCCGTGTACCCTCTCAACTCACCTGAAAGGACATCTGCATGTAAACAGAGGCCAAGTTGGCTGAGGTATGGGGACTAAGGCGCCCATTTTGCAAAGACTTCCCATACCCTTTGGTAAAAACAACCATCCCAGATGCGTTAATGGGTACCTGGAGGTACCTCTGTGTGAGTTCAAGGAGAGGATCTAATGTGATTTCATTTATGGAATAACTTGAAGTATCATGATGACAAAAAACATTTTTTTTTTAGAGGCAATGTCAGGTTGTTGAGTTTTAAAACGTGTACTTTTAATGGTCATAAAAAATGTCTGCAATAGGTACAGTCTGGTTAGCTATTACTGCTGCTAAAGCACTTGTTTTATCTGATACAGGGCTGCTGGAATTATGCGATTCTGCATCTGTGACATTTTTCACATAATTATGTATTTGCCACATAATCCACCACGTGCAGTATAACATGCAGATTTAAAAGACAATTGAAGCTCAAATGGATCAAAAGTTACTACAAAACATGGTGACGTGTTTGCGCGCATTGGAAGCCCTTTTCAAAGGGTAACTTGCCAACTTTCAGTAGCTTATTTCTGTATTTGGCTGTTAAATTGGTACTAATGGGGTGAAATATTTACCCAGACAGTTCTACCAAGTAAAAAAAATTAAAAATAATCAACTTATACTAGTATACAATGTGCTGCATTATACTGCATATTTTGTCTATGGTGCTCCCCTTCCACATAATTCCATTGGCCCTGATCACATAATCATTGTGTGGCAACCTATGTTATACAGTGTTTATTACAATTCTAGAATAATGCCCTACATATTCACATTGCTTTCTGTTACATGCTGGGACCGCAAACTATATAAATACACGTCACTATTATGCACTCCACCATCCTGGATTCAATTTTGTGACTGTTCTCATACAGACATCTTCGGGTATCACATTAACCAAGTTTCATGATGTGTGTCCCCATCAATTAGTTTAATGTGCATTTATTTAACACCTCTTTACTCACTTGTAGGCGTGAGCATTATTTTAAGTGCAGTTGCTGAACGTGAAAATACAACAAAATACTAATCAAGCATTGTGTTGTTTTTAGCAAAGCTGTTGACTTTAAATGAAGACAGCCTAGAAATGCAAAAAAAAAAAGTTGCTCTTCCAGGCCATCTTCATTCTTCAGTACATAAAGAAGCATTTGCACCCTCCTGGGACTGCCGCCACTGACCCACCGTTTGAAGACCTCCGCCCTAAGGCCAGGGCAGGAGCTCCCACCACATGCTGTGCCTGCTGGCTTTGGCCCATTGTCATTCTATATGTGACAATGGGCCGCGATAATCTGTGCTGGGCTGCGCAGAGGCTGCAGCAGCCTCTTGAATCGGATCAGGAGAGCCAGCCTGAACACAGATGGCTGGCGGTAAAAAAACGGTTCACATCATGTTTGGGTGGGCCAGGCTCATGTTTGGGTGGGCCTGGCCCACCCGGCCCACCCTCTAGAACCGGGCCTGCTTGGAGCTGAAAGGGTGTGTATTTTGAAGCCACATGTCATACTGCCACATGAAAAGACACCTTTTCTAGGTCTTCCAGTATAAGTCAAACTCGACTTTGAAGAAGTGAATGGTAGGGTTGGTAAGTCTAAAGTCAAATCATTTTGAGCCAGATAGGCCGCCAGTCCCGTCCTGAGTGCCCATGACTCTGCCTGTAGTAGGGATGCTAACTATGTCCTTACAGGACATGTATCTTTATGCTTTTCAGAAGTAATTCCACCAAGGTACATTATGGCAACAAACTACAGGGGGCCCCTGCACACCACCAATTACACCGCGAGTAAACACTGTCGGTCACGCTGCAACTAAAAGCTAAACGCCAGATGTCCAAATGCATTTTCTGATCGCAAACTCTGGGATTCAGAAGATCACATGGTTTATGACCTGTAAATATTGTTTTCAAATGTACTAAACCCAATTAATTCTTCTGTAACAGGTTGTCAAATTGCTAAATGGGTTGAGGAAACCATACCGGATTGGTATTTGGAAGGGGTGTGCTTTGGGCTTCCATTTCAAATACTCATCCTTTATGGTATGTATTGATGTTTTGCGACTGCAATCGGGTCACAAAACATTAAGGGGCAGATTTACAAGCCCCTTGCGCCACTTTTGCGTCACTTTTAACATGGGAAAAGTGACACAAAAATGGCACAAGGGGCTTGTAAATCTGCCCCTAATATTTTACTGACTACCAAAAGTAGTGACGCTGCCGCTTTGGGAAACCAAAAGCAGCCCTGGTAACAATGCTCAAAGCAGCATGCTCCCTTCCCTTCCTTGCTCCCTCTCTCTCTTGCCATCCATTCATCCCTCCTCTCTCTCTCCTCTCTTCTCCCTCTCTGATCGGTCCCTCTCGCTCTATCCTCCTTTCCCCCTCGTTCCCTCTCTCCATCCATGCTCCCTGTGCATGCTGTATTTATGTGGAGGAGCTTGGGAAAAGGAGAACGACACCACCCTGGGCTTTCAAAACTGGCCTCCAGTGGCTCCGGCCCACCAGGAAAATGTCCTCTGGAATAAAAGGCCAGTCCGGTCCTGGCGGTTTTGTTCCTATCTTAAATGGGAAGGGGTCCACCCCATTCTGAAAGGACAAAGCACAGTATTTTTAGGAGTAGGCAGTGGTGTCCCTGCCCTGATAGAAACATCACTGTGAAGGGCAAACATAAACACAACCCAACTAAAAGTGCATTCCCACTGTACACTAGCAACAACACAAGCCTGTGTAACTGGTCAGGGTTCATGGCCGACTAACCTCCATCAGAACAGTTATCCAAGCTTTGACACAACACATGGAAAGGCAACAAAAGAGGAGAACATTACCTCACAAGAACCCCAGTCCACTGGCTGAACTCTCACACTTGAAGTATGTCTGAGTACGCATGTTTCACATATATGACAATTCTAGAGAGATAATTGTATGTCTGGAGGAGACACAGTAATCAAGGTGATAAAAGCAATGCGAGGAGCCAGTTGCTTAGCCAATCAGAGCTAGACACCTGCAAAAAATTAAAGATGAGAATTGAAGCGGTCCCTTGCTCCCCTTGCACGGTTATGGAACACATTTTCATTCCATATCAGAAACTACCCTTCACTTCTACAAATGGAGAACCATTCTATAGCAGGCCATTCAAGGACTCTTACTCCAACAAATATAACCAGTTTGGGTCACTGAATATTTGATCCCAATTTCACTGAATCCTCCTCCTTGCAGAACCTCCCAGTCCACTACCCTGCTCTCACTTACTCCCTAGTCCCCTCTCTTACCAGGCTCCCTATACTCACATACTCATTCTCTGATTCACCCCCTACAACATCCCTTGTATTTTTAATCTCCTTATGTAGTATACTGGACTCTACTACACTCTACAGGAGTTTGAACTACACAAATACCCAGAATACAATAGAAGATACTATATTGCTGGTCAGCTAAGATGCTAAAGGTGTAGCTATGAACGTCTTGCAAGGCGGAAGAGCCTGAATGATGAGATGAATGTTTTGGAATCTCAAAGGACACTTGGAATAATCTATATATGCTGCTTAATATGTGACAGGCCTAGCAACACATTTCATGGTTGAAGTTAAAAACGGAAAATATTTGGATAATAACCTAAATAGGCCCCAATTATAGAAACTTGCTAAATATTTCTGCTGGACTATTTTCTATTCGTAATTAATCCACTCCTTTAATAGAGGGGACCGAAAAGGAAGAACAGTACAATGAGCCTTCAGTATTGCTGCTGAGTGGAGAATGGACTGCCTAGATATGTGATTCTTACTTCTGCATCTATGCACAAGTCTACTGTAATAGACAGCCTGCACACAGAAAGCATCATTAGTAAGCTGCAGTTTGGTTACGTCTATGTTCTGCCGTTTCAGACTCTTGATTAGAAGGGATCAATGCCTTTCTGAGGCAAGGAGTGCTTCGTGGTGACTTATAATTTCCCTATTACATCTTCAATAAAAGAATTGCAACTTTTACCTAGATCAAAGTACTTAACAGTCACTGGCCCATTAGTGTTCACCTTCCCAGGGTCGAACTATTAAAAGATGCTTTATCTTCCACAAGAATGAACACACTTTAGGATATATTAGACAGGCACTAGATACATATTTTCTGTCCTAGCTCCAGTGTGATGCTGCGCATCAGATTGTGGTTACTGGAGGCCCTTGTTTTCTGGCATTCTTTGATATCTCAGCATCTTTCGACACAATTGGCCATGGGTCTCCTATTACCTTGCAGTGTTCTTACTCACTCTAATGATCCTTGCCCTAATCTTTAGCTATATTGTGGCTCTGGTTTTACTGATAGATGTGTTACTGTGTATTTGGCTTGTTATTTTGACCTATCCATTCTAAAATCTTTTGATAAAACCTTGAAAACTCATCAGGTGTCTGTGGTCATTTTACAGTATATAAAGTGGACAAATATATTTTGATTTATGAAGTATATTCTTTCCTAGGAAACCTGTCACCTGTCCACTGCTAGCTCCTGATCCGTCAGGAGTAATGTGCCTGTGGTAAGTCAGGTACATGAATAGTAAGTGGTGTAAGAGTCACCCCCCGAATTACTCATAGTGGCGTGCAAGAAATCACCCGGTTCACGTAAAACTCAGTCCTGGTTACTCGCGTCGGGGCCCAGTGCGCGGGGAAAATTGGTAAACTTGTGACCCGGGTGACCTGCGCGCTCTATCAAAAGTACTTAACAGTCACTGGCCCATTAGTGTTCACCTTCCCAGGGTCGAACTATTAAAAGATGCTTTATCTTCCACCAGAATGAACACACTTTAGGATATATTAGACAGGCACTAGATACATATTTTCTGTCCTAGCTCCAGTGTGATGCTGCGCATCAGATTGTGGTTACTGGAGGCCCTTGATTTCTGGCATTCTTTGATATCTCAGCATCTTTCGACACAATTGGCCATGGGTCTGTGTGACGTCTTATGGCTTTTGTGGCACAGCAATGGAATTGTTTTCTTTCCTGAGAGCGTCATTAGTTCCAGTATATTATCATAAGCAATGTGGAGTACCTGCCTTTTCCAATGCCTCAGGATTCAATCCCTGTTTCCCTATTGGTCAAACTGCCCAGGAGGCTTTGGTGCACTGACATGCAAGGTATTCAGATTCTAACTGAAGGCTCCTATCCTCGAGGTCCCGAACACTTCAATAGCTGTCTCGAGAGTTTGAGAGGAGATTCAAAAGTCCCACAGGCTTTATTCAAACATCTTTCGCAAAATGGGCTGTTTTTCTAGCATCAATGTTGAATTTCATTTTGGAAAACAACATTATTCCCGATAGCTGGAAGGGCTCCATCCTTCATCCCATTTTCAAAAAAGGTTTGGCCTATTCACCTAACAACTAAAGCCTAATAGCGCTGATGGATGTTGAGTTAAAATATTTTTCAACGTTAATACTCCACAATCTGGAATTCTGGATGCATGGCAATGGAAGAATTCCCCTAAATCAAACTGGCTTCCAAAGGGGCCAAGGTACTTTAACCAATCTTAAGGCCCTGAGTCTAATCAGGAATAGAGCGAAAGCAACCAGGACACCTCTTTACTTGTGCTTTGTTGATTTTAAAGCAGCTTTTGATGGTGTCCCTCTGGACAAAATATGGGCTAAGCTTCAGCAATAGGGCATCCCATCAAGCATCCTACAAGCAATTAGACTTGTATATCCTGACACCTGGGTCAAAATCAAAATCGGAGATGGCTCTTGCGTATCAAGGAAGGTCCAAACAACTTTAGGCATAAAACAGGGCTGTGTCCTAGCCCCCTTCCTTTTTAACCTATTTTTGGCAGATCTTTCCACTGAGCTTGATGAACAGATTGCCCACACTCTGTCTGTAGAAGGTAAACAATTATCACATATCCTCTATGTAGATGACCTGGTGTTGTTCAGCAACACGCAAATAGGACTCCAAAGATTGCTCAACACGCTGGGAGCTTACACTTAATAGAACGGCCTGGAAATAACATTTTCAAAAACAAGTGTGATGGTGTGCAATCGTCCCGTCAAGACAAATCGAAAATGAGTTATATAACGGAAACAAAATTGAGGAGGTCAAACTTTAAGTATACCTAGTAGTGAAAATAGATGCAAATTCCTCCTTTGTTTCCCAGAACAAGGTGATTAGGGCGAAAGCGCAGGCCCTTAATTACGGCTTCTCGTCTCTGGCCAGATCTATTAAAGGTCACGATCTAAAGCCTATGGGATCAGTTCTGAAAGCCAAATTGTTGCCAACCCTTGCATATGGAATGGAGATTATGTTGGGCGATGATGCTCTTTTATTAGAAAAACTGATGATAAGCGCATATAAACACATTTTTAGGCTCCCCAAGTCGGCTTCTCCGGCGCAAATCCGGCTTGAAATTCTGTTTACAAAACAGACACTCGCTAGGCCGGCTGCGTTCGTAAAGCTATGTTATAACTTGCGAGCAGCTGCAGAAAACACTATGGCAAATCTAGTCTGGACTGAAATTAACTTGCAAAGGGGCAACTGTGCTTACAAGATATTTTTAGAAAACAGCATTAAGAGGCTTGATCTGGGTGACCTTTGGAACTCTAATATCTCTGGGCAAATCTTTAAGAAGCTCGTAAATAAATCTACAAAATAATATGGCAGACAAAGATACCCTGTCAAAATGTCACCACGGGTGGCTGATGTTGAAATCATATTCCACTTTAAGGGAATCAGCCTTGCTAGCTGTGCCTTACCACTGGAAGATCAAGCAGTTGTTTTTGGCCCTACGATTTGGAGAAATACCCACGCTAGACCTCATGCCAAAATGGAGGATGTCCGGTCAAAGTGAAGACCAGTCTTTATATCCGCTACGGAAAAATGAACTGATTAAAGGAATCGATTTTGAAGGCTTCACAGTCAAAATTTCGGCCTACGCCGTTGATGTTCTGATAGTTTCTGAAGATGCTGAGGTGGCAATCCCAGCCTTGATGGCCTCTATTGCTGAATTCGTGGACGTGTCCGGGTATAAACTTAATAAGGACAAGACGGAGGTAAAACTGCTGAACCATATTGGTGATAAGAGCATTTTGGGTGGCTCTGGACTATGCTGGCAACCGAAGAGCATTAAATACTTGGGCATAGAATTTGAGACAGACTTAATCAGTGCCCTTAAAATTAATGAGCTTTCCCTATATAAAACGATATCCTCACTCCTGGACGGCTGGTCCCCAAAATTCCTGTCCTGGTGGGGAAGAGTGGAATCCCTAAAAATGATGATTACGCCCCTTGTCAATTATCTAATAAGCATGCTACCCATGTTACTCTCTGATGACTTCCTCACCAAGTTACATAAGCTTTTTAATGTTTTTCTGTGGCAGGAAAAGAAACCAAGAATCTCCTTGAGTAAACTCCAACTACCTAAAGATAAAGGGGGAATGGGTTTACCAAATTTTAGATGCTACCAGACGGCCTATTTATGCAAACAAGGTGCGAATTGGTTCCATACTCAACAGGATTATACTCCTATATGGATCCAGGTTGAAAAGTCAATCATCAATAATCTACCACTATCCGCCATAATGACTATGGATACTACAGCCTTCCCACACTCCAAGTACATATTTCTTAACACTAAAAGGGCTCTCCTCACCCTGGAGAGACAATGCAAAGTTAAAGTAAAATTCTCCAATCCAACTTAACCTCGTTTTGGTTTAATACGTCTTTTAAAGAGGACGGCAAATACCTCTTTTGGGAACACTGGTCTAAAAAGGGTCTGAACTCTCTGAAAGACATTTATGAAGGGTCCACACCTCTAGCTTTTGCCGCCTTACAAACACGATTTGATCTCCAACCACTTGATTTTTACAGGTTCCTACACCTTAAAACCCTTGTCTCTGCCAGAGCCATCCCGCCACACGTACCTACACTTTGTAAAAATTTGCTTCAACTCATGTCAATGGGCCATATTGTGTCGAAAATCTATAAAATTCTTTCTCCTATGCCTCAGAAAGCCCACAGAAAGTGCGAACGGGACTGGGAGAAGGAACCTAATTCTTTCAACTTGGTTTTCGACTGGGACAGGATATACCATACTCCTTTCTACAATAAAATAACTCCGATCCTGTCTCAGACCAAGTTTATGTTAATTAACAGATCGTACTGGACAACGGAAAAACTCTTTAAGGTCAAACTCCTTGATAACCCCCTTTGTTGGAACTGCAAATCCCACATAGGGGACTTGGCACATATGCTCTATCATTGCCCGCTACGCCACACGTTTTGGGATAACATCTACAATTACATACAACGAGCCTTCCATTACCAACTGCCCAGAGACTTCGCGTATGTCCTTCTTGAGACGATTGATCCAAGAATAACGAATGATCATGATAGACACCTTCTAGACCTCATTCCCACACTTGCCTGTAAGGTCGTCCTGAGTAAATGGAAAAATGCTTCGGACGTTTCCTTCAAAATTTGGCAGGAATGGCTGTCTTCACTGAGGGGGGCAGATAATGACGTCCTTCCCTCATCTCCTTGGCGAAAACCCCATACCAGACTCTGGAGCTTACTTGAGTCTTTAGAGCTGTGTTATGACCCACCTTACGCGCTTTTGGTGCTAAAACTCCTGTTCACACTCCGTCATTGGTATTATAACGGGCTCGTCCTCCGGAGTTACGACTTCGCTGTTCTGTTTTAAGCTTACTGTCTTCTGTCCTGGTGCTGCTGTCTGACTTCCATTCTTCCTTTCCCCTCTTTCTCCCTCCCTCAGCCCCTCCCTTGTCTTGCCTATCTCCATATCTCTCTCCTCTCTTCCCTCTCCCCCCTTTCTTGCTTTCCATCCGTTGCACAGGATTGACATATTATACATGGCCGCTATGTACAATTACCATTGCTTGTAATTTTCCATCATTTTTGCTACGCCTTTCTCCTGCGTGTTATGTATCCTAACTGTTTTACTTTTGCGATGATATCTTATGTATTCATTCATGCATTATTCTCTATCTCTATTAATTCTTATTGGTTATTTATTTTATTTCCTGTATTTCTTTGGTATTTTCCTTGTATTATTTGCATTCTCCAATAACAAAGATTTGAAATCGAAAGTGCAGACCTGTCTTGCCGTCTATGCTACCAGGGGCCTGAATCTCTGCTTCACATCGTCTGAGTTTGTCCCTCTTTGATGGTTCAACAAAGAGTTCTATTAAGACGGAAGTTCCTTGAACGGGGAATTAGGTCCTGCAGGCATGCACTTGTGGAATCCATGGACCCAATCAACACCATGCTGAACATTAGACTGACTCAGTTATTGATCTGTTTTAAGAAAATGATCAGCTAACAGGATATGTGATGTGCAATCTGGAGGTGGTCCCTGAATGTAATCCTAAATTGTTGTAGTGTAGTTCCTAGGTTGCATGGCATTACAACGTGGGCTTTTACCATGCATGCCATTACAACACTGTTTTTACAACGCAACTCGTTACAACGACTTGCGCTGTAAGCGCTGGATAGTGGAATAGTTTAATTTTCTATTCCAACTCCAGCCCACGTTACAGTAGGGAAGGTGTTGGAATAGAAAATTAACTATTCCCTATCCAACAGCCCCCTCCAGCGCAAGTCGTTGTAATGACTTGCGTTGTAATAGCAGTGTTGTAATGGTAGCGCGTGGTAATACCCGCGTTGTAAAGGCTGTTTCCCAGTTCCTATTTTCACAATAGGCTCTGCGCATTGGAATAATATATCCTATAGATTTGACGTAGGACTTAGGTCGACTAGGTCTCTATCGAATATATTAGACTTAATTGTGAGTGCCAGCTAGCTCAGGTCACTAGAAACTTTCTCGAATACACAAGAAGGGATAAGTTTCTGACAACCGCATAAACATGACAAATTTGTTTTCCCAAGAATAAAACTGATCTTCAGAGTAGTGGAAACAATAAATAGATATTTCACTTAGTCAATCGTGCATGCTTTGTTTCATCAGAGGTGCAGAGAAATAGAGAGATGGGCGTTTTCAATAAAAGGGTTTATTGAACAGTCTTCTTTCTCAAGCAAGTAAAGTGAACTGCTACAATCGTAATACTGGTAACAAAGTAAAATGCATACAGCAAGAAGAGTATTATAAAATAATACTGTAAAAGCATTGTATGGTTTCTAAACCATAGATAAATACATACATAAATAATGAAGCCTAAAAGTACTCAACTGGTGCTTCTAAAATACGCCTACCCCAATGTACCTAACATAAGTCTAGTACTAGGAAGAAGTAAGTGAGGTGTAGCATAGGTTTAGATTTCTTTGCCAAGAACCTAACCAATATTTATCTTAGGGTCTAATCAGCTCCGTACCTTGGATTTAGAATGAAGGAGATCTGGTATCCCTGTCTCAGGACTCGATTTCCCAACATCCCGCGAGGGCAGCTTGGAAGCACTGGAGCTGGATTCTCAGCAAGAGAAAAGACAGCTTCACAATCAGTGCGTCAGTGCTGGAGGTTCGGCTTCCTTCGGCACTTGGTGTAGCAAGCTGCGTTGGGCAAGTAGATAGTCGAGCTGCTCCGATCCAGTGTGTTTGCTAGGGCAAGTGTAAGCATATTTATACCATGAAGGTGCCTAGTTTGACGTAAAGTCGGACATAATAATGTCAACAAAGAACCCCAAGGGAATGGTAGTTCTTTGAAAACTCCCTGATTTCAGGGGCAAATCAATATTCAAGCAAGGGGATGTCCCTGACTGCTGAAGCAGAGTTTTCCAAGAAATCGTTGTGGCTTTTTGGAACAAGTGGAAGTAGCCATGCCTGTATTTGGACTGGATGGGTTATGTCTAAATATGGGTATGATTTCTATGCCTATATAAGGGTAATGTGAATTATACCTATAGAAGGGCATGCATCGGTAAATTACGCTTGGATCCTAAAATGCTGCACAATATTGTGATAACTCAGAAACCTTTAATGTTAACTGAGCACGCACAGTAACTGTGCAGGAATGGCTGCTAGGGACTAAAACTAGTAGTTCCCTATCCCATTAGACTGAGATAACTAATTTATCTGTTTCTGTATTTTTAATGATGTGAATATTTGTATAATTGTTTTTAATAGTGGGTTTCTTAGTCCATCTGGCACCATATTCATACCTTTCTTAGTACTACTTATAGGCACAATATTGTGATAACTCCGAAACCTTTAATGTTAACTGAGCACGCACAGTAACTGTGCAGGAAGGGCTGCTAGGGACTAAAACTAGTAGTTCCCTATCCCATTATACTCAGATAACTAATTTATCTGTTTCTGTATTTTTAATGATGTGAATATTTGTATAACTGTTTTTAATTGTGGGTTTCTTAGTCCATCTGGCACCGTATTCATACCTTTCTTAGTACTACTTATAGGCATTTTAATTATATATATTATTGAACTTGAGAGACATTTTAGTTATCTGTGCAAAAAGCTTGCCTTTTATACATTACGGTAACAAACGATTTCAGTTTAGTCACTTTTTATCTAACATAGATTAGTGTTGGTATCCTGACTAAAATTTCTAGGAAGGAAAGTTGAAGAAAGCAAATGGTATGTAGCGTGAAGAGTCGAGGTTGTACTAGCTGTATGACATACCTGTTTTATATCTGTTTCACTTTTTATTCGTTATGTACTTTTTAACCGTGCGATTTTGTTTATGGTTTTAATTGACTAATAAATTAAACTACTACTAAAAGTCTTTAAATGAAACGTGTACAAAACAGAATTTCTTCTGCTGTCCAACAAAAGTTGCGATACATTTGTCCAGCACGAGTGATCTTTCTGTTAACAATGCCAATGGCTCCATGCATTTTTGTTGCTGTATTTGTATGGCACAAAGCTATTCAGGAAGAGTCAGTGCATTGAAAAAGTGAGAGAGCTCACGTAATAGAGTTTTTTTGCCAGGCATGTCCTAGTGTGTATGAGTGCAGTACTCCTTGAAGAGGTGTGCTTTTAGTTTTTCCCTGCACTGAAGGAGGGATGGCTCAGTTCAAATCTCTGTGGGGTTTATTGCAAGGTTCTGGGTGTGCAGAGGGAGAAAACCTGTGTTCAGTTTTTTACTTTCTGGAATATCTTGGTCTCCAGTCCCATGAAGTTCTTTCTCCTGATGTGGTGTGGATTACCAGAAGTGTTTAGTTTGTTAGCCAAGTATTCTGGAGTGTAATTACTGATTACCTTCACGTGGTGATGCAGGAGAGTTTGATGATGAAGTGGGTCTGGATGGAGAGCCAGTATAGTTCTTTTATTGTTGGAGTGAAGTGATGAAATGTTTATTTTTCCTTTGATGAGACATTCCACGGTGCATAACATGCCTTTGAGAGGTGCCAAAGTGGTGCCTGGGTGTCCGTTTAACAGAGCATTGCCTACGTCCATGTGGCAGAAAATCAGGGTTTCCACCATTGCTCTGAAATTGGTGTCTTGAGGAAGTATTTCACTATCTTAAGAAGGAACAGCTATTATCAGGCTGCCTTTTCTCCTGGCAATATTGTATTTGAATAAGAGGTTGGGTCATGGGTGAAACCAATGGAATTTCGCATTGTCCTGAAAGCTGGTGGTGGGGTTGATGGTGTCTAGGTTCATGTCAAACAGCCTTACTTGAATCCATGCTTGCTTTGAACGGTTGACACAAAAAAGGAATTCATTTGATGTTATATGGATTTTTTCTCAGGAGCTTGTCATTCAGTTCTGGAATAGTTTGAGTAATTAAGTTGCTGAATATTATTGCCTGAAAAGATTCCAAGGAACTTTCAGTATTGCTGGCACTCGGTTGAATTTTTATGTTGTGAATAAGTATAGATCAAAGGAATGCCATGTAAAAGTTGAAGTTTATGGAGGCAGTGATAGAATCTTGGGGTACTCTGAAGGGAATGGGGATCTTTTGTGACTTATCATTTCCTTGATATAAAAGTTGATTAGGGTTGGTTGTCGGTGAACCATTGCAGAACAGTGGCAAAGTAGCCATGGTTGCTCCTAGGGCGTGGATCATTGCTTGATGGTCAACTGTGTTGAACACTGTTGAGAGAGGTCCAGATGGATCAGGAGACATGAGTCCTTTAGTCACTTATGAAGAGAGAGCTGTCAATTAGTTGTAAAGGAAATTGTGTCTGTGCTGAAGCTTATTTGAAGCCACATTCTGGCTGATCTGCTCCTGCAACTAGGTCATGACTGCTATTTTGATGACTTTTTCCTATCAAGGGAAGTTGGTTGATGGGTTGGATGTTAGTGAGATCATCTGGATCCAGGGCCAATTTCATCAACAGGGGAACCATCGCTCCTTACTTGAGGGCTTCTGGTAAAATTCCTTGAGCGAAGGAGGCATTAATCACACTGAGGAGGGTTGTGAGGGTATCTTTTCAAAGAGATTAAACAATATATGAAGGTAACTGGGGGGGATGAAAGGTTGGTGTGAAAGTATGCATTGATGTGGCATCTGATTTTCTTGATGTTCTTGGTGAAAAAATGATTGATGACATTGCATACATAGACTGATTAAGGGCTGAATTGGTCTGTAAGTGGATCGGTTACAGACGTAAATAGTGCTTTTCTTCTGCTGTTCACTTTGTTGATTATTGTCTTTTAGTAGGCGTCTTTCATTTTGATGAGGAGGGTTCTGAATGGCAATCTGATTTTTTTTTAAACTGTGTAGGATCTTCTAGAAGGTGAGTTCAATCTTCATTTCTCTTCTAGTCTGTGTCATTTGCTATACCATTGCTTACATAAGAATCCCAGTGAAGGTCGCCCTCCACACTGTTCATATAGCCAACATTTTTAAGTCCACACATTTTCATCATGTTCCATCCCATGTGTTGTTTGAAATATGTGAGACCTCCAAACTTTGTAAGATCAATGACCCAACCCTCTGTCCATTCCAGCATTGACAATGGCAAATATGTTTTTGTTTTCTTTCCACAAATCCCCTCCTTGTTGGCTATGCAACCAGGCTAGCGCACAGTGCTGTCCACACCAAGACCGTGTTTGATGAGGTTACTTCTACCAACCCACCTCAAATTTAGGTTAATAATGCTGGCTTTAAGACCTTGTCAGATTGGTAGCAACATTAGGATATTTGGTCAGCATTCGATGTCTTAGAGACAGAGAATGGTAGCACCGAAAATCCCCAAAATAAGCACAAAAGAATATACATAGTAAACACACGGCTGAAGATGCTGCCGCATTTGGAAAATCCCTCAGTGGGTCTTTGGCTTATTTTGTAAAATCTATACCTTGTCAAGCTCAGCATTATTTGTCATGGAATGGATGGATTGCCCTCGTTGTGGGAATGGGACATCCCTCGTGGAGGCACACAAATATCTGTCTTTCAGGTAATGAAACATCTCTTGTTGCTGTAATGAAATATCACTTGTGGAAATAATCCCACAACATCCACTGAAAAAATTGATCATTACTGTTCAAGAACAGAGTACTTCCCATTTGGCTATAATGATACATTACTAAAAGAGAGGAACTAAAAAAGCATGTTGATGCTTAATTTGGGTCAGGGGTTGAAGGTAGAAACCACGAGCACTCATTTTTGGGGACCAGCACTTATTTTTACTCATCATAATAAGACACAGAGCAAGAACTAGAAAAACAAACAAAGAGGAAATAAGCAGGAAGGAAAAGACAGAAATAAACATGGCTAGGGAGAAAGCAAAGACAAAAAGGAGCCTGCATGAGTGTGATAAATGGACAGGGAGTGTCAGGTAGTGAGTTAGTGGCCGTAAGGTGAAATAAGCGCTACCAGCCTTGCTATTCATCACACCTTTATTCAGTTGCACCAGCTGAATGCTTTTGAGCAAAACTTTGGGCTCCAGTACTTACTCTTTAACAAATTCAGCACTGTAGATTAAATGAAAAAACACCCTTGTGTGTAATATCACATCACTGATGTCACATGTCCAGCCAATACACTTCATTCATTGAGAAAAGGGGATATGGCAAGAAGAGGGAATGGAACAATGTTGCATATGATAAATGGGACATCATCCTTTATCAATTTGACATTGTTCATTAGCAATGCGTAACATAAACAGTGGAGGGAATTAAAGATCTCATATTTGGGAGCAAATCATTTGGTTGGGTCAAGAAGAATATTTTACAGCTGTCCATATAATTTTTATTAGAAACATTTGTGAATCAGGCCTTTTCTGAGTTAGTGTTACTGTGTTTCCTACACCATTGTTTTAATAGGGTTGCAAGACCTAGAGACCATGTACACAAGGCCTAACACTTTTAAGGTGTGGGTTTTCGAGAATGCAGCTGTCAAGTAAAAATATTGTTTACAATATACAGCAAGTGATCTTTGGGTGAGGCTAGACTTTTCAACCACTTACTTTCTTCAACCAGCCTTCTTCAGCCATTGGTTTGAGACTTTGTTAATCACGTGTTGGCTTACCCCAGTGGAATGGACATCTTTCACCTAATTCTATTGGCTATTTGGGTATATCCTTCTGCCTTTACTTACATGCTTGTATGAACTGCATGAGGGCAGTGGTGTAACAAACCTTGAGCCCCCCCCCTGCAAAGTGCATGGAGAGGGGCCCCCACGCCCCGGCCCCAGTCAGGAGCTCTCGGTTCAGAGGCCTGCCACCTGTACACAGTGCCAGAGTGCCAGAGAGGGCCCCCCTCACTGCAGGAGGTTTGGGGGCTAATGTTACACCACTTCATGAGGGTCTACATTACAACCATAGCCTTCTTTGTTCGCTCCTGCTTGCCCCGTTTCATGTGTCTCACTTTAATGTAGTGTGTATACGCCACCACATTACAGTGAGACACAGTATTTGTTAGTCCATTAAATCCAGACTATTGGCTTCACCAGTTCCTATCATAGATGAGAGCCTCAAAATCCAAAGACAGAGGGCGTGTCATAGTGTACCACATGGCGGGCATGCTATAGGCGACCTCCGACAGCCTTATTCAAGATCCTTCTGAATCCTGCCTGCATCCACTACCAATTTGTCCCGTCACCCGTCTGCAGACCAGGGGTGAGGGGATCCCCAGACTGTGGCCGGTGGCCAGAGAGTGAGGTAAAGGGCAGTGGGATTAGCATCACTGTGGCCCTCTGGGTGTCGTTGTCTGTGCAGATCACGGGCCGGCAGCCATGCAGACATGAGTCGGCGGCTGAGTTGAGCTTCAGCGATTGTGGGCTTCACAACGGCTGACGTCGGCCCCGTTCCAGGGCTTGTCAGGTGACCCGGTCAGGGCTTTGGCAGAGCAGCGCTGTGTAGCGTGGGGCTGGCGGCTGTGAAGGCCAGGCAACCTGGGCCGGGCCTGTTGGGTGCTGGCCTCCTGCAGCCTTGTGATCACCCGGGTTGGTCTTGGAGATTGTGTTGGCTGTACAGCGCCCAGGGAGGCAGAGATCGCTGCATTGAGGGGCTGTGAGGGAGACAGCGGTGGTCCTGTTTCTCCAGCAGAGGGGACTGAAAAGCTCTACTTGGCCCTGTGGATCAGCTGGATTTGGAGAGGCACAGGTAGGCACAGAGTTTTTCAGACATCAGCACCCCAGATCCTGCCATGAACAGAACCAGGTGAGGATCCCATTAGGAGAGGGGTGCGGTGTACTCCAGACTGCGGAGGCGGCTTGGCTACGTCTTGGTGTGGATTGTGGTGGGAGGGGGACACCCTAATCCTCATCACGATGTACTGCTGGCCATTCCTTGTCCTCTCACTATCCAGTGGCTTTGCCTGCCACAGCCTGAGCTGGGAATCCGGCACTTAATGGCAGTGCATAGCACAGAGCATATACAGCATAGACATGGGTGAGCTAGTGGGACAGCATATTGATCATATATCCTGTTGTTGGAAGGCCTCCAGTACAGAACCTGCACCATGACCAAGGATAAACCCCTGGGTCCTGTGTCCAAATAGGGCATGATGGACCACTTCACTGTGTCAAGACCTACAGCAAGCGATGGAGCCCATAATGGAAGATGTAGCTCATACTTTGCAGCAGAAAGTTAATACCCTCATTGAATTGACCAACGGCTTGGCAGCTCGAGTGGAGGATGCTGAAGGCTGGGTCCGTTGTTACAATCGTCGCTTCGTGGGCTTCCCAGAAGGATGTGAGGGGAGGACATGGGCAAATTCCTTGCCCACTGGATCACTCAGTGGATGCCTACAGATGCCCTGTCCTCCTGCTTCTATATTGAGTGGGCCCACAGGGCTTTGGCGAGGAAACCTCCTCCCAGCGCCAAAACGCGGCCAGCTATCGACAAAATCCTTAACTTCCATGACAGAGACGCAATCCTTAAGCAAGCTAGAACTTAGGAAATGCTGCTCTTTGACTCACTCCGAATCATGATATTGCCTGATTACACCAAGATCGTTCATATACAGTGCCAATTCTTTACAGCAGCAAAAAACCGCCTACATGACCTGAAAATTCAGCCCTTGCTCTTGTTCTCCACACGACGGAGCACAGAATACAACTCTTGCACCATGTTCTTTGAATCCCCCGAGGACGTTTTCGCAAGGGCAGATAAAGAGGTCACCGTCAGGCCTCATACCCCTCCACTTCTCGACTGACTCATCCTCCACAGATAGGCACCCACAGCAGCCCAAGATGAAAGAGAATCTCGGCCAGAGGTGTTGCTCATTGTGGTGCTCAAGGCCCCACGCACAGGAACTTGAAGACACACACAAGACAGGAGCTAGTCTCCAAACCTGCTGGTCTCCTGTGGCCTTGGCTGTGAGGGGAGGGGACACACGCGGACATGAATTCGATGAAGGCAGGCAGATATTGGCTGTACTTCTGGTCTGTATATTCTCAAAGCCCTTCAGAGAGACTACTAGTTGTGGGGGTTTAAGGGGTTCCATTGGACAGTCTGGACTACCAATCCCTGTTGGGACTGCGGCCGGGCTCCTTCAGCAACAGATACTTCAATGTTCCTGAGGTATTGGGGGATGGGTAGAAGGAAGGGGTTTTGTTGTTGACTTTATTTAGTATAAGTGCAGACCTACTGTTTCCTTCGCATCTGCCCTGCACACGACTGCTGTGGTGCACGACTACCCATGCTTAAATGACTGATCCAAATATGGCTGCTCCAGCACAGCGAATACATTCTGTGACTTGGAATTTCTGTGGTGTCTTAGATAAAGTCAAGCGAGGCACCATACTTCATCAGGCTAAACGGTTCCAGGCCAGCATTCTCCTTTTACAGGAGACACACCTTCTCAGGTCAAAGTTCCATGCTTGACTCATTATGGATTTGCACAGACCTTCCACTCGAGCTGTGTGAGTGGTTCACTGGGAGTGTCCATCATCATACACCACAGGGTTCCCTTTTGTGCTCACAAGACCTGGGTAGACGGGCAGGGGAGGTACGTCTTTGTGTCCATAACAGTGAATGGGAACCCATTCTGATCGGTTGTGTCTAGCCCCCGCCACTTAGCCAAACCTTTGTAGATCATATTGTCGGTATCTGGGGCTCCCTGCCCAGGGAACTGGCTGTAATTGTAGGCGACTGGAATGATGTTGTGTCTCTGGAGGCAGACAGACAGCGAGAGGTAGGGCGGATGGTGAATGAACGAGTGAACCACTTGCGAATGGTAATGGAGGCACAGGGGTGGGTGGACACCTAGAGGGCCTTTCATCCCACTAAAATAGACTTCACCTTCTACTCCTCAGTGCATGGGTCATTTTTCAAACTAAACTACTTATTTGTACTGGTGGGCCATACACATAGGGTCTCTGATGTATACATTTTGCTCAGGGAACTTTCGGACCAATCCCCAGTGGCACTGCGGCTCTCATTTGGCCCACGCCAACCCCGGTTCTGTGGCAATTATTTCCGTGGCACCTGAAAAACCTGATGTACAGAACTTGCATGCACCGCGCAGTGACTGAATATTTTTCCATAAATTCACAATGCGTCTCTTCCAAACTCATTCTTTGGGAAACACTGCCCACTACACGTTGCATTGATATTATTTTTTGCGCAGCAGAGTGAAGACGGAGACTGATGGAATTATCTCAGATTGAGGCCCAAATGATTGCCCTGGAGCTGTGTGGTCACAAGACTGCAGGTGGTCCAGAGCACCGGCAGCTGATTCTAGCTCAACAGCGGTACCAAAGAATGCTTCTGGAGGAGGCCAAGAATGCCTGGTATGCCTACCAGAGCAGGATTTACCAATGGGGAGACACATCTGGGGGACTGATACATAGAATATGCCAAAACACTGTGACGATAGTCCAGATACCTGTCATCTGATATTAACAGGAAATATTGCTTACCGACCCAGGTGCGGTGGCCAGAAGTTTTGCTAGCTATTATCAGACCTTAGATGCAAATAGAGAAGTCTTAAGAGATATTCAGATCGCAGATTTTCTGGATGCTTTGCCCCTGAGGTCCCTCTTAGCAGCAGCCGGGACATCGCTTCAAAATCCCTTAATGGTCGGGGAATTGACTGCTTGCACCCTGGGCGGGACCAAGGCCTGAATTATTCCTAGTACATTTCTTACTGTGTATATGCCTTCTCTGGCAGCTCACTACATGGGTGTGGTTCCAACTGCTCTTGGGGAAACATGTATGCCGGCAGGCTGGTGCCATTCAGAGATAGTCGCCTTACTCAAGCTGTGTCACCCCCCGGAGGCCCACTACTCAATACACCTCATCTCTCTTTTGAATATCGAGGCCAAGCTGCTGGTCAAAGCTCTGGCTGACAGGCTCCTGCTGGTAATGGCAGACCTAGTCCACCCAGAACAAGTAGGTTTTATGCCTCGCCACGCTACTCACCATGTTATCTGTCAAGCCCACAATGCGATTGCTTTGATGAATAGGACATGTTACAATGCAAATTTTTACAACACATGCCTTCACAACGCAGTTTTTACATTTCAACATCCATTACAATGCATGATTTGACATCACATGCCACCACAACACATTTTTAGAAACTACGCTTACAACCTATTCCATTACAATGGATACGATGACAATGCATACCATTACAATGCATAATACTTTTTGGACAATAGTAGTGTAAGTGTTGGATAGTGTAGGGGTAACAATTACTATTTCCACTCCAGTGAGTGCAACAGTAGGATAAGTGATGGATAGTGTTGGGTAACAATTACTATTACCGCTCCAGTGAGTGCAACAGTAGGGTAGGTGTTGGCTAGTGTAGTGGTAAAAATTACTGTTACCACTCCAGTGAGTGCAACTGTAGGGTACATGTTGGATAGTGTAGGTGTAAAAATTAATATTTCCTATTACTTACCTTATAATGCGTTATAATGGCATGCTTTGTAGTGGCATGCACTGCAATGCATGCGTTGTAGTGACATTTGTTGTAGTGACATTTGTTGTAATAGCATGCGATGTAAAGGATGTTGCATTGTAAAGGTAGTGTCTTGTAATTATTGCGTTGTAATGGTTGTTTCCCAGCTTTGATGGACAGACTTGAGCACACTGCAGAGTTACTACTAGTGGACATCGATAAAGCGTTCAACTCTGTCAGCTGGACCTACTTGTCTGCGCTTTTCCAGCAACTCAATATGGGGCCTAGTTTCCTCTCCTATGTCCGACTGCTCTATACCATCATGACAGCCTTGGTTTGTGTGGCCAGTATGGCCTCAGCAATGTTCTCCATCCATTGTGACACCAGGTAGGGATGCCACTTGTCACCACTTTTGTTTGCACTGGCCTTGGAGCCATTGGCGGCCTGGGTGAGAATGGATGCCCAGGTCCGGGGTTTGAATGGTCCCGGAAAGTGTCAGAGCACATAGCAGTATATGCGGACGTTGTCCTCTTTTCCATCACAAATCCAGCAACCTCCGGCTCCAGGATCCTAAGGATAATGCAGGTGTTTGGGGAGACGGTGGGGTTATACATGAATGCCAGCAAATCGGTACTCTTGCCATTGAGGGGATCACCAAGGGATGTCACATCGGCTACGGGCTTGTCCATAGCAGCCAAAGTTTTCAATACTTGGGGGTGTTCCTGGTGCGAGTAAAGACGGAGGTTAGAAATTGGTCTAATTTACCCCTATCCTTCTATGACCGCTCTACCATTTTTAAAATGATCTCTCTGCCCGTCTTTTGTACCAAGTGCAGAACCACGCCTTTCCTGTTCCACTCACCTGTTTTTGACAGATCAATGCAGTCCTGGGTCAGTTCTTATGGGTAGGAGGTTCTTCTCAGATAGCCTTACACCAATCTACCTATTGTGGGGGGCATCGCAGCCACAGAAGTTCAATCCGACAATGTGGCCGCGCATCTACAGGTAATTAATGAATGGTGGTACTGCCCCTGAGACGACACAGCCTATGCGGTGGAGAGATGGGCAACAGGCAATTCATCTATGACTAAATACCTCTATAGTAGAGCAGACCTGGTTTCCCTTCCCCCGACTATGAGGGTGGTGGTCTTAGTGTGGCGGCAGTCCCTCCGACGATTGGGTGGTGGGGGCATGTTACGCAGCAGACTCAGCTGTGGCAGAATAGACTCCTTCCACAGGTGACAGGGCTCAAGGGCATTCAGGGTTGGGATTGTATAGGTATATTTACCTTGGGGGATGTAATCCGGGCCTTTTTCTTAAATCTTTTCAGGAACTCCAATCTGAATATTCCATGCCCGCAGTCAATTGTATAAAGTGACTGCTGCCTTACGTGTTGACCCCATACCCTCTCAGCTCGGCCTGACTTTAGTTCACTTGAAGGGGAACTCCTTATGAGCGACCTGGGCGATCATAAAATATTAAAGATTTATCAATCCCTGGTCATGAACAGCCCCACTTCCTTGGAGACCCTACGGAAGGCGTGGCAGAGAGACTATGGCGACCTTGATGACGATGATTGGGTAGAGGCTCCCCTCACGCAGCAGCAATATCCTTGTGCCTCCGTCAAATCCAGTTTAAATATCTCCATTGCCCCTACTTTACCAGACATCTGCTATGACTTATGAGATTCATAGATTCCCCCAATTCCTGAGATGCGAATCTGAAGATGGCACCTTCCTACATACACTTTGGGAATCTGGCGCCCTGGCCCCGTTTATGAGGGGAGGTGTGGGGTGCCTGGCCGAGGTCCTTGCTTAGGACGTCCATCAGATCCCGAAATTACTCCTGTTACATAGTAACTGAGGGACATATTACCAAGGGCATTATCGCCGCTTTAGCGGGAATGTTTCCCGCTAAAGCCGCGATAATTGTATTGCCCTATTACCTAGCTGTCGCTAACACCAGTTAGCGACAGCTAGTAGGAGATAGCGGGCATTTAGGTGCCCACTTTGCATGTCAGCGATAATTATCGCTAATGACATGCAAAGTGGGCGTGCCAAGATGGTAGCGACTGGAAACAGTCACTAACATCGCTATCGCCTATTACCAACTTTTGGAAATAATCGCGCTAAGCGCGATTATCTCCAAAAGCTAACGCCTGGCCTGAGCTGTTCTTAGCCATGTTATCCAGTGGGAGGTGGATAACATGGCTAAGAGCATTTGCTTGGTAATGCATGAATATCGCTGACTTTACAGCGATATTCATGCATTTCGGCCGATTTTTATCGCTTAGGAGATAAACCTTGATAATATCAAGGGTCCTAAGCGATAAAAATAGGCGAAGCTCGGCGATATTATTTTGCCCGCTAACCAAGCTTAGTGATAATTATCGCTATAGCTTGGTAATATGCCCCTGAATGCAGAAATTTGACACTACAGACAGGACACTCATGCAAACACTCATGCTCCTTAATGTATATATGTGTCATGCAGTGGCTGATGGGTTCGGTGGGTGGGGTTGCATTGGAATGTCATTGCGCATATGTTTCTGTTTTATTATTGTTTCTTACTCTTATTGTTTCTATTACTCCTTGGTATTCTCAATGGGGATAAAGCTGTGCCATGTATCTGGCAATTTACAGTACTTGTAAGTGATCCTCCAGGCCGTTGTCTGGCAAACAATTCATTGAAATTTGTTGAGAAAAGAAATCCAAAGACAGAGCAAGCATTGAAATGGATGCTTGCATCGCTCAAAATATTATGGACTGCATAGTGAAGTCTACAATTGAATGGACAATGAAGCTGACCATTCACCTCCGTGGAGGCCATCTCTTCACAGCAGGAGCTTCAGAGTGAGCATGATTCAGGAGCCTAGTGACGCCCTGGAGGAGGTTAGATGGAGTAATTTCATATAAGTAGCCCCAGGATAATCAGTCTACCACACCCAGCTCAGAAAATCTTTCTCTTCATTAAGTTTCCAATGGTTGACTCAGTCTCTGTAATTCTTGTTGTCCCCGAGAAGGCACTAGGTAGATTTGCACATACCCCAGGAGATGCATTGGAGATGACGTGAGACTGGTCATTATTCTCCGTAATGAAATGTGGTCGATAAAGGAGAGAAGATACAACACTTTGAAGCAGTATAAGCAGAAAGGATGCAAACGAAAAGGACACACAGTGTACAGGGATGGGTGTGAATGTCAAGGAGATAGATGTTTAGAGTACATTAACAATAATGTTTTTACGTCGAAGGTTGTGATAAGCATCGTCATGTAGTAATTATTTGATTAGTCTTGTGCTTTGCTGTTGAAGTTGAATGAGCAGTTAGCAGAAAAGCGTAAATACCGCTCTCTACAGACCGGATTTAAGCTCCATTATCAGCTTTGGGGACCATATTCCTTTCAGGTAATATCAGACCTATTCTTCCTCTTGATTGAAATCAAAAGCTATTTATTTATCAAATAGCTTGAATACACTTACATAAATTAGTTATTTTTCTGGTTTGCCCTTCAGTAGGAGAAAGACAAAGTAGAGATGCATTGTCATTCAAAGTATCTCAAAGCTTGGAAGCCGAGTTAACTAGACCATGGGGCATAAGGGAGGATTTTGTGTAAATACGTGCGTTTCAGATTCCCAACATTTCAAAGCTGACCCTCAAGCAATCAGAGGTTTACTGGACATAACAGTCAATTGCGAATTCCTAATGTGCCTGTGGCTCTCAAACACTGGTGTGACTGTAGCAAATTTGGGCACTTTATCCTTGGAAAGCTAGTGCTTAATTTGAGCCAGTGGATTCCCGTGCAGAGCACCAGCACGTTATTGTAAACACCAGCTTTAATAACAGTTGCCACATGGTGTCGCTGTGTGTTTAATTCTGTGAGAAGCACAATAACAGTTGTTTATTAATTAAGTATACATGAAAATTAGTAATACCTGCCGCCAAAGCTATAATAATAGCTTGTGCGGCATTTATTAATCATTTTTAATGTATATTTGAAGTCTAAATTGTCACTCTTCTATGAATGCGATAGTTAGTAGGGAGGGTACTGTCATCGACAATGTTACTGGGCGCAATGGGTGGTGCAAGCTGCAATGGCCTCCTCATAAGGGCCGCTGCACTTATTTTTGTTAAGAAATTAATTACAGTTAAAAGCTATTAGCTTTGGCAGAATTCTACCAATCTCGCTACCAAATATTGGAAATTTGGAATGTCAAAGTGAAACTGTATCTGCTGGCATCATCTCTACCATCACTCAATGGACCAGGAGCGGCTCGTGCAGTTAGGAGCAGTGGGGTGGCGGGGCACGATGGAGGGGACTCGACAGATGAGGGAAAATTAAATAACTAATACATTTTCCCTTTTGTCGCCTGTCGAGTTCTCCCCCACCCCACCTTACCGCCCCATCGTTCTTACCTGCATGGGCTGCTCCTGCAATGGACTTCGCCACGTTGATCTCCTCCCCTCTCGAACCTCTACACAATGGAATGGATGCAATGTGAAGAGAGTGGTTCTTGTGAGAGGCTATTGGGTGCCTGTTTTCCATCAGTACATAATTAATAAAACGTTTGGCTTTCATTAAAAAAAACGTTGTTCTCCGTTCACAATTATGATATGGTGCCACAGTTAGAATGGTTGGCTAAAGTAATAATTAGACTGTACAAGGTGTTCAGGTGAAAGGGAGATATTTGGACATCTTTTTAGGTCTCACAAGCTTAGAGCCCACCCATACTTTATTTATTTATTTATTGGTTTGCCTCATTGTCAGTCTTGTTTGCTGGCTTCATATTTGATGTTGTGTGATGGCTTTACTTCCCCATTGTATCCTTTCTCTGGATCATGAATGCATTACTGTGTCCTTACAATGCTCTTTTTTTAATGCTACTTTTTAGGTCTCGTCTATTCATCCCCGAATGGATGGTAGGCGAGATCTATAGTAAGGAGACCTAACAAGTCTACCCACTGCGGATCGCGTACAGTTCATGTGAGCCAGGCGCGTGCACAGGACTTCGCTCCCCCTAAACCTCTCACAAAGCAAGACAAGACAAGAACATTAAAGCGACCGCGGCCGCTTTGATTTCATTTGCCACTGGCCACTTCACGCACTCTGCAGGTCATAAACAGGACCATCTGCTCGTTGCCTACTTGCAACTATTTTCTGACCCTGCTCTGACCCTTGAAGCAGGGTCAGAGAATAGTTACAAGTAGGCAATGAGGTGCCTGTCACGAAAATTAAACCTCAACAGGAAGCACTGACAGATATAAAAAAAAGCAGGTGCCCGAGTTGAAGGTCAAATTCAGTAACATAAAAAAAATTGTGAACAAGGTCGAGGCTGGGCAAGTGAAAAGGCTTTCTCACCTACATAAATTCACATGGGAAGTTAGCTGTTTCAAAAACCTCAGCTGAAGAATACCATCATAAAAGTTCTCAAGCATATTATTAATTATTATTAAATATGTTAAAAATGCTAATAACAGGCTTTTTTTTAACCTGCTCTCTTTCAAAAGTACCGTAAAACTGTATCACCAACTCTTTTTGTTTGTCACAGAAAGAAGCCCCTGCTCGTTCACAGTGTTCACAAATGCACCACAGTGTTCATAAATACACATCATAGCGCTAGTGTGAGGTGTGCAGGGCTTCAATGTGAGTTCACATGCCTCTTGTTTTAAAGGGTCAGAGGCCGAGCAGGGCAGCAGATGAGTAGAAAGCAGGCTCCTGGTCACAGGAGCAATGCTCTGGGGGGCCCTATCTCCCCAATGGTGCGTCAAGCCTTACTCCTGCTTCAAGCAGGCGCAGGGTTTTTACGCAGCATTGGCCTAAAAGTGACTGAGTGAAATCTTGTAGATTTCACTCAGCCACTTTTGGGAGGCGTTCCTGCACAGGAACGCCCTCCCCTGCGCCGGACCGCCTCCTGATGGTGCACGGCTTTACAACGTGACGCATCTCTCAGATGCGTCACGTTGTTAATACCCAGCATCATGGCGCATCTTTTGTGCTGCCACTGCATCACAAAAGTGACGCAAAAGTGGCGCAAAAGAGGAGCAAGGGGCTTATAAATCTGCCCCATAGTGCTTTTACTACACTGCAGCGGCGTAAAGGGCCGGAAGATGTGTCTCCAGTGACCATGTGTGCCTGTAACTTTGCACCGCACCAAAAGGCTCTGAAGTCCCTTGAGGGAGCTGTCCATCATAGTGGGGAAAGGGCAGGAAGACGTTTCATAGCGCTAGTGTGGGGTGTGCGGGCTTCATTGAGTTCACATGCCTCTTGCTTTAAAGGGTCAGAGACCGAGCAGGGCAGCAGATGAGGAGAAAGCAGGCTCCTGGTCACAGGAACTACACGGGGATGGCGCTCGAGAAACTCATGGATGCACAGACCTCCTCAAGGATTACAGCTCATTTTCGACGGCAGATATGGGGATAAAGGACACGTGCCCAGCCTCGACCTTGCTCACAATTTTTAGGGCTGATTACTATGTTACTGAATTTGACCTTCAACTCGGGCACCTGCTTAATTTGTATCTGTAAGTGCTTCCTGTTGAGGTTTAATTTTTGTGACAGGAGCATGGTGCCAGAATGAATCCCGCCCTGCGTGTTTCTCCACGAAGATGCCATCTTTTTTTGCAATACCTCTACTCAACTGGAGTACTTTCTACTCTCTAATCAGTAAGTGCTCCCTCATTGGCTAAATGTATAGGGGCAGATTTATAATAAGAGGGGCATCCCCAGGGATGCGCCAGTTATTGTGCGCCGCAGCTCCGCCACCCATGGTGCGCCGCATTTACAATGCGGCGCACCATGTGGCAAAAAAGGCACAGATGCGTCACGCATCTGCGCCGTAAAAGCAGGGCATTGCTGGAGCTGCGTCGCAAGCTCGACGCAGCTTCAGCAATGCTTTGGGGGGCCCTATCTCCCCAATGTTGTGTCAAGCCTTGCACCTGCTTCAAGCAGGCGCAGGGTTTTGATGCAGCATTGGCCTAAAAGTGACTGAGTGAAATCTTGTAGATTTCACTCAGCCACTTTTAGGAGGCGTTCCTGCGCAGGAACGCCCTCCCCTGCGCCGGAACGCCTCCTGATGGCGCAGGGCTTTATAACGAGACGCATCTGTCAGATGCGTCACGTTGTTAATACCCAGCACCATGGCGCATCTTTTGTGCTGCCGCTGCGTCACAAAAGTGACGCAACTGCAGAGCAAAAGAGGCGCAAGCGGCTTGAAAATCTGCCCCCTAGTGCTTTTACTACACTGCAGCTGCGTAAAGGGCCAGAAGAAGTGCCTCCAGTGACCATGTGTGCCTGTGTTACAGGCACACTGGAGACACATCTTCTGGCCCTTTACGCAGCTGCAGTGTAGTAAAAGCACTATACATTTACCCAATGAGGGAGCACTTACTGGATTAGCCAGTAGAAAGTACTCCAGGGCAAATTGCAAAAAATTCTGCGATTTCGCGGGAAAATCCATGAATTCGCAGATTTTTTTTGTGATTTCGCGCAAATTTTGCCCATATCCAGTTATTTCCTGTTCTTATTGTTTCTTGTCAAAATAAAGTAAAAGAGGCGCCAATGTTCTTTGTACGGGTTTGCAATCTTAGAAACTGTTCTCCCCTCATCGATCCATCTGGTGATACATGGGTCATCCAGTCAGGAAGGCCGATACCGAGATTGCTTCCAGCTTGCTTAGTTCCCAAACCCCTGTGCCATTCTCATCTGGAGCAATGTGGCGCTCTGCTGCTTTAATGGCGCCAAAGAGTTTAAGAAAGACCCAAAAGTGTGATAGATTAGCCTGTCGTCTGCTTGAAAAGTAAATTGGGGTTGTCAGAAGTTCAAGAGAAATTATGAGTCAGCAGTAAAAACTGCAAGATAGAACTTCTACACCTAATATTTAGTATTTCTAATTTTCCACCAAAACGTCTGAGTTCAGTGATTTGCCTTGAGCTCTTAGGTGCTTAAGAATTAAGGGACCTATTTTGGGACTGTGTGAGCCCGATGAAATAGACACTAATGAGATATAAATCATTTTCAGTTGTAAAAGGATGTGCTCAATGGCAGTTCTTGTTGTGAGCCTGAGTATGTTTCCAAATGCACCATGAGTGGGTCTCAGTACTGAAAAAGCATGACACACACTGCCCCAAACCAGTGTCCTTCACTGCCCCGTGCCTGCTCCTCTCAGTGCTCCGTGCTTGTGTCCCTCAATGTCCAATGCCTGTCCCTCACCCTCCCTCTCACCCTCACCCTCACACTCCCTCACCCTCACACCCCCTCACCCTCACACCCCCTCACCCTCACATACCCCTCACCCTCACACACCCTCTCACCCTCACACACCCTCTCACCCTCACCCACACCCACCTTCTCACCCACCCTCACACATCCTCACACCCCCTCACAGAACCTCGCCGTCACACCCCCTCACACCCCCTCACCCTCACACCCCCTCACCCTCACACACTCTCACACCCTCACACCCCTACACCCTCAGCAGCCCTCACCCTCACACCCCCAAACCCCCTCACCCTCACACACCCTCACCCTCACACATGCCCTCACCCTCACACCCCCTCACTCTCACACCCCCTCACCCTCACACCCGCTCACCCTCACACTCACTCACCCTCTCACCCTCACACACCCTCATACACCATCTCACCCTCACACACCCTTGCCCTCACACACCCTCACCCTCGCCCTGTCACCCTCACACACCTTCACCCTCGTCACCCTCACCCCCGTCACCCTCACCCTCACACCCCCTTACACCCTCAGCCTCACCCTCACACCCCCTCACCCTCACACCCTCACCCTCACACACTCACAGCCCCTCACACCCCTTTACCCTCACAACCCTCACCTCACACACCCTCACCCCCCCTCACCTTCACACCTCTCACCCTCACACCCCCTCCCCCTCACACACCCCCTGCCCCTCACCCCCCTCACCCTCACACCCCCTCACACACCCCCTGACACGCTCACTCACACACCCTCACACACCCTCACCCTCACTCCCTCACACACCCTCACACCTCCTCACCCTCACACCCCCTCACCCTCACACCCTCATCCTCACACACTCTCACCCCATCACCCTCACCCTCACCCCTGTACCTCACACACCCTTGCCCCCACACCTTCACACACCCTCACTCTCACACACCCCTCACACTCACACCCCCTCACCCTCACTCCCACTCACCTTCACACCCCGTCACCCTCACACCCCCTCACCCTCACACCCTCACCCTCACACCCCCTCACCCTCACACCCCCTCACCCTCACACACCCTCACACCCCCTCACCCTCACACCCCTCACCCTCACACCCTCACCCTCACACCCCCTCACCCTCACACACCCTCACACACCATCACTCACCCTCACACCCCCTCACCCTCACAACCCTCTCACCCTCACACACCCTCACTCACCCTCAAACCCCCTCACCCTCACACAGCCTCACCCCCCTCAACCTCACACACCCTCACCCCCCTCACCCTCACACACCCTCACACACATTCACACCCTCTCACCTTCACCCTCACCCTCACACACCCTCACCCTCACACCCTCACACCCCCTCACCCTCACACCCTGTCACACTCACACCGCCTCACCCTCGCACACCCTCACACACCCTCACTCACCCTCACACACCCTCACTCACCATCACACCCTCACCCTCACACCCCCTCACCCTCACAACCCACTCACCCTCACACACCCTCACCCTCACTCACCCTCACTCACCCTCACACACCCTCACACACCCTCACCAGCATAACATAACAAAACATAGCATAACATAACAAAACACAGCATAGCATAACAAAAAACACATAGGATAGCAAAACATAGCATAGCATAACAAAACAAAGCATAGGATAGCAAAACAAAACATAGCATAACAAAACAAAACATAGCATAGCAAAACACAACAAAAAATAGCAAAGCATAACAAAACACAACAAAACATAGCATAGCATAACAAAACACAACAAAACATAGCATGGCATAACAAAGCAAAGCATAGGATTGCAAAACTAAACATAGCATAGCATAACAAAACAAAGCATAGGATAGCAAAACAAATCATAGCATCGCATAACAAAACATAGCATAACATAACAAAACATAGCATAACAAAACAGAACAACACATAGCATAACAAAACATAGCAAAACACAACAAAACATAGCATAGCAAAACAAAACATATATCAGCATAGCAAAACATAGCATAGCATACCAAACGCAACAAAACATAGCATAGCATAGCCTAGAAAGTCATTGCCAAATTACAAATGATTCAGAACGCTTCTGCCAGAGTTCTACTTGGCATTCCAAAATTTGCCTCTGTTACAAAACATTTGGCCCAACTACACTGGCTCCCGGTCAGAAGCCGTACTAAGTTCAAGTCCTTGTGCATTGTGTGCAAGGCAATAAACAACATGGGACCCAAATTTCTCAGAAACTCCTTAAAGCCCCTCCCAACTTGTAGAACGCTTCGTTCCAACACGGCCCACCTGCTTCAAACCCCCAGAACAAGGAAAGTAAACTGGGGAGACAGACGCTTCAGTGTTGCAGCAGCAAGATTATGGAACTCCCTTCCTCTCATCATAAAATCCAGCCCCACTTTGCTCACTTTCCGAAAGCAACTTAAGACTTGGTTGTTTTCTCAATGAGCCCTCAGCTTTCTAGACTCAGAACTTACTTGTCCTTAAGATACTGGTACTATACATAGCTCTTAGCGCCGAGACACCCACGGGTAATTGTAGCGCTTTAAAAGTCACATAAATAAATAAATAAATAAATAGAAAGACATAGCATAGCAAAACAAAGCATAGCATAATAAAACACAACAAAACATAGCATATCATAACAAAACATAGTATAGCATAACAAAGCATCGCATAGCAAAACATAGCATAGCATAACAAAACATAGCATAGCATAACAAAACACAGCAATGCATAGCATAACATATCAATGGATAGGATAGGAAAACAAAACATAGCATAGCATACAGCATCACTCAGCACCACCACAGCATCACTCAGGGGCACTACAACATCACTATGCGCTACCACAGCATCACTGAACGCCTCAGCATCACTCGTTCGCCATTACAACATCACTCAGCGCCACCACAGCATCAATCTGTGCAACCATTCAACAACAACTGGTTCAAATATGTTCTCTCAATCTTTCAAGCTTCATTACAAATGTAACAAAAAGATGTTAATATTTCACTTCTGTTCTTGGATTTTCGTCACAATAAAATACACTGAACATAATCTTCACAAAAGTTATTTACAAAAGTTTAAGCTATTACCATTATAAATTACAATAACTTCTTTTTAAGGATTCATTATTAAAAAAAATTAAAAACCATTGTTATTTGTAATATCAATACATGTAAGGCACGTAAATACAACACATATTGCATTACAAATGCTACAGGTGTCAAATTTGCGAAAGTTATAACTATTGGCATTGTAAATGACAAAGCTATTCGCTATTTTCAAAAACAAAACATAAATAAGAAATGTGTCATTTACAATACCAATAGCTCAAACTTTCCTAATGCGAGACCTCTTGCATTGCAAATACTTGTTACTTTCTGTTAAGCACTCTACTGGTGTGCATATGTTTTTCTCCTGTATCCCTCCTCGTTTACATTGTGCTTCTCTCTTCCCTACCTCTCAGTGTTTCCATGTCATTCTGTATTTTTCTCTGCCTCCCCATCCCCATGGGGATTTATCTCTCTAAGGGCCATATGTATCAAGCCGTTTTTGAATCGCAAAGGCCAAAATTCGCAGAATTTCGGCCTTTGCGACTCGCAAACGGCCGTTTTGCACGTTTTGGAATGTATGAAACATTCCCAAAATAAGGAATTGCAAACTTGTGCGATTCCTTATTTTTCAATAGCATTTAGGGAATCGCAAATTTGTGATTCCTTAGATGCTATGTATGTAGCAATTTTAGCTTGCGAATTCAGTTTCAGTTGATGGTAACTTGCGAATTCTTCCAGAAATGCTCAAATTGCCATTTTTAAAGGTGGCATATGATGCACACACATACCCATAGGGCATGTATGTGCGCCATATGCACACACATGTTCTTTTCAGGGGTGCAGCAGGGTGTCTTTGAGACACCCCTGCACCCTTGCAATAATTCTCAAATTGCGATTAGCAAATTGCGAATTCGCAATTTGAGAATTATTTTGCATTCATTCCTATGAGCCTCCTGGCCCATAGGAATGCATTGGAAATTATTCCTTAATTGCGAATTCGCAAAATGCGAATTCGCAAATAAGGAAGCTTAAGGAATCGCAAATAAAAAGCGATTTTGTTCATACATACCATTTTGCATTTCCTAAATAGCGATTCCTTAAAATTCGCTATTTAGGAAATGCAAAATAGTTTGATGATACATATGGCCCTGAGTGCTTCTGTGATCCTAAGTCTCCATGTTGCTCTGTCTCGCCATGTGCTTCTCTGCCCATCAACTCTGGTCTCCAAATTGCTCTGTCTCGCAGCGTGCTTCTGTGCTTCCTCCAAAATGTTGTGCCTCACAGGGCATTTCTCCGTCCCTACCGTGTTGTTTCCAATCTCCCCCTTCCCCCCACCCCCTATGCCCCCATTGTGCATCCCTGCTCACCTCCCGTGTCCCCTGTTTTGCTTCTGCTCTCCTCCCTGGCCTTTTTTTTTAAGTTACTGAGTCAAATTAGATCAGTAACTAAAAAAAAAGAAAAACAGCCATTTTCTATGTGCGCATGCATGGTGAGCGCCTAAAAAAATGAAGCGTCTGACTGTGTCAAAAGCTTTTTTATACATTTGTTACCTATGCAGCACTGTGTTAGGGATGCTGTGCAGCATTGTTAAACCCCATTGGCAAAGCCAATAGGTGGCAAAGACGAGCCCCGTAGGCTTTGTCTATGCCTGTTTTAGGTTCAGGGCCGGACTTGCAATAGCGGGCACCGGGCAATCCCCCGGTGCGCCGCATGGGTGGGGTCCGATTTTGGGACTCTGGGGGCCGTTTTTGTTATAGGGCTGTTTTTGCAGCATAGCTGCAAAATCGTCCCTTTACCAAAATCAGCCAAAAACCGGCCCCGGCAAAGAGTCGGCCGGCCGGCCGAGCACTTTGCCAGGGCCGGTTGTGGTTCCCAGTTCGGCCCTGCTTAGGTTGTTCCACAATGATGCTTCACATGACTTCAGCACAAATACTTGAATGCATAAAGCAGCAGCCAAGCAACTGTGTTGATGCATGCCCACTCTAACACTGGCAATAAAGCAAGGGATGAACTGACAGGGTGAATTGTAATTCTACGTTCATAAATGAACCACAAAGTCAGTCTATGACGTTTTAACAGTTGTAGGACAGGGTTTCAAACATGTTACACAATGTCAGAATGGGGCCCAGCAATGTCTAAACTTTAAAAAAATCAAAGTAAATTAAAAAATCCAAACAGTAGAACCGGATATATTTGGTTTTAAAGATTTAAGTAAAAATAGGGCCAACATTTGAAAAGTTCCAACTGTGAATATTTGGATGCACAGGATCAGGACCAAGTCAAAAGTTCATGCCAACTGCAATTCAGCATGTGCCAGCACCCTTGAACCAGTTAGGCCCATTGAACAGAGTCCATCAAATACTAGTTTGCAGAGAGTTGCATGGATCCAAATTGAAGATTCTTTGTGCAGTCGAACTGATGTGTCTGTTCGGGGATGTGGCAAGGCTGCAATGTGAGGGCCTTCATCGTCATCGAGAATCCCGTTGATGGGATCAGTGATGCGAAGTCAGACATCAGGAATGCGGAGCACAGTCGGGTAATGCACCACTTTCTGAGAGCTGTGTGGATATTATGTGGAGTCCTACACCATCATTGAGGCAGCCATCGATGAGAGATGTGAGGGCCTATGCCGAGGATATGCTGCGCAGACTGGCTGATGCGGAGGTTCGGAAGAGCTGTGATGCAATGGGGGCCTTTGCGGCTAGTCCAATCGACGCAGTAGGAGCAATGCCTCAGTTTTGCTCGCGTTTTTACCGTTCAGCAGAGGAGGTGCATTGGTTCTGCTGGAACCACAGAGGCTGGTAGAACACCTTAAGCCCACTTCCAATGGTCCAGGCCTGGGTTGGCACCATTTGGCAGGGTAGACTCACAACATGCAGAGTACAGGGACAGATGCAAGGTTGTTGGAAACCTATATTGTCCCTGAAGCTTCAGATCAGATGGCCAGCCAACTAGCCCTTGGAGTCACTCTGGGTTCTGGATTCCAGAGATGCAGGTTCAGTCTTTCATACCCAGGTAAGGGGGCAGCAGGTCAGCACAGCAGGGTTCCTTCGGGGCAGTAGTTCCTTCAGAGCAGCAGAGTGGCAGTCCTAGTAGAGACACAGCAGTCCTTTTTCCTGTCAGAGTATCTACATATCCAGAAGTGTACTGAAGTGGTAATGTCTGAGGCCCAGTATTTGTATACAGTTTTGCCTTTAACGTGGGTGAGAAGCTTCTAGATATTTCCCTTTGAAGTCCCCAGGCATCTTGCCTTCCCTGTCCTGGCTTTTTGTGTGGAGGCAGGACATTTAGGTGTAAGTGGGGTTGTGCCCAGCTCCTTCCTCCCACTCTGCCAGTGATGGCCCATCCAGGCACACCTAAGCTCCCTACTGTGGGTGACTATCTAGGAGGAATACACAAAGCCCAACTGTCAGCTACACCCAGCCATGTGTCCAGAGACAGGCTATAGGCACTAAAAGGCTAGGGCAGAGAAATACTATCTTTCTCAAAGTCGGATTTTTAGAATTGCAATTTCAAATCTAACTTCACCATATGTTAGGGTTTTAAATTATGATTCAAGAAACACCAAGCATGTAGTGGTCATCTCTTCTCATTTGAAAATTACATTTATAAAATTATATAAGGCAACTCCAATGTTATCCCATGGAAGATATAGGCCTTGCAGTAGTGAAAAACGAATTAAAGAGTTTTTCGCTATTAGGACATGTAAAACTTATAAGTACATGTCCTACTTTTTCAATATATTGCACCCTGCCCTCTGGGCTGTCCAGGGCGTACCCTAGGGGTGATGATAAGTATCAGAAATGAAAGAGTGGACATGTCAAAAGGTTTAGTGTGCAGGTGGAAAGGGCATGTTAAAACTTAACATACACAGACTACAATGGCAGGCCGAGACATGTTTGAGGGCTTCGTAAGTGGGTGGCACAATAAGTACTGCAGACCCACTAGAAACATTTCATTTACAAGCCCTAGACGCATGTACTGCAACTTTACTAAGGCCCTATGAGTAAATTAAAAATGCATTTAGGGATAAGCCCATGTTACCAAGTTTTAAGGAGTCTGCACATGCACTTTAGTTTTGGTTAGCAACGGTAAACTGAGCAGGGTCCCAAGGTCAGAAAAAATCAAAATTGTTTCCTACACACAGGGAGAAAATTCTGAGTACCTAGCAGACATTTCTTGTTTTCAGAAATAAATCCCCACCTTCTACAACTCTGATGCCGCGTCAGGTACAGAATGGACGTGTTGGGAGCAGGATTAGTGCTTGGAACTTTGCCTCAGGTAGAACTCCCTGTAGACAGCAGAGGTCCCTATTTCTGGACTAATTTGCTGTTTCTACTGCTCAGTGGCGCTTTAGAAAAGATGTGACTTACATTGCTCTTTGAAACCAACTGCCAAGATGATAGTCACCCACTGGTTCTTTTCAAGTAAGGAGTTCCTGGCTTCTTGATGACTCTTTGGGTGCTCATTGGCATCTTATTTGGTCAATCTATGTTTCTTTGTAAAAATACAAGCACTAAAATATCAAATGTCCCAGCAGTATCAATCAATCAGTCAATCAAAATTCTTTATTTCTAAGAAATAAATTCTTACTGAAATATTGCACATTACACAATTCATTGACATAGACAGTTACAAATATAATGCATAGTACTTTATTATATCAATTCAACCAACCCATGTCATCGGACTATAGTGAATGTAAAACAGTACAAAACCTAGCAGTAAAGTCTGTGAAATATGAACGCAATCTTTCCTAAGACTGATATTTCATGATCCCTCTGATTCAGTAAATTATTTTAATTTAGAGTAATTGCATGCAATTTTACTTTACGTAAAGGCACTAAAAATATGCCACCTTGCACGCCCTGGCATGGCATTTTATCATCAGATGACCCGGGAACTCAGAACAATTACCAGATGTTTTTCGCTAGTGTAGACCTACCTGTGGATAATATCTAGGATTGCAAAACTGCATATGAAGGATTGGAGATGAAAGTTGGGGACAATGTCCATGTCGTGTCGATGCACACGTATGATACCCTCATATATCTGGATAAGCCGGAGAGGTCACTGGCAGCGCTGATGGGTATTATTGAGGATTTTAGGTGGGCATCTGGGCTCCTTTTCAACAGACTCAAGATAGTTATCTTTCTTGTATATTGTATTGTATATTGGATTTATCTAGCGCTTATCACCCAGGGGTCTCTAAGCGCTTGCCTTGGGAACCCGTCCTGGCTTTTCCCTGTGAGATAACCCCTACAGGGCATCCCCAAGGTGAAAGCCAGTCATCCCGCCGCGGGGGGCCGTTGTGGAGATTAAGCAAGCTTAATGCCCAGAGTTGCAGAGTGTGAACCCATGATTAGGTGAGGCACCGAAGCGAGAATTATCGAGTCCGTGGACATTTGAGCTCAAGACCCTGCCGCGTTGGGATTTGAACCCTGGTCCCGGGTCTGACCTCTGCTTCAGGGTCTGCCTGCTCTAACCAGTGAGCCACTCTTCTTCTGGTGGACCTGGCTGCCCTGGCCACCCGACAGCAGATGGACCTCCCTGAGGTGGCTCCCCTGGGAAATAGAGAAATTCCAATATTTGGGTACAGGGGTGACACATAGATCAGGACAGCAATATGGCCTCAACTTGGCATGGTGGTAGACAGTCTAAGTGTATCAAGACAGTTTTGGAACACTCTAACATTGTCCATAACAGGAAGAGTAGTGGCGCCGTCCCCCGCATCCGAAGAGCGACCACAGGAGGAAGGTCCTTCTCCTACCTGGCCGCCAAGACCTGGAACTCCCTCCCGACCGACCTGCGCCTGACCCAAGACCACCTCTCCTTCAGGAAGAAGCTGAAGACCTGGCTGTTCGAGCAGTAGCGGCTCCCCCCCCCCCCCCCCCCCCAGCGCCTTGAGACCCTACGGGTATGTAGCGCGCTTTATAAGTGTCACTGATTGATTGATTGATTGTGTAAAATGGTAATGTTACCACAATGTTTACATGTCATGCAGAATTCCTTCTGTGTTCTGTCTAACGCCTTGTTTAGGAAATGTAACAGCCTCCTAGTGTCTATGGTGTGGGAGGCCAAGAGGATTAGAATCAAGCGGAAAGTCCTTAAATTAGACCTTGACAAAGGAGGGTTGGGACTTCCGGACCTTAACTTGTATCAAATGGTGGGGCTATTACAATATGTGACGCTGTGGTGCGCATACAGTGACAACTGGGAAAAGAACCTCCTAGCTTGCCTGGTAGATAAAGAAAACTTCCCCAGAATGTTGATGTTGTGCTGAGGGGTACCAGAGGACGCTCCCTACGTAGTGAAACAAGTGTCAGGGGTTTGGGACCAAGCTGTGCCCATGTTGTCCGTAAATCACCATTTTCAAGGCTTATTTTGCTATGGAAGCTTTCGTCTTTTTGCATATGCAAACACTGATGGACATCTCGTCGTGGAATGCAGGCGGTTGTCAGGGGGGAGGGGGTGGCAGTACCTGAATGGCATTTTTGAGCCTTTTGACAAAGTGAGTGTGAGAAGATGGCCAGGTAAACGCTGTCCACTAATTAAAATGGGCACCTTGTACCAGTCCAAACAACCCTTATGGTGATTTAAGAGGTCAAAGATAACCTTATAAAGCTATTCAAGTGAAAGCTGTGGAGAGCAGCCTTCAAGCTTAGTCTTGAAGAAATGTTAAGCAGCTTGTTTCACCAGAATGCAACCTTATTGTATTCTTTAAATGAAATTAGAACCACACAGTAGTTATACAAATATGCATTTATTATTATAAAACACTCTAAATACTTCACAGTATATGCTACAGACAGATAAACACAAAGCACACAATACTGTAGTGTAGAAACAGTCGTACGTAGTACTAATACACAGTGGGATCCAGGGTGAGACCAAACCATATACTAAAATAGTGGTATAAGAAACATGACTCAAGTCAAGACAGTGTCTAGAGGATGTAGACTCACTGGGACCCCAAGTAACCACCCAAGGTGAGTAACTAGGGACCCCATGGAGGACGGTGCTGTGTGGGAGCACGACCGCCTGTTCCGTACAATTCTGTGGGAGCGTTGTGGTTGATGTTTTAAAGTTTAAGGACCCTTCTGAGTGGACTTTCGAAGAAACCCAGTCGAAATTAGGAAGTTGGAGAGCCACCCCACCTGTGGATACTGTAGTACCAGAGTTACCTATCCCAGGGAAGCCGGGTGTATAGGGCCGAAGTTGTGCCGGAAACCGCCGCCGAACTCAATTGAGGACTTTGAAAAAGAGCTACTGCAGGAAGAAGAAAAGTGTCTGTTGGAATCCAAAGGTGGATTCTTTATGAAGAGTACCGGAAAGCAGAGGGAACAGAGTCTGGATCACTCAGGATTGACCAGGGGCTCAGTAGATGAATGCCCTCCGATGTCGGGTGCTTCAGGTGTGAAGAGGGGGTTCTTGACTCTGCAGTCACAGGCACCATGAGATGTCGAGGACAACCAGGAGTGGGATGCAAGCTGTCCCACAAAGGATGTCGAGTGCTGAGGGGTTGGTGTTTGGTTGGAGCACTAACAAGCCTTGGCAGCGCAACCCACGAAGAAGATGAAGAAATGTTACGGTTCGGACCGGCAGGGATTCAGAAGACTCACCAACCACAGGGGAGTCAGGGCAAGCCTGGAGCAATTATGGGAACCCAAGAAAAGAGTGAGTGTTGACCCTCAAGAGGACCCGCATGCTGGAGGCATAGGAGTTGCAAAGGGACCTCAAGCAGTTTCACAAAGCAACATCCCATGGAGCACTCGGTGCAAGGAGGCCAGAGTTCTTTGATGGAAATGGGTGCCAGAGGTTGGGGCTACTCGGAGCCCAGTGCACTTGTTTTGGAAACACCAACAAGCATATGCCCTTGCAAAAGTATGCGGTACACAGGGATACGGGTATTGTAGTCTCCACAAGGGATTCTGACCTTAAACTTGGTGAAAGGGTAGCTCGGACCTACAGGGAATTGGAAACCCACCTCCTGTTTTGCTGGAGCCTTCAAAGTTCGTAGGTCAGGAGCAGCAGACTGTTCAATTGTGATGTGGTGCCTATGGTTGCAGGGGAGTAACTCCTTCACTCCAAGGGAGATATCTTCAGTTGTCATTGATGCTCCACAGGTACTGCATGGAGCCGGTTTGGTACACTTGCACAGACGAGGCTTCAGACTGAGAAGGAGACAAAGTCGGGCCCAAACAAAGTCCAGCGAAGTCCAGAGTGTCCAGACAGTCGGAGTTCAGTAGTTTCTGGTTCAGAATCTTGTCCACATCAAATCTAGGTTCCTACAGCCAGGTAAACCCTTTTGTACCCACTGGATATGGTTGGACAGATTCAGGAGACTCTTCCAGGGGAGGGTCAGGACAGTGGGGAGGCTATTCCCATGTCCTTTGTCTAGTTTCGCGCCAGAGCAGGAGCCAACGACTGCCAGGACTGGTTTGAACTGGACTATGCACAGGGATACCAAATGTGCCACTCATGTAGACTTTCGGTCGCTGGCATGGTACACAGACAAAATATCGAGTTTTAAATATCGATATACAATAATATCGAAGTTTAAATATCGATGGGACAAAATATCGAAGGTAAGTAATATCGACAGTCTTAATATCGATATTAGTATGATATCAGTAATATCGAAGTTTTAAATATCGATGTCAATAATATCGAAATAAATAACTTTGATGTTACTAATATCAATTTTTAAATAAATGTAGTGTATATTATATTGTATTTATTATGTTTTATTATTTATTTTTAATGTAATTTAATTAAATTTTGTCTTTTACTACTGTAGCGGGTTGTGGGTTTATAGGGGAATAGGGTGGGAAGTAATTTAATTATGTTAAATTAATTATTAATTAGTAGGAATAATTAATTAATTAATTGAGAATTAATTTTTAATTAGTTTTAATTAATTGATCAATTGATAAATATGTTCTGTAGCGGGTTATGGGTTTATAGGGGAATAGGGTGGGAAGTAATTTAATAATAATTAATTAATTAATATATGTTTGTACATATTTTAATTATTAATTAATTGGTAATTAATTTTATTAATTAGTTAATTAATTAATATAATTTTGTACATATTTTTAATTATTAATTAGTTGGTAATTAATTAATATTAATTAGTTAATTACATTAATTATAGTAATTATTTTATATATAATTTTTTGTTATTCTTAATTAATTAATTGGGAAAAATAATATTAATTATTAAATTTAATTAATTACAGCTAATGTGCTCATATATTTACTTTATTGTTATTGTTAATTAATAATTAATTGGTAATTAAATAATATTAATTAATTTTGGGTAAAGGAGTATTTTTAGAGTTCAGGGTCAGTTTCCAGTTTTTGGGTAAAGGGGTATTTTTAGGGTTCAGAGTCAGTTTTCAGTTCTTGGGTAAAGGTGTATTTTTAGGGTTCTGGGTCAGTTTTCAGTTTTTGGGTAAAGGGGTATTTTTAGGGTTCAGGGTCAGTTTTCAGTTCTTGGGTAAAGGGGTATTTTTAGGGTTCTGGGTCAGTTTTCAGTTTTTGGGTAAAGGGGTATTTTTAGGGTTCAGGGTCAGTTTTCAGTTTTTGGGTAAAGGGGTATGTTTAGGGTTCAGGGTCAGTTTTCAGTTCTTGGGTAAAGGGGTATTTTTAGGGTTCAGGGTCAGTTTTCAGTTTTTGGGTAAAGGGGTATTTTTAGGGTTCAGGGTCAGTTTTCAGTTTTTGGGTAAAGGGGTATGTTTAGGGTTCAGGGTCAGTTTTCAGTTTTTGGGTAAAGGGGTATTTTTAGGGTTCAGGGTCAGTTTTGGGTTTTTGGGGTACAGGGATATTTTTAGGGTTCAGGGTCAGTTTTGGGTTTTTGGGGTACAGGCGTACAGGGTAAAAACAAAAAAAATTACATTAAATCAATTTAATAACATTTAAAAAAATTAAATTACATTAAATTATTAAGTGTTTTATTTATTTTAAATGTATATGTATTAGTTTTAATTTTGTTTTATTATTTTTATTTAATATTTGTAAAATTATATGTATTTTAAAATTATTTTTACATTATTATTAATACATTTAAAAATACAATATTTTTAATTCCGATATTTTTGTACTACGATATTATTTTTTCGATATTTTTGTACTTACCTTTATGAAGATATGATTCAGATATTTTTGATGTCGATATTTTTGTTCCGATATTTTTGTATTTCGATATTCTGTCTGTCGATATTATGTCAGACATTCGCTGGCAGGCCTAATACACTAAATCCTGTCTGAGAGGTGGTCATATCTCCCTGTGACAGGAGGCCTATTGTTCTGCCTTCCCCTGCTCGATCTTGGCTCAGCAGCAGGAGGGAAGAGATGTGTCTCTGGTAGGTAGCAACCCTTTAGGGCTGCCTGGGACTAGAAGACTGGTAAAGGGAGCACCAGGGACCTCACAAACCTCGTTTCTGAGAGGTGGAATCATATCTCTCGCATAGGTTACTGGTGTGGGGGTATGATTCCACAATGTTTGATACCAAACACAATAGGGTTACTTTCAGCCATTTTAAAGTTGGTCATTACGCGTTCGCAGAATGCCACTCTATATGTCATAAATGGCTGATGCACTGACAACCCAGGAGAGTGGACTCCGTAGGCTGCAGGGGTGCCCTGCTGATGCAGGGGCACCCTCTCATGTAGAACCAAGCACACTGCCTTCAGGATTGTTAAGGCTGCTATAGGGTTGACTTATAGGTTTTAAGTACAGTGACCCTCAGAGAAAGGAAGCCCATATCTAAAGTAAGAGGTGCAAGCACCATCTTACATAGGCTGCAATGGCAGGCCTGTAGTTCCATTTTGCATGACCTCTCATGCATGGCATAATACATGCCCTTGGGAGGCCTCTGGGGTACCTATGTCCTGGGTACATGGGTACCATATACTAGGGACTGACCACGGTACCCCAGTATCCAATCTGGAGTGTACTGAAGTACATGGCATAACAGTTTAAGGAGAAAGCAAATAGACAGGGCTCCGGTTAGCAGGATCCCAGTCTGACTAGTTAAAAACAGTATCACATGAACCAAAAAGTGGGGGTAACCACAAAAAGCAGATCCTACTTTCCTACAGTGAGCCTCTGTGTGTATGCAAAATTCATGAATATGGCACGGAAGAGGTGGACGATATTTCCAGCAGAGCCTGACAAATACCGCAACCTGAGTTTAATACTTCACCTGGGCTTGTGTAGGGATCATATATCCTGTTTATATGTGCCCTTGAAACTTTAGAAGCACATTCATATGACATCTGTTCGTGGTAGCTGGGCTCTGGAAGCCCCACTTACATATGAGGAGTGGAAACAGGTCTGCACCCAAGGTTGAGCAGAATATACCCAAACCATTCTGGAGCATGTACTATGTACACAGCATTGGTGTAACGAAACTCGAGGGGGCCTCCCTGCAAGACACGTGGAGGGGCCCCCTCCGGACTCAATCAGGAGCTCTGCAGCTAGAGTGCTGTGCTGAGGTCCCCCCCCCCCCCCCCGCTTCACAGGGGCACAGGCCTGTGCTACACCCCAGGTACACAGGAACCCCTGCAGACTTTTTCCACATGACATGGGGATGCCACAGACTTCAGACTTATTGGGAAGAAGTGGTGCACACACTCAAGAAGTTACTGGTGTCCTTCTGGAGAAGATGGCTCACCATTGCCTACTGGTTCTCCTGACCCGTCCCAAAACAAGGAGAAAGATTAGACATTACTGGGACTGGTGTTGGCCAGGTGACGTAATGCAATACATTAGATCAGTTCATTGACCTCTCCTCTTCATATGGATGATGGATGTCCGAGAATGGGCAGTGGCAAAGGAGTGTAGGTTGAAATGGGCATGAATGGATGAAAATGCAACGTGTGATCTAGAGATGTGGGGAGATATGATAGAGCGCCTGAGAATATGGAGGATAGAGGCGGCCCCCACTCAAAGTTCCCCGAGGTGACAAATGAGTTGAGTTAGGAAAGTGGGTATGCCTGGTTGAAAAAATTTGTGGGAGATCTGGATCCCCTGATGCCACCCCAGCTGACTTGCTCTCAGACACTGTGTGTATTGCCTATTTATACTCGAAAGACTACACTGCCAAGTTACCCTGTTGCAATGTTGTAAGGCTGTACTTTCAATTTTTATGTGAAAAGGATAATAAAGGCAATTAAAGAAAAAATTATCGCGAAAATGTACTCTATTAAAAGTCTGTTTGAAGGTCAAATCTGAAGAGCTGGAATTGAAATAATAATATTGTGATGTATGAAGCTTATATTAATGTAGCTAAAGATGTAGAAAAAGCATTGACTGCCCAAGGCCCCATTATGTGACCCAGGTGGGCTTTGACGAAAGGCTTGATTCACATGGTTGCCCAAACAAGAATTAAATAGAATGTCAAGGCACCCTCACAAAGGAAAGGTTATCAACAATACTATTAATTATCCTACGAAGGATTCTAAATAGATGACGAAGTGCTCTGCACTGTTCACATCGTTGTATTTATTTTCAGGGCAAAGCTCTTCAGAATGCTTTCAAATCACACATATTATTTCAGCATCCATTTCATTATTTTAAGATGTGATAGTTTGTATTTATTCCGAGTTCCTCTCCCGAAAATTTGCAGGTATTAAGTTAATTATTGTATTCTCTGGTAACCGGTTTTCACTCCCCATTCTCCCTTTGAAAGCCAAACGTCCTGATTCTTTTGTCTTTTCTGTGCTCCAGGCTAGGAGTCATGCTCCAACACTGATATGATAAAACGCGCATTGTTAAGAAACTTAACATGCCTGCAGAGCATCTCAGAAAACCGAAACGAATTGTTGTGAAAGCTCATTTAAAGCATTATGGTCACTCGGACAGAATGTTTTTTCAGGCTCTGTTCATGCCCGAAATGAACACTACATATGTAATTTTATGGGAAATTGTTCTGCTTGCAATTAAAAAGACTGAATGTATCCTGTTCTTCTCTAAACACTACAAATCCTTCAACCCTGACCTGCTGAAGAATCCACAGACAGCAAAATTCTCTCCTTCCCTTTCTCCCACTGTCCTGTCTCTTTGAATTACGCTCGACTCCTCCCTATCTGTGATACCCCATGCAAACAAAATTGCTGCAGCTCTCCAGGCGCTGAAAAAAAGGAATCTGCACTTGCCTGCTGAGAATCTACAATCTACGTCTTACTCACAAATTCTCTCTTGTCGGGACTTTGGCAATGTGCTTCAGGCAGGAACCTCTCAATCTGTCCTTACTCGTCTCTAATCTCTCCCTCATGCCTCATCCAGACTCCTATCTTTGTAAAGAAATGTGACCAGATCACTTCAATCCTAATTGAGTTTCACTGGCTTCCCATCAAGAGCAGGCTCGAATTTACACTGGGGTGTCTAGTCTACAAGGAAGTCCACTCAAGACAGCCACTTTATCAAGCTAATCTACTCCAGAGATCTGGAAGCACTAGAAATCTCAGGAGCAAAGGCAGCCTTCAGGAAATCCCCAATTACAGAACCTCTTGTTTTCCAGCAGTCATTTTTCAGAGCTCCCTCCCTCCTCTGGAGCTCTCTCGATGTGGAAATTAGGACCAAACCTAACCTTCAGTCCTTGTGCCATCTCTTAAAGACTCATCTCTTTACACTGCATTTGTGGCCATCTCTACTCGTTATTCTGCCCTATAACCTGGTTCTTGTGTATGCACAGTCACACCCAGTCTCCTACCTCCAAACTACACATCCCTAGCTCCCACTCTTCTCCTTGCAAACCTCTTTCAGCACCTCTCATCCTTGTAACCACATTCGTACTCTACATTCTTTTTCTTTTCTTCCTCTCTCTGCTTCAAGTTCTCACTCCTTGTTGTTCCTTCTCCCTCCCTATCCTGTTCATTCATACATTTTTCCTTTGCGTGTTCTGTCTGCCTACCTCCCACTCTCTCTACCACTTGTCTTCCCCTCCTTTGCATGCACAACCACCCTTGTTTCTTCCTCCCCTTCCTTCAGTCTCTCCCTCTAGCTCTCTCTCTCTCTTGTCCACCACACAGTAGCCGACTTCCCACCAGTTGTCTCATTGCCCCTCCATTCTTCTCCTCACTCCTTATTTGTTTGTTTCTAGTTCATTACAAGACCTTTGTCACAGTTACTATGTAACAGCATCAATTCCTCTTGGTACTCAAGTGCTATCTAAAAATATTAAATAAATAAACTGACAATATTTGTCAAGCAAACTGACCCTGGAAGAGCGTAAACTTTGAATTCCTTGATCTGTGAAAAAGAGTAAAAACAAGCTTGCATTTACAAATACAAAAAGTCTGGCTTGCATTCTCAGTCTTGACTAAAATATATATATTTTTGAAGGCCTGCTGCGGTAACAAAATAAAAGACAATCGTTTTCTGTACACAATGCATCAATGGGGAAGAATACTATCTGATATGGAGAATACTCCCTCATGTATTGTAATATAACCCCGTGTATAAAAGTGAGAGGTACCCCTTAAATGAATCAAGGGAACTGAGGTTAGAGCACCTAAGAGAATTGCTATCCCCTTGATATAGATCCACAATTTGGTACACCAATAAACAATATAAAGCCAAATGTTAAGAAAACTGCTATCTTATTTATTCAATCAAAAACATTTGTACAATTCATATTAAAAGCACAATAAAATACACATCCGTTAAAGGATGAATTAAAAAACATATTAAACACAACATAAAATAAAATTAGGCTGCACAAAATCAATTTGCAACGCGGGACCCCAGAGGCGACGGAACGCTAGCTTCGAGCAGCAAACTTATTTGAATGGAGTGATCCATCTTGATCCCCTAGACAGAAGCCCAATTTATAAAGACTTCTTGATGACAAGATTGTGGTCACAGATCTGCAAAAAATACAGATCCACTATCTGAAATCCTGTAATAGAGGAATACGCTCTCCCACAAATTACGACAAAGAAGTCCGCATATTAAGGACACCGTTTTTTAGATACCAGTATAATAGCTCTCCATTCATACAGCATACAAAGTGCTATTACTTGGAGGCAAAGAGTGGAATTGCAGTTTCTAACAAAAAAACACTGAAAAAACAGACTTAGACCGTTGCCCACCTGCAACAACAAACTAGTGATAACAAGGGGTGGAACTTTTATTGTGACCCCGTTTACATGACAGAATGTAAAGATTAAGTCTTGAAAAAGATGGGGTAATTTAACGTATCAATCGAAACGCGTCGACGCACATTTTCTGTACAATCCATCATCCTGGCACTACTGTTGGAACACAGATTTAATCATTGTATAATACAAAGTGTCATTATTTGGATGTACTAACTGTATTGAAAAACAATTTTTCATGTCTTACATGTTTCTGTCTGTGTTTTCTTGATTATGCGGGTCATAATTGATTTTGTACTAGCCTAATTTTATTTTATGTTGTGTTTAATTTGTTTTTTAATTGATCCTTTAACGGATGTGTATTTTATTGTGCTTTTTATATGAATTGTAAAAAAAAAATGTATTGAATAAATAAGATAGCAGTTTTCTTAACATTTGGCTTTATATTGTTTATTGGTGTACCAAATTGTGGATCTATATCAAGGGGATAGCAATTCTCTTAGTTGTAATAGAACCCCGCCATAGGAGATGGTTTTATAGCATTAGATGAGAGAGAAAGGATCCTCTGGACCAAGCCAAAGTTTAACGATTTTTAACAATAGGTATTGCAGACAGCTGCACTGTTAGGTCAGGCCTAAAAAAGCAAAGTATGCACATGACAAATCTACAAACTCCTAGCCCCAGTGACCATTATACTCTTATAAAGATACTGTGGTAAATTAGGTGGAGGGAATGAAGAAGTGTGGAAGCTTATGCTGTCATTAGAAGGGGAGTGGTGATGTGCCCATACAGGCTGCATGGGGTGGGCAGAGTAATTCAAATGTGTACATAATCATATTTATATGTATGTTTGTTATACCATTTAGCCTTCCAGATGTTATTCAGTTTGCTTTGCAAGGGGCTGTGAAGTCTTCACATTTCTAACTGGTTATCTACCACATTAAGGGACTCACAATAAAAACTCTCCTGGGTCCATTGTCCCATGGTTATCAATTCCAAGACCATTTAACACCCAAGGGGCAATGTTGGTAGGAGCAGTGTGACCTCCAATTCCGACCACCCCATGTAATCAATGCCTGGTTTTATGGCACTCTTCTGCAGACTTAGCCACTATCTTTGCTTAGACACTTCCTTCCTGATTCTCCCTTTTTCATTTCTGGGTTGCTCAGTCAGCCACCTTTGCCTCAATGTATCTGTGGTCCACACCGTCCATCAAATGAGGGCTCTCCCTCCACCACTGACGACACTTGTTTTGACAGGAATGACCCTTGCATAGTGTAAATTCATATTCCACAGCCCTGAGTGTTGTGCATGTATGTGTGTGTAGCCGGCGTGGTATATGCATGGTGTGTGGGTGAGTGAGCCAGAAAAATTATGGCACGAGGGATCCATTTTGGATATCACTGGTCAGGTATTTACACAAGGTGGTGGTGAGGTTGTTTTCCCTGAGAATGGAAGTGTAGTGCTGACATGCCTGAAGTTGGAGAGAGGAGACCCTAACACTGAAATGAGGAGAGGGGAGACAGGGTGTCGAGGTGGGACCATCCCCTGTATGGAGTGCAGTCATGTTTCCAAGCGCTGAGTACAAGACTGATAGTATTTGGTATTCTATGTTTTTTTTAACATAACCTCACACTAATCTAATGTGTTTGCTAAGGTCTAGGCCTTTCCGTTAACACGATTTAGGTCATGTAACCTTGAAAAAGAGCACCAATAGAGCCCCACTTTGATTGACACTGTACCATCATTCCTGTCATATATCCTGCTTCGAGAATCAGTAGCTATGACCACACCTTCCTATTTGTGCTTGTCACTAGAGAGGAGGCCTAATGGCCCACTCTGTAATGTTCCACTTTTATACGCTAACCCAGATCTTTGTGCTAACATCCTGTAAGCTACTAGCCCCAGCAATGATAGTGATTTCTCATGATGATCGATTGACACTCTCAGTGTATTTTCAAGATGGTTGCCCCAGGACAGTATCTTTCCAGGACTACTGAGCTACACTTTAGGTCAAGGAAGGCCGGACCTAGCTGGAGACTAAGCATCTCTTAAAAGAGAGGGGATATTGGACAGGGTCTCACCTCAGGAGGTATGTCATAAGCAGAATAATCCTACTCGGTTTACATGGGCCGTTCTTAGTGATTTTCGACTGAAAGTGCTGTATAATGTATAAAGTCTTCTAGCCACCAAGCACATCTAGCAGATTTCAGTCCCAAAAATCCTTTCCAAAGATGCAAAGAAATTCCTCGGATACAGCAAAGTTGACCCTCAACAAGAAAATTTGGAGGCAATGAAAGGGTATGCTGCGAACATTTAGATTAACTGTCAAGTTGAACATTTAACCAGGGATGACACATTGTGTATGTCTGATGAATTAGGCCTACAGATTATGAATGGGCGATCATACAGTCCATCTTTATGCTTCCCTACTTGCCCAAGGCCTCCTCATCTTCTCGCCTTTCCAACCAATGCAGCCTGAATGGTAAAGCCATCGTAAGCCATTAGGAGCCCCACTGATTCTCCCAAGTCAGAAGTTTTATCCCTCTATATAATAGCTACATTGTGAAATAAAACCTCTGAGTACTGCATCAATGAAGGGACCTGGGAAAATATGGATTCCATTCGATTTTGAATCAAGAGCCTGCCACACGAGGACAATAGTGAGATGTCTACTCACTGCCTTCGAGATCAAATCATGTTTTCTTACAGTCTATGATTTAACAAACACTCACTTTGATCAGATACCAGCCTACTAATGCTACTGTAAGGGAATATTCTACACAGATAGTAAATTGTGAAAAGCCTGGTTCCATTGACCAATAAAGGTTTGTCAATTACACTGCGTCTGTTGGCATTGCTGTTATGCAGGTTACACTCCCCTTTCTATCCTTTTTAGGTCAGTAAATTGAGTCTTAGTGAATGAGGCAACAGTTAAACCTGGTGTGTTAATAGTGCACGGAAAATTCAGAAGTGCGTAGGGAAGAGCTACATAAAAACAAATCATTGTTACCCCTTGTTACCCGTAGTGTATTCAGAGCCAGGTAGTTAGGATAAAATTTGTGTTTCAGGCCTGGTGCATGGGTTCTTTGTCGCCCAAACTATCAGAGTCGCTTCTGACTCTGGAAATGTAGTTCCAAAACTACAAGGATACGCTGAGATACCTTGATACTAGGAAGATCTCATGGTCGGAATCTGATTTTTAATATCTTCCATGATACGTCTTTACCTCGGATTCCCGGGTCTAGTCCTGAATTCTTTGGATCTGACGGGCTTTTCCAGTGCATGGAAATTCTCTGGTTGTGGATCAGTGTCTCGGAATTTATTCTGATACCAGTGCATTGTGTAACCCTCGAGGCTGCAATTTATTGTAGTCATTAGGTATCTGATAACTGTAGGGATTTCACCCTTCAATTTCTAGATTACTCTCAACCCTATATGGATAAAGACTATGAGAGTGTGGCTCTGAGTCTGACGATTGACACTTTTAACCATTAGAAGATATTTTGTTTTAAATCATTTATCAATCACTCATAAACCCTAATTACAGGTGGCCCATAAAGTCCAATGGACCTGTTAGTGTCTGTTATCAGCCCTCGGAATTATAAGGTTTTTCTTTCTTCAAATGAGCATTTCGGCTGCAGGAGGCAGCTGAAAAAGCTCCTTGTAAAACTCCAGTTGAAACATGCAGAAACATTGATTCCTCCATGGTATTCCACAAAAACATGCAATCCATATTGTTTCCACAACACTGGAATTAACGTGGCATGTGGGAACGGTAATTCCAAGGGTGGAGCGGGTTGAGGGAGGGAATAAGAAGGATTTTAACAGGCCACTCATTTGTAGGCCATTGTGCCTACCGGTTTCTTGCCACTTGCAACTTAAAATACATGACCTTATGATAATAAAGTTTGTGGGAGAATCAGAGAGCATCAGCATCTTCAGGTGGTAACTGACGCTGGGATGGTTACATGTCACTGTACCTCTGCACCTGCAAACTCGGGAGGCTACAAAATTGCACGTTTTTTTGCAAAATTTAGGAAAATTTCACAACAATTTGAAATTATGTGACACTTTGCAGAATTAACTCGACAATACCTTACATGGGCATTGAAAATTGATTATGAAGGCATAACTGCCATCAAAAGTAACACACAATAACTGCAGGACACTGGCTTGATGAAAGTATGTTTCCTGCGAACCATCTTCTGTCATGTGAGTGTCTTAGGGAGAAAATACTGCAAAACGCTTCACCCAAAAAATCTTAGGAAATTCTGTGTAATGAGAAAGACAGTAATTTTTCACGATTTTACACGTACAATAAAAAATTTGCCTAATCACACGTCATTGTTTCCTGTGATATACGGTATCAGGGTATAGTTTGGCCTGTATCAGGGTTTGCTCTGCTATCTCCATCCATGGGAAATCCCAGGCTCAAAGTAAACTTGATCCCAAGTCTTTTGAGGTCCCTAACAGAGCCCTCATAAGTCAACAGACTTTGGGTGTATGTCGGAATATCAGTACAATATATCATGGAACAAGAATACTGTGTACATTTATAACATGGACCAAAACATTGTGAAGGTAACTGCATATCGGTAAGTGTAGACAGGGCCACTGGAATTATGTCATTGTGTGGCCACAACATATTTTTCCACAGAATTATATATGTGCCGCATTTGCCACATAATTCTTCACCTGCTGCATAATCTGCAGACTTAAGAAAGAAATGTTCCTAGCTCAAGAGATTCAAAGGTTACAAAAAAATGCAGTGACCCATGTTGCTGCACAGTGGAAAGCCCTTTGCAAAGGTTGGCTGTTCACGTTTCTGTTGCTTATTGCTACATTTGGCCATTAAACTGGTACTAACATGGTGTAACTACTGTCCTTACAGCGTTAAAAAGTGTTAAACTGACAAAATAATCAAGTTACACTGTCACAAAATATGCTGCATTAGGCCTCAAAGTTTGCCTTTTCTTGCCGCATGATTTACTCAACCCTTCCGCATAACTTCCCCCACCGCATAATTCCAGTAGCCCTGAGTATAAATTTGCTACTGTTAACGCTGCATCTACATGCATTGAAATACATCTCATCAAGGTACTTATGTTAAGTTATACTTAGTACACCCATACTTACCTATATATATTCTTACCTTCATGATATTTTTTCTCAATATTTCGGTCTCAATAATTTGCCTCCACTGAATGTTGTACTGGATATATAGGTGATATATAGGTGAAATACCCTGACTTCTTGGCATGTGGCCCCTGGGTGGCAGGATTCGCAGTCCTAGCTCTCAACCTAGATAAATGATTTTCCTCTTCACAAAGCTGCGTCTAGTTCAAAGTGCTGCGCTGCTCCTCCGGCTGGGGGCCAGAGACGATGGCCCGCTAAATAATGCTTTGATAATAATTTCATGTGTAACTAAACGCCGTATATGACCACCCACGGTTTGCTGCAAGAAGCGAGTCGAAACGCATATATCCATCTGTCCGCCGCCTTTGAAACTGCTCTGAAAGATTAGTTGCGCCTCGCAGTACCTCGATAAATAATACATCGAAAATATATTTGTGTTTAGTATCATCTCTATGCCTGTTACTTTCAAAGTGCGCTCTTTTCATGGTTATACGAGCAGGGAGGCACAGAAATAAAACCAGTTTCATGTCAATTTCCTCTTTAGCTCTTCCATTTAAAATTCAGCTGGTGGTACAGAGCTGTAAATTCACCCCTCTTCCAACAAAGCACAGCATCCTTTCTTGAAAAAATAAACTAAAAAATAAAAGATGGCGCTGTTTGGTAGAACCGGTTCTTTGGGGAGGGGGAGAGCCGAGGATACCCCATTAAACGCGGAGATCACCATTAGGGCCCATCATTTTTAAGTGATGAGTACCGCTAAGTGGGACACTGATACATGAACGTATGCTACAAATGACATTTACGTCTCCCGTAGGACGTGTCAGACATGTGATAGGCCTGTTAGGATGTCGGTGCTTCTTGATGAGCTGAGCAGCTTTCTCCCAACACGATCCGTCACAGAGCGCGCGCTGAGAGACAGTGATGCGCGGCGGCGTGAGTGACAGCTGATAGTGATGGTGAGAGTTACTTGGAAATTGATCGCGGGAGCAGGTGCGCCAATTGGAAGGCTACAGAACGCTCGGGAGAGTCATATTTCTCCCCATTCTGATAAAGATATGCACCGTTAGCCGGGCCATGACCAGGGAGGGTGCAATGTGACGCTGCACGTCGGGAGAGGGCTGGAGTTACAAAGAAGCTGGAACTGGCTAGCCCCTTACAGTAGGCCCATCGCACAAGGCAGACCAAATCAAGGAGCGAAGTCTGCATGTTTATTCCCACATTGACGTTTAGTTTTTCATGGTTTTATTGAAAGGAAAGTCCCTGGAGCCCCGTCAGACTGCATGTCTTAGAAACCTGAATGAAACCAGAACCCTGGGCCTTGATAGTAGGGCAAAACACGTACACAATGACATTTCCGATGCTGTAATATTTGCATTTCTGTCGTTTACTCGTGCGGTTTCACAGCTCCGAGTGATGGGTGTGCGGAAGTTTAAATGTAGGTGTAATGGAGTACTGGAGAGCATACTCCTCTGTGCCCTTACATAATTATGTAAAGGATTCGAAAGTTTGCATTGCATTACAGTACAGCGCATTCCCCTTGTTCCTTTTATATAAGTATGCAAGGGGTATGCACTGGCATGGATACCCTTCGATGGTCTTACATGCATACTTATTTAAGAGCACCACAATGTACAGTGTACAATCTCGGTGCCCTTACATACGTATGTAAAGGCACCAAGGGATATACACTGGAGTGCCTAGCCATCGGTGCCCTTACATACCTACAGGCACGGCCCATGCAGGGCGTTATACCGGGGGGTGACATCAGGCAGGGGAGGGTCAGGGTGGGGGATTGTAAAATGCGGGATATGGACCATTAGAGGTAAGTACCGGGAAAAAAAACCTAATTTCGTTACCCACGCTGCACCACATTTGGCGATGCAGCGTGGGCAACTAATTTTTTTTATAATGCTAATTCTAACATAGCACAGGACAGGCCCAAAAGGCAAAGGGAGTTTTCAAATCTAACACCATCCACTCAGGAGCACCCACCGACCCATGCCCCCATCAACAACTCAACCTTGGAAGCAACAAGGTCAGCCTCCAGCTCCCAACCATCTTTAACGCCTCCATAACTACAGCCACATTTCCTGATGCATGCAAGCACACAGAGGTTAGACCTTACCCTAAGAAACCATCAGCAGACCCCAGAGAGCTCCAGAACTATTGTCGCATCTCCCTTCTCCCGTTCTCCGCCAAAGTACTGTAGAAATAAAGCCATCAACCTCCAAATCACTGACCATATGGAGAGAAACAAACTGCTGGACCCATCCCAAAAGGACTACAGAGTCAACCACAGCACCAAGATAGCCCTGATCACAGCACCAGACGACATCCAAGCCCAACTTACATCACCCAGCACCTTAAAGACATACGCTGGCTCCCTGTACAGAAGAGGTGCCAGTTAAATCTCCTGACCCACTCCTTCAAAGCCCTCCACAACCAAGGACCAGCCTACATGAACCAGAGCCTGATCTTCTACCAAACAAACAGAAACCTCTGCTCCACTCACCTTGCCCTTGCTCAGGTACCACGGATCCACTGCAGCCGCTCTGGAGGACGCTCCTTCTCCGACCTTGCCTCCAAAGCTTGGAACAACCTCACCCTCGATCTCTGCACTACACTCTCACTGAACCACTTCAGGAAGGGACTCAAGACCTGGCTCCTCAACTGATACCTGAAGCACAGCACCTGGGGACCCCCGGGGTGAATACCTACACCCAACAAATACTACTTCACTGATTGTTTGAGGAAGGAAAGCAAAAGGCTTGTCACCTAGAAAATGATGTACGTTTTACGTGGCATCGCCTATTGTCCTTTAGATCCCTGATAAGGCAGAACTTTCAGAACGACCTTTAGAGCTCCCAAATGGTGATGCTAATAGACTTTGGGCCCTCATGAGAGGACTCGCAACTCCTATCAAAATCGAGCCAATGGTGCCCGAGCGCAGATGTGCCAGGGATGACGTGCCTGGTAAAATAGGCCCTGACACATTCTTTTTTGGAGATGCTACAGAACCCTTCATGGAGAAACCAATATGCCTTTTAAATGCAGGACGGCGACTTAAGGCACAAAGAGAGTGCATGGTGTCCTCTGTGAAAGTGCCCTTCTGCTTTGAGGCTCTCCAACAGCTGCTAAATTGATAACGGAGCCCACATGAGAATCTGTGCCAGGTGCTGGCACTTTGCACCTGGAGAAAAATCCTATTGACTCTATTGTAAGTAAGGTGCACTAGGATGTCTCTTTCTTATTTTTCTCGGCATGGTCTGTATGGATCACTCCTTGATCCACTATGTATGATTTCAATGCATTATGGAATGGACATAAGTCTTGGTGCATATTCTATTCTATTCTAAACAATCTTTTTCTGCTCCTTCGCTTGGCTTGAAACTTTAACTTTACATGATCCATATAATTCTACAAAGACCTGTAATAATGAATCCCTCAGAAAAAAATTGTATACACATTCATTAGTGCCACATGCATGACAGCCAGATTCAAATTCATACAGTGAAGACATGGTTTGATATGGGAGAGTTTGCCCTTGCTAAAACCAATACATTCCAGTCTGCATCTGGACCCCTCTTGAGGGCAGTAGATAATCCTGTGTATTGTACAATCACTGCAAACACTCACCACTCAATCTCATGGTTCATAATGTCACCATTAACCATCAATGCTAAGATATGACCACGAAAAACAGAGTCTACCTTATTTATGTATCAGATGCATGTTCAAGGATGGAAGGGACATTCTTGCAGAAGGTTAACCTTGCCTATCTGTCAATAGCTGCTATTAAATATGGGTGCCCAGTGAAGTAGCTTGTCCTTCATGCCCATTCCATTAGGGCCTCTCTACTGCAACTAATAACAAGCAACACACTGGATGGATTTTATTTACTTATTTTTTATAAAGTTTTATATAGCGAGAACCTGACCCACGGGGGTATCAGAGCACTTTACAATATGCAGTTGTTGAACATTAGATGGTTGACCAGTGATCACCTAGAAGATAGACTGATACCTACCTAAAATGTGCATGTTGGCTAGCGTTGTACTTCAAAAACCCTCGGATCTGTTCAAATGTTGAACTAAGAGGGGAAAACTATTATGTCCTGTATCCAACCAGAGCACTGGTGGACAGGAGCGACATATGAGACCGAGGGCAGTGGCTTGGTGTCCAGAGGGCCCTGCCCCATTGAGCCCTCATCAATGCACTGTTACTATTCACCATGAGCGTCGAATGGCCTTCCCTATCCCTGGATTCCTTTTCAAGACTTGTGCTCGCGTAAGGTGGAAACTGTACATTAACAGCTGACCCCCTTACAAAACAAGCACTAATTCCCGCTTTTTTCTTGACAGTTCCTTTTCTCTCCTTTTCTTTCAGCTTCTGCTTTTCCCATTCTCTCCTCATAGCTGCACAATGGAGGAAAATACATATAATTTGTTACAGATAAACCTCAAATCCCTGCAAATCCTCCTGAAATGGGGAGAAGAATTAACCTCATACGACTGGATGTAAGACGCGGGAAATAGCAATTTCCCTTCCCTTGGCCTAGGAATCAAGCTGTATTTGAAGCAGGAAAGTAATTTATAAAAGCATAGCTTCGGATTTTTGAGCGGGGTTGCTGACCTTTGTACTTATCCCGCTGTCTGCATATTGCTGGCGCTAATTGGATGACTTCCTTTTTCTCGCTGCCTCTGCGCCCGCCGGCGATGGCGGCCCGGCCCGGATTTTCCCGGAGGCTTGCAGATGTTGAACTAGAGTTTAATAAAGATTTGATATTGTGACTGGTGAGAAAGCAAGTGTCCCCTTAATCGTGGGCCAGGGATGCGGATTTCCAGACACATGCAAGGCTCCGAGAGGGATCAGCCTAGAGATGGAAGCAGGAGGGAGGCGGGAAGGGATAAAAGCATCGCAGTAAGGCACATCTCTCATGCACTGGCTTGTGTCGCAACAGGCGCATACATTATGGTATTACCTGCAGTGAATTATTCAAGGCTGAGGTGGTTGTGAGAAGCAATGCTCGCAGGTCGGTGTAATGAGGGTACATTGGATAGGATAACCAGTTGGGATAGGAGGCGGTCTTCAAGGAAAGATCAAGGAGATGGTTTGTTTGCTGTAAGTAGCACTGATACGCTGGCGTCGTGGAACTGGCTCTAATAAATAGCTCTGGCATGTTCACATCTTGAGGGAGCTGCATGTACCCAAGGGTGGGAGCAATAAACAGCTTTTATCAGCAGATGTCCTGTAAAAGCCTAGTGGACATAGAGAAGAGACAAAGAGTGGCCCTGAAAGACTGGACCACGAAAGAGGCTTCATCCAATTTGGGTAGTATTTGTAATCAAAAGTGATAGATCCAGTCGGTGAAGGAGTCTATGTGATCCTCTATGAGTTTTAATAAACTGCTCAAGAGATTGCATTTGCTACGAGGATCCATTTTTCGCTTCCATTGTTCCTACGGGTTGTGCTTGACTCTTTAGCTCCCGCACGCTGTAATCAAGTATTGCCAGATCCACCTTTTCTTTGGATTGACTTGTCACAGATTGATTGCCAGGGTGTGGCTGTTTGTGAGGTGAGGAAACCGCCAGCACCCCCACTCTTTCCCCTGCTTTTACGGCCACAGGGCAGCAAAAGCAGGAGGCGGCACAGGCGAGCATAGGTATAGCTCCGACACTGTTTGAACACTAGACTAACCCCAACCTGCCTGCTTTCCAGTGACAGGTTCTAGACTCAATATCAGGAAGTTGTAGGTTTGAGTAAAGGCTTACTACTGTTTGTAGGGATTACTAGTTAAGTTGTACCTTTGAGCCCATGCCCCATAATTCACCTGTGCCCATGTTCATGAGCTGCATTGCAGAAGTTTAAAAGTATTGTTGGTGAACAAGTGGGATGAGGAATTATAGTGAGGAGAAGCCAGCGGGCTTGTTCCCTGAGCATGTAGAAAGATGGTTGGGTCTTGGAAGAGAAAGGAGATTTGAGGTCGCCAGGTTTAAGATGGCTGCTATTTGTGGTATTGTTAATCAGCATGATCATTGAAATGGCATTGTCTTCGGATGATGCTCAGACTTTTGGTGGGTGCTTCACACATGTCCTATGCTCAAACACTTACTTGTCAGTGGACTTTTGCTCCAGCCCTTATAAAAATAGAAGGAATGCTTTGCATCGAAATGTTGTTTCGAATCTGTGCAAAGCTGGCATGTGTCAACACACGTTAGTGCCAACCTCCATGCATCTTGCGGTACTTGAATAAGAGTCTCTGAAGGAAGATGTCTCTCCTACATCGTCAAGTTTATTTAAAGGTATAGTTTCATTTGAGAGTAGTTTAGGGGAAGTAAATGGAGTGACAGCTGTGAGTCGCACATATCAAATCAACAAAGGCATGTTCGGTCCAAAGGCAGCGCCTGCAAAATATGTATTCCACCATTAAAGTTCAATAAAATTCATGATTTTTAGCTACTTAAACAGTACAAATGAGTGCATTTTTGTATTAACACGTTTAAACAATGTAATGACGTTTGGTAGGAAAGTTGCAGTTGCTCATCCCTGTTCCAAGATTATATCTGAGATGCTTTTTTTGAAATAATGTGTAACTTTTTATATGAGGATTGTCTAGAGTTTTGAAGAGTACTTTTTGTCTTTTATTTTTCAGATCAATCATATAACTCTCTGTCCCAAAACAGGAAGGTATTGGCTCAGCAGATCTGATATTTAATCTATGGACTGAATTTGTGTAGTCCCAGGGTCAGGAGCCACCAGAACAGCAACTCCTATTCTCCTCAGAGACATGTGTGGTGTGCACTAGAGCAGAGGAGAAATGACAAAAATCTCCTCCACAAAATTTGCTCTCAAGAGGATACCTTCTTTGACCTCTTTCTTCTGATGTTGCAGTCTCGTGGCAGTTTACTTGTTTTCTTGAGTGAGGCCGCTGCTTGTTTTTTGAAAGGTAATTTTACCGCCAAGACTGGGAATGCCTTTTTTTTCTCCAAGCTAGTGTGAGACCTGTCCAGGGTAAATGTCTCTGTATCAATCCTTCTCTCAGTTTTCTCCAAGTAGGTGTCATGCTTGAATATGCAATATTTTGGACAGTACAATGACCCCTTATATTTCACCTGTCTAGCTGCACATAGACTTTGCAATCAAAGGGTGCTGGGTGCAAGAGAAAGCAGCCTTGATCAGCTACTACAGTACTATTTCTAGGCTATCTATGAGGCAGACCGAAATATACAGTAGGAGAAAGCTGGCAATGGCCTTTTTGGATGATGTCCATACATTGACTATTGGTCTGAATTTCTTCACCTGCGGGCCTAAATACAAAAGGCATCTCATACAAGTTCGAACATCTCATCAGAAAATCCGAATAAGCTTGCCTTGGAGTTATATGGACCTCCTCCTCCTTCCTCATTGTTTTCAGCTGCAATCTGACCTTTACTTGAAAGCTAGGAATAAGCTGAAAGCCCTGCCAAAGTCCTGCTACTCTGGAGAAATGGATAAAAGCCCTGTCTGTGGAGAATCTTTCTACAAGAGATATTATGGACCCCGTCTTAGCCAGCTACAGCTACCTCACAGTGAACAATCTTACACCCATCACCTGGTTTGACCACGCCCTTGTCCACTTCAACAAACTCATCCCTTACCACCTCAGGACTGACACTATAAAATCCACTTGTCGTGACTGAAATACGTTTCTGAAGGATCCTGGTCCTCACTGCTCTGACAACACTGAACACAACACCTCATCAACCTTACCAGATCTATCTCCAACTACAACTTCTGGAATAACTCGTGTGGAAAGAGCATAACCCCTGTCAATATCACCAAAGCAACTGGAAGCTGACCTCAAGCAAGTTGGCACACAAAATATCTCAAACTCACCAAATGCTTCTGCAAGCAGCTGGAGCGCTGATTGAGACTCCGCCAAGATGACCTTAAAAAGAGCACCTTCAGGTCAGCCCTCAAATGATATCACCAACAGATCAGAGCCACTAAATGCACTGCCCTCAGCAAAAGCAGCAAGAACAGCACCAACAACATCAAGGAAATCGTTGCAGTTGTGAAGCAGTTAACCTATCCAACAACAAGCTCTAACAGCATCACTCCCTCACAGGACCTCTGCAACCAGCTCTCTCACTTCTGAAGCTACAGCTCACTAGTATCTACAACAACTTAGAGCCCTAACCAGACCCATCAACCCTCGCAGCCCTCTTATCCATCATCCCAGACAATCGGAAGACTACCTTGACCACATGACCCACCATCACCATTCAAGAAACTGCAGCTACCATTCAATCTATACAATAGGGAAATCCATTGGATCTATGCCCCCATCATATCTTTCACAAAGGACTGGACCCCATCAGCACAGCCTTCACTCCCATACTGTTACCTAGGAGCGTCAACCCAAAAGTACCGGGACCTGGGTATTCAATGTAACAAAGAGTAAGTGGTCCCAGCATGCACAATTTTAGCAACATAAATACATATATTAGATATACAATAAAAAAACAGTGAAGCATTTGGGGAGAGAGATGTTAGTTTAATCACACCTTCATAAAAGGACATATATGACAAACAATTTTCTCCAAATGTTTACACATTATATACAATGTGCCCAGAAGAAAAGGGGAAGGTGGGGTAGGTAAGTGGTGTTGTGAGGAATGGGGTTGGTGGTAAGTGTTTTTAAAGATCCAGTGAGGTCACAGAATGCATTGTTGACATCACAAGGTGTATTAATTCCGCACTTTTTAAGAACAATGTAGCACCTAGGCCATGCAATAGAACACAGTATTAATAGTCTGTTGCTCATGGATAGGTCATGTTGTAATAGTCGACGTTTCGACCCCCAATGTGCGCAGGTTGAATTCCACCTTACTGTGGGGTCTTCCTCAGGACTGGGATGTGTGGGTGAGATGAGGGGTAGGGCATCAATGAGCTGCCACACTTGTGAAAAAGTGTGGGCCAGACAGGCTCCTTTTAGAGGAGAGCGGGGTAATACCTCGCTGTATGTATGCACATTATTCGTAATGGGGGATGGGATCTAGCCTCAGTAGTATAACAAATCAAACGTTCATAACAGACAGCCCGTGCCTTAATCGTGGGAGAGAATCTGTCCAGCCTCGGGATTGTATCACGGCAAGGTGCTACATTGTTCTTAAAAAGTGCTTCACTGTTTTTTTAATTGTATATACAATATAAGTATTTGTGTTGCTAAAATTGTGCATGCTGGGACCACTTACTCCCTGTAACATTCACTCCCATACTGAACGACTTAATCAATAGAGCCACCTTCCCAGATTCCTGCAAATACACTACAGTTCTCCCTCTCTTTAGAAGCCTTCAGCTATCTCTACCATACTTGTCAACTACTGGCACATCTACCTGCTAACTTTCCTGTGACAGTCCTTCCACCTAGGCCTTGGGACAAAAATGTAATGTTTTTGTTAATTGATGCTGCGGATCTGAGATTTCCAGAGTTTGTAAAAAAAAAGCCCCAGAGTCGGGATGGCACTAATCTTGTAATCGGGGAGGTTGGCAGGCTGCCCCCCTCCCCAAGCCTTCTTGAGGCCTCAGGGACCCCATCCCCAGGGCAAGTAAGTGCAATATTAGGGAAGGGGCATGCAGCACTTTCCCCAAGCCTTCATGAGGCCCCAGGGACCCCATCCATGGGGGCCAATGTGAATTTAATATTAAAGGAGTATGGCGTGTGACAAACCTCCTTAAGCCTTTATGAGGCCCTGAGGACGCCATCCCCCAAGCCATTAGTTTAATGGCATATATTCACCCAGGGGGCCCCATTCTCATGCACCCGATACAGATGCCTTTTCCCAGGGACCCCATCCCCTCAGACACTGCTCTTCCCTTCCCGGGAGAGTGCAGGCATGCCCTTTCTACAATCTCCCAGGCAGGGAACACAAATTTGCTCCCTCCCAGGAGGGAGGAGTGAAAAATATTGCTTTTAATCTGGGCAGAGAAAGTTAAAGAGATTTGCTCCCGCCTCCACCACAATGGTTGCAGGTTGAGGAGGTCGCTCAGTCCGGGAGGGTCTTAGGGATGTCACTGACCATGTCATGAGTGCTTCATTATGTAAGGTTATAAGAGCATTGCAGGGGTACACGTTATAGCTATATCAGAAACTGTAACTGCTGAATTTCACTGGTTTTGTTCGAGTGAACTCTGAGCCTAACTTTAATAGCCCTGTAACCTTTGTGTTTTTCAGTGAATTTCTAAGGTATTTTAAGTAGTAGTTGCATTTGCAGAGTGGTGGAGAAAGGGGGCTGGGCTTCTGACCAGCTCTCAGGAATCCCACTGTATAGGACTTAGAGGAGTAACTAGGAGCGCTTCTTAGCCCCCAAGGTCCCTCAGTAGTAAAGTGGACTTCATCCCCCAACCGGTAGTGCACCCGGAGGTGCGTTTGCAGAGTGGTGGAGAAAGGGGGCACGGCCTCCAAAGACCTCTTGGCAGTCATCCTGTGTGGGACCTACTGGAGGTAACTGGAGGGGTAGTTTGCCCCCATGGATGTCCTGGGCCATTTTGCATGACATTTTTTCAATGGGAGATGCCGTGACTCAGGGCCCAACATCCTTTTTTTCAATTAATTAATGGGAGGGGAGCCGCTCTGCCCCCTTCCCAGGCCAATTTCGGCCCCAGGGGGGTGGGTACCCTGGGACATTTTTGGAGCTGAAACTGGGGTATGGTGGTCCCCAAGACCATCTACGGCTCCAGGAGGGGGCTGCATGGCTCCCTCCTTTGCTCTAATGTGCCCTGGAAGGTGGTGGTCCCGGTGCTTAGGGGGGCTATGTGGCCCCCTGCATGGCATTTCTATTAGACATTCCTTCGTGGAGGTGTTGGTCCCCAGGGCTGCAGGGGGAGGCAACACGGCCCCCTCAATTCTCGTGGTAATTGCCCAGGGTGGTGGTGGTCCCCGGGGCTGCGGTGCTGCGGGGTTCCGCTCTTAGAATCATTATACTGGCTCCCCATTCATAAAAGAGTTCTGTTTAAGATCCTAATCATCACTTTCAGAATATTTCACTCCTCAGGACCACACTACCTAAGGCCTAGATTCACGCATTACATTCCCTCCTGGAGTCTCAGATCATCTAAAGCTAAACTGTTAAAACCACCATCATTTGGATATGTCTTGAAAGGAGGCAAATCACTCACAGTGATAGGGACTAAAGCATGTAACTAATTCCCCAATCAGCTTCGTCAGATCCAATCTGAAACTCTCTTCTGGAGGGCCCTAAAAACTTGGATCTTTTCATCTTCCAATGCACTCTGCAAAACTTTTCTCTAACTCCTTGCTCCCTTGCAGCTACCAATTTTCTATTCAGGAATCCGTATAGCGCCAGGATGCTCCTCGGAGTGATAGCTGTGCTCTACAAATGTCTGTTTACATTACATTACATTTCTATTGGTGCTTGCCCTGGGGAGGTAGCGGTCTCTGGGTATGAGGTGGGGTGCACGTCTCACCGCATTTCTGTTAAACATAGCCCCAAGAAGGTTGTGGTCCCTGGGGCTGCAAGGGGCCTAGCAGGCCCTCTCCTGCATTAATACATTATTAGATATATATATTGACTGCTGAGGACGTGGGGCCTTGGAGCTCCCTCTGCAGCAGCAAGGATGGAGTGGGTGCCTTGGGTGGGCCCTAAGGTACCCATACTTTATTGGCCGGGTCCCAGTGAATGGGGAATCCAGGCCGAAATCAGCCCAGGGAGGGGGGCCATGCAGCCCAACTCTGCCTTAACTAATTAGCTGGGCCTCCGTGGATTGAGTCCACAGGGTAGAAATCAAATGGGTAGGAGGAACTCAAGGTCCCCTCCCCCATTATTAATTGGCATGGGCCCACCAAATGGAGTTCCCAGGGCCAATGTTGGCCCATGGGGATGGAGCTGCGTGTCCCCCTCACTATTTAAAAAAGCAGAGGGCACCGAGAGATGGGGTGCCGGTGCCAAACTGACCCATGGAGGGTGCCTGTATGCCCCTTTTCCCCATTTTAATATGGCCAGGCCCCGTGGGATTGGGTCCCTGGGGCTGAAATCAGCCAAGGGAGGGGGTTGCGTGGCCTACTTTTCATTTGCAAAATGGCCGGGACCCAGGAGAAGGGGTCCCAGGACTGAAATCGGCCTGGGGAGGGGTAATGTGGACCGCCTCCTCATTAATCTAGCAGAGGGTCCCAATTGATGGATCCATGGGGTCAAAAACGTCCCAGGGATGGGGGCCACATACCCACTTCCCTAAATAAATGTGGCTGGCCTGGTTGATGGGGCACCCAGAGTATGTCCCCTTTCTGGGTTGGTTGCATTTGGGTGGTTTGTCATAGACCAGGCCCCATGGCCAACCCCCTGCTGCGCACATGAGGTTGACTGTATGCAAGAGGTAAGCCCTTCGGCCAACCCCCCACTGCACTGGGCCTTAGGCGTGGGGTCGTCTGCATGAGGGGGTTTGGGTGCAGGGCCTTTCCATAGGCCAGGCCCTGAGGCCAATCTCCCCACTGTGCTCAATGGCAGTTGGATTAACGTATGTTAATTAAATGTTACTTTTTGTTGAAAAAACCTAGAAATTCACTGAAAAAACAAAGGTTACAAGGACGTTATATTTGGGAAATACCATTAGAAATTCATTGAAAAAAACAGAGGTTATATGCACGTTATAGTTAGGAAGTAGAATTAAAAAAAACCTCCAAATTCACAAACAAAATTGAAGGTTACAGGGGTGTTATAGCTAGGTTTAGATTTAACTCACACAAAAGATAACTATAACGTGTGCCCTCGCCATACATTGCTAATTACCCCACATGTTACATCACTCATGACATCTTCTGCAACATTGTCATCAAAATTATTGACGAGAAAACTGTGAATAGACTGAGGCAGCTTGAGATTTGGTACATATTGAGTTTATACTGTAATATACCTAATGGACTCAATGCAGATCAAAAGCTATATGTTTATCTTTGAGGTATTCCTGGAAAGCCCTTATCATCAGACATGAAATTATGATGAAGAAATACAACTGTCATGCCTTCTACTTCGAGACTTGTTTTGAATGTGAGAAATTCTAAAAATGATTTTGGTTGGTTTATAATATTTTTTGTTAGACTCAATATAATGTTGCAATATGAGGAAAGCAAAGGTGCTGTGTTTGAATCACGTGTGTTAGTATTGCACTTTAATTTTGGTCCAAAGCTTTAGTGGTTATGCAAAATGCACTGTAGTGGGACACGTCAGTAATTTATGTTCATGTATGACATGCATTTTGTGTTGCACTAGGTGTGTAGGATATGAATGTACGCAGTTAGCCCACTCAGACTTGAGTGTATGTAAATTATGCATCAATTCATGCACCAATATAGAATGCATTGATGAAATGTTAGTTATGCTTGATATTAATGCACTGAGTTAGCCCACTTGGACTTAATCCAATATATATGCACGAACATGGAATGCATTCAATTAAAGTTGACTTTGATAATATAGTGCATTTATGTAAAAATGATTTTGTGGCATATTAATGCAATCTGTGAGCCCACTTGGGACCGATTCACTATGCAAGAAATATGACATCAGGACATTTTTTAAAACATTGTGCAATATCACCCAAATGCAGTCAATATGTGCCAAAAAGTAAAAGTGCCCAAAAAATATATTTGTAACTGTATGCGATGTTGGAAATAACGTATGCCTGCAGGAGTGAAGAGTCTCTCCTTCACTTGATTCATAAAGTCTTGTGCCCATATTAATGATGATGCAATGGTATAAAAACAAATGAAAATGGTGCGTATGTCATGGGATCAAGACAAAGAGTGATGGATGAAAAGCGTTATGGCGGGCTGACGTTTCGCAAAATAAACAAAAGCTACAATTGAATCATGTGTCTACATCGATCCTTACTTTAGGTAACTAAGAGTGGCAAGCTTCTTATTTTATTTTTATTTGAAATGTGATGTTACAGCGGTCTATCTCATTTAACTATAACATCAAGTTGACCTTAGTTTTTTTTCCAGTGAATTATTAAGTTTTTTTATTGTAAGTCACTTTAAATATATGAAAAAGAGGCCTATTGGTTTTGTCAAGGGGTCATTCCAGTGTCTGTCTAAAAATATTTAATTTAACCATTTGTCACCAAAACAACATTAAACAAGTATGAGATTTAAAAAAAAATATTTCCTAAGCCACATAATGCAGCCTAAGAACCAACTAAAAAGGCCCCTGAATTAACAAACCGAAGAGCAAAAACTGCAGCTTTGGAATGCTTAAACAAATTATTAACTTTTCAGGCGGTCTTACAGACACCCCAGGAAGTATAGAGTTAATTTTTATAAATATTTCTAGGGGCTGTTGTGCTTCTTACAGCCCCCGCAACACTTAATAAATCTTGGTTGTACCCCTAACCAGATTATGGCATAACCATCCAAAAAAGTATATTTAAATTAGCCCATGAAGGGCATTATGGGGTGCTACTTTGTGGAGCACTGAATAATAAATGAGCAGCTCAAGATGCTCATTTATTATTCTATATCCACTAAATGTATATATTTTGATATTATTTTTGTGGGTGTCCCTGTTCCACCCGGGATACATGCAGTTTAAAAACAAACATATAAAGGGCTGTGAGAGGAGCCCCAGGGTTTCCCGGCCACTACTGGCTCCCCAGCCTGCACCCATTATGGGTGCGGTTGGAAGCAGGTCACTTTCTTTTTGGTGGGTGCCCGGTGCCCACCAGGGGCACCCACATGTTTCAAATCGATTGGGGCATTGGAGGCAGCCCGTGGGACCCCATGGCCCTTGCCGGCTCCTCTAGCAGGTGATCTTTACTTCCACAGACAGAGATGACAGCAATTGAACAAACCCCAGGTGATGGGCCCCCTGGGGCTGAAATTGGCTCAAGGAAGGGGGGGTGAACACCCCCTTCCCCAAAACAAATTGAATACGGACTGGAGAATGGGGCACCTGGGGCCTTGGCAAGCCTCCCTCCCCCAAAAACTTGAAGGCGACCCTCAGGGGATGAGGTCCCCTTGGCCTTCCCAAAGCTGGAGAGGAGAGGCAGCATCCCCCTTCCTCTAAAAATAGATAATGAATCAACCCTCTGACCCTGGCCTACCCGATGGGATTATGGATGTAAAGGGTGGGGAACACTTATTTTTCTGTCATGGTCCGTGGTCGTTATAAATTGATATACCATTTTTGGCCCTAGGAGGTGTCCCCTTGGGACCTGTCACCTGGCCTAGGGGCAGGGTATCCCTACCTACCCTTCGGCATGCTTTTTATTACTTATTTTAAGCACAGAGAACTGAGACCCCAAGTTCTAAAATCACATCCATCTCATTTTTGGTTGTAGCTGTATTTAATTTTCCAATGGAAAACTGCATTGGAAAAAAGGTTTTGGGGAAACCCCTTTAACTCGTTATCCTCTTGATGGATCACCCTGAAACTTTCCAGGAAGAAGAAGAGGTGGCTTACACTTTTTCTGAATTTTTTTGGAAGAGTAGTCAGACGGTGCCAAAGTTATAAGCACATCAAAAAATCAATTTCCTATGAAAATGTAATCCTACTTATAACTATCCAGTTATACTTAGGACACACATACCAAAGGAAGACGCTTTTTGTTTTGCTAATAGTTTTAGTGCAGTTTGATAAATCATCACAACTCCCCCCCCCTCCACCCCCCCAAAATAAGTTTAAGCACCTCAGCTCCTTCCTGGAAGGTTTAGGGGTAGTCCGTCAGGCAGGGGCTTAGAAAAAGGTGAGTTCAGAAGACAATGTCCATATGCAATTTCCTTAGGGAATTTTAGAAAGTGTTAAAGCCAAAACAGCTAAGTAGAATTCATTTTGACAGGAAGCTAGATTTTTACCCAGAATTGTTGCTTTTTGTGATTAAGTTGGGGAATTAATTCCTCTCCAATCCAGAGATCCCCTAGGGGCCAACTAGTCCAACAGGTACCTCCAGTAAGCGCCACGGAGCTGTGTTGCAGAGTGTTGTAAAAAGGGGGCGTGCACTTTGAACACCAACTCTGCAACGCAGCTCCCTGGCGCATACTGGAGGTACCTGGTGGGCTAGTTTGCTCACAGGGGACCTAAGGATTGAAGAGGAATTAATTCCCCAACCTAAAACGCGCCACAAGGCATGCTTGCACACATGTCACCTCAGGCCCCGCCCCCTTCCTTCACTATTGAGCGAAATATTCCTCTAAAATCAGCCAAACTACGAATTCCGATTTGCTCACCTGTTATCAGGAGAGACCTCAGTGCTGCACCTTTCAGCCCACTACTGATCCTGAAATGTAATTCTAACCATACTTACAGTAACTTGAATTTCCTTCCATAGGCAAACATTGACTGGTTTCACTTGGAAATTCTTCTAAGTGTGGAGTTTTGGAAGTTTAAAAAATTCCTCAAAAAATCAACCGAACTACGAATTCTGATTTACTCACCTGTTATCAGGAGATACCTCAGTGATGCATCTTTCAGCCCACTACTGATCCTGAAAAGTAATTCTAACCATACTTACAGTAACTTGAATTTCCTTCCATAGGCTAACATTGACTGGTTTCACTTTGAAATTCTTCTAAGTGTGGAGTTTTGGAACTTTAAAAAATTCCTCTAAAATCAGCAGAACTACGAATTCCGATATACTCACCTGTTATTAGGAGAGACCTCAGTGCTGCATCTTCCAGCCCACTACTGATCCTGAATAGTAATTCTAACCATACTTACAGTAACTTCAATTTCCTTCCATGGGATATCATTGCCTGCTATATAAAATATATATAAATTAAAAAATATATAAAATGTAAAAAATAAATATTACAATTTCAATATTACATTTTTTTCCATATATATTAAAAATATGTAATGTAATTGAAAAAATAAAATATCTAAAAATAAATACTTTAAAACAATGTAGTAAATCAGTATAAAAAATAACAATTAATACAATTAAAATTTATCATTTACAAAACCTTTGAAATTCACTGAAAAAACCATAGGTGTCAGCCACGTTATAGTTAGGAATTAGCATTTAAAAAACCTTAGAAATTCACTGAAAAACAATAAGTTTCAGCCACGTTATAGTTAGGAATTAGCATTTAAAAAACTTTAGAAATTCACTGAAAAAAACCATAGGTTTCACACATGTTATAGTTAGCTGGACATTTCACTCATACAAAACCATTGAAATTCCCCCGTTATAGTTAGTTCAGCTAACTAGAACTCGCACGCCCGCAATGCATTGCTGTTGACGTCACATATTAAATCACTCATGACATGGTCAGTGAAATCACTCATGACATCACTGATGACATCTCAAATGACATCACTGATGAAATAACTCATGACATTATCCTTGTGAAAGAGTGGCAGATCTCCTCTCACCCTAATATTACCTTTGATACACACATTCAAAAATAGAAACTAAAATTTTCAAAAAAATGGAGATACCAATACCAGTTACAACAACCTATTCAGTAATTCCAACATCTACATACACATCCACTCATTCACCAAAAGTTCTATATAGTCACTCATACATGTACTCACTCATCATATGTACTCATACACCTATACATCCTCTTACACACCGATACTCATCCATAGAGTTACTCACACACATACTCACACATGCAAATAAACTATCAAACATTCATTTACTTGCATATACAGCTATACACACACATCACTATACTTACTTCTACAGAAACGTACACATACTTACTCTCTTAAAGAATCACTTATACAAACACATACTTATTTATACAGGAACTCTTTTAAATTCTCACTCTCACATATACTCACTTATATACATCAATACTAACATATACTAGTTTAAAACATATGTAGTTACTCATAAAGACACTATTGAGACAGTCATTCACCCACTAACACACCCATACACACACTCATCCACCCATACAGTCCTGCAGACATGCTGTCTTCAAAACACATACAAACAGTGAGTCACTCATTCATGCATCTATACGCTAAGTAATATCCCCCACCGAACCATACAGACACTCATACTGATACTCAAAAAACAAACTAATAACCCATATACACACTCATATAGCTACTCACCAACACATGCAGCCACTTATACACAAAGTGAGACACTGATACAGATATTTAAATATTTAAACATTACTCGTTAATACATGTATTCACTAAGATACACTTAATAAGTCAGTTATACAATCAATTTTACAAAAAAAAATCCATTTAGACACTTATTTACCCATTTATTCTTCCATTGACCTTTACATATACATATATAAAAAAAATATATATTTTTCAGAAAGACACACATTCACTGGATGATGTCATCAGTGATGTCATTTGAGATGTCATCAGTGATGTCATGAGTGATGTCACTGACAATGTCATGAGTGATGTAATATGTGACGTCATCAGCAATGCATTGCGGGCGCGTGAGTTACAGTTAGCTGAACTAACTATAACGGGGGAATATCAATGGTTTTGTATGAGTGAAATGTCCAGCTAACTATAACGCCCCTGAAACCTATGTTTTTTTTTAGTGAATTTCTAAGGTTTTTTAAATGCTAATTCATAACTATAACGTGCCTGAAACCTACGGTTTTTTCAGTGAATTTCAAAGGTTTTTTAAATGATAATTTCTAAATATGCCTACAGAGATAGGACATGTGAAGAGAGAATAGAAAACGCACAGTAAGAAAAAATGAAATGCAGAAAGAAGCAACAGAAGTCCTCAAAGACGAAGAAAAGTGCAGGAAGAAGGAAAACCTGCAGAAAGAGCAAACAGAAGACCAGAAAGAACCCTTGTTGCAAAATCATCCTGTACCCTCAACTTTTTTCAGACGGACACTGGTGGTAATGGAGTCTGAATAACCAGTCCTAGAGCCAGTGCTATGTTAAAAGGCACTTAGAATACAGTGAAAACACCTACATACACTAGGAAACACTATGCGTTGGGGTCCCCCTGTGATTAGAATAACCTCATCTATAAGCCCCTAGTATATAATATTAATAATAATATTAAAACTACCTCTTAAAACGCGCCACAGGGGGTGTTTGCACACATCACCTCAGGCCCCGTCCCCTCCCTTCACCACTGTGCAAACATGCTCTGTGGCCATTTTAAGTTGAGAGATTAAGTCCCCTTGAATCCTGAGGGTCCCTAGGGTCCCACTAGCCCACTAGGTACCTCCAGTAAGAGCCAAAGAGCTGCTTTACATAGAGGTGTAAAAAGGGGCACAGCCTGGACCACCTCTCTGCAACGCAGCGCAGTGGTGCTTACTGGAAGCACCTGGTGGGCTAGTTAGCCACCGGGGTCCCTCAAGATTCAAGGGGAATTATTTCCCCAACTTAAAACGTGCCGCAGGGCATGTTTGCACACTTCACCTCAGGCCCTGTTCCCTCCCTTCCTCACTGTGTAAACACGCCCTGTGACCGTTTTAATTTGGGAGATTAGGTCCCATTGAGTCCTGAAGGTCCCTAGGGTCCAATTAGCCCACTAGGTACCTCCAGTAAGCACCACATAGCTGCGTTGCAGAGAGGTGTAAAAAGTGGCACAGCCTTGACCACCTCTTTGCAACGCAGCGTAGTGGTGCTTACTGGAAGCACCAGGTGGGCTAGTTAACCCCCAGGGTAACTCAGGATTCAAGGGGAATTTTTTCCCCTACTTAAAACGTGCCACAGGGCATGTTTGCACACATCACCTCAGGCCCGTCCCCTCCCTTCCCCACTGTGTGAACAAACAAAGCAGCTGTTTTAATTTGGAAGAATAGGTCTCCTTGAATCCTGAAGTTCCCTAGGGTCCAACTAGCCCACTAAGTACCTCCAGTAAGCGCCACAAAGCTGCGTTGCATAGGTGTGTAAAACGTGGCACGGCCTGGACCACCTCTCTGCAACGCAGCACAGTGGCGCTTACTGGAAGCACCTGATGTGCTAGTTAGCCTCGAGGGGCCCTCAGGATTCAAGCGGAATTATTTCCCAACTTAAAACGTGACAAAGGGCGTGTTTGCACACATCACCTCAGGCCCAGCCCCCTCCCTTCCCCACTGTGTAAACACGCACTGCGGCCATTTTAAGTTGGGAGAATAAGTTCCCTTGAATCCTGAGGGTCTCTTGAGGTTCTGTGACGATTTGAACCCGTGTTTTCAACATTGTCGTAAATACATAATTTTGGTATCAGCGAACCGCAAATGATCCATTTAGCATATCCTGGTGTTTTCGCTATGCTACGAGCAAGAGTACTCCTGTTACAAATACATTTCTGATCTACCCGTGGCATCCATCTTAGATCATGGCAGCCATTTTGTGTATCTTGCCCTCACATAGACAATGGACACGCAATGACCTCTGATTACTTCATTTCGATTAAGGACACGTAGGCTTAGCCGGCGATTCACCTCTCTAGTGACACGTGCACCTTAGAACAGAACATGCCGTGGCTGCATGACTCGACAAAGGCTGCCTCCTCTGCCTGAGGCCAGTCCTGCTATACTGGTTCTCGTGTTCGTTGGCCTGATCATGATTAGGCGGCCGAAGCTGGTAGCCTTGCCCATTTACGACCCACAAACATCTCTTATCCTGCTTTTCTATCATCTGCACCTGGCTCTGCTCCTCTCCTTCTGGGCCTTTATTAGGGGGAGGTAACGAAATTTACGATGAGGCGGTCCGGCTCTTGAATGAAATGCTGACATAGGATTGTGATGGAATAGTGGGAACCCCTCTTCGTAATGTTTGACATCAGATATTATCGACGATTCCAGTGCAACGCCAAATATTTATTGTTTAGGACACAAAGGTTAGGGAATGTACTAACATTGTGAAGAATTTGCCTAAAGGCCAATATTTAGTATATAAGGAGCAACCCTTCTTGTACAAATCGAACAGGCTCCTAGATACTGCCCGTGTGTAGTTTCTGTGACTTCTGTGTCCCTGCAGTAATAAACCTTTGATCTTTGACGCCACCATCGAGAAGCCCGTGTTTCTGTTTGTTTGTGCACCGAGACAGGTAGAACTCCGGGGTCTTCGGGTGTTATCCCTGACACCTCTGGACGGAACCAAAAAGTCCAGAACTCCAATTGGCGCCCAACGTGGGGCGACGTCATTTGGTACCGGTCCAAAAGCCTGAAGAGTTCGAGAAGCTTCGTGTGAAGATTCCTGAGGGAGGCGCCCCACTTCATCGATCCCGGCATATCGCAAAAGTGGCCCGACGTTCTCTTCCACGAGGGTTCCCGTTCAGGACGGCTGCAGTGGTCCGTTGCCTTGACCGTCGCCCTGTCTTGGACCCGAGGTGCAGTCCTTAGTACGGCGAGACGTGACGGGTTTCTCCTTGGTGACGTCTTCAGTGCCTCAGTTAAGTATTAAGTGGTTGCTAGTTGGTTGCTTCGTAAGGGTTGTTATGATCCTTTTAGTTCTTCGTTTGGTTTGGTTTCGTGAGATTATCACTGGTTGTTCTGGTTACGATAATCTATTGGTTTAGTTTGGGTATCGATACATTTGTTCGCTTTTGGTAGGCCTAAGTTCTTGGTTCGAGTGCACATTTTTGTTTGTGTTTGTTCGTTCTGTGTTCCGGAGTACAAAATGGTAAGTCGAAAAAATTGTATGTTGTCGTGTTTTGGTTGCAACAGTGATTCCCGGTTGGAGGACTCATGTCTGGTTCCTCCGATTGGAACTCCTCTATATGATCTTTATTGTAAACACGGTGTGGGTCCTATATCTTATAATGAGGTGTGGGTCCGATATACGGAAAAAGACGGTGTCCTTAGTTGGCCACTGCATGGTAGTTTTGAACCCGAAGTCCTTGACAATTTAGAAGTGAAATTGTTTAAGAAGAAAGCCCGGCCGGCAATGTTTGATTCTTTCCGTTACTGGCGAAAAGAATCTAAACAGAGAGAAATTAAAAGGTTGAAGAAAGAACAGAAAGAGCAAGAGTTGACTTTAGAACAGGCTGCTAAGCAGCTGCAAGTCAACGAGTCTGAGAAGGCAATAGAGGTGGCTACTAGAGAGCGTAATTTAGCAATAGACAAGTGCTACCCTGCCTTGCCATCGAGTACAACTAAGATAGTAGAGGACCCTGAAAATGATCCGCTTTCTGTTCGTCGAAGAATCACTGATTCTGTCTCTAACATTCTGTCTCCCTTCTATAAAACTTTAATTAAGACTCCTACTTCTGACTCTGTACAGAGACGTAGTCAGCTCCCAAGTACTGAGGAACGGGGAATCTTAGATTCCACGGCTCTCAGGTGGATTTCGAAGAATAGGAGATATAGTACTAGAGATGTATTAGATACATTTATGCAGTGGAATGAACCAACACAACGATATGTGTTCGATGAGATGTGCTCTCTTTTACGTGAGGAATTAGAAGAAGATGACTCTGAATCGAATTTAGAAGAATTAATTAATGTTCAGAAAGAATTTGCTGCAGGCATGATAGTAGGTCAAAATATAAAGGAAGCGATGGAACTGATTTTAGGTTATAGGAATGATCCATCACTCCGTTCACCAAGGGAGTTAGAGAAGAGTAGTACGAAGCAGAATCGCCAATATCCAATGAGGGAGGTTCCTCCAATTTGGCGCGACGCTGTACAAGCTGATGCTGTTAATGGTGTTGCAGCCGCTCCGGCGCAAATCCAAAGAGTGTGGATACACATTCCGTGGAAGCGAGCCGAAGTGTTAGCAGTGAAACAGGCCTTGCCAGATCCGCGTAAGAATCCTGCCGGATATTATAAGGAGTTAGCGCAGACAGTTGAGGCTTGTGTGATGAATCTAGCGGACATTGACATGTTATTTGGGAATGTAGTTCCGCAACCAATTTGGGCTAAAATTCGTAAAGAGAATCATCCAGTTGCCCTAGGTGGTGATTGGGCAGCTATAATTGCAGCAGATGGTCAGCAATTAGGTGGTTCCAAGCCCGAACCTCTAATTGCTAATCTTCCAGGTAGAATAATTGACTTAATGAAGACTCTGATGCCAGCATTGCGCGTTAATTGGGACAAGTTGTCCGCATGCAGGCAGAAGAAAGACGAAAGTGTCGCCGACTTTTTCACGAGGTTCGAAGAGACTTTTGTAAATCACAGTGGTCAGGATATGAGCACAGAAGGAGGACAGAGATTGTTTGTCGATAAATTTGTACACAATTTGCTACCAGAGCTCTGTAATAAATTGAAAGATTCCGAGAGTGCGTGGGCTGTCTCTACAACTGCGCAAATACTTGCAACTGCACAGTATTATGAAAATAGGGATAAAGAGGAGAAAGAGAAATCAGATAAGAAGACGAAAGATTTAAAGACTAAAGTTCTTTTGCAACAGGCATATCCGCCTCGCACAAATCAGAATAATGCACAGCAAGGGTCATATCAAAGGACAGATTATAGTTCACCAAGGCCGCAATATCAGTGGAATCAATGTGCCTACTGTAAGAAAGAGGGTCATTATAAGAATGAGTGTCCAGTCTTAGCGCAGAATAACGCTGCAGCAGCTCAAAGAGGTCGTGGTGGTTTTGTGCAAAATTCTAGGGGTCGAGGACGAGGTGCTATGCCTCCTCAAACGAACGATCGCCCTTCCAATCACTTTGATCAGCGAAATGGACAGTCTGCTCAACAGAATAGGTCGCAACAGTATCATGTTGAAGACTATTGTGAAAATGATGAGGGATTTCAGCAAACTGAATACTAGGACAGCCATGGACAGAGAGAGGGAGTAGTATCAGTTCCAGTGGATCAGAGTGGGCCTTATGTCGCAGTAGCAACATCAGGTGTAGTCGAACCGTTTCTGTTGGATACTGGTGCCGCAAAAAGTTCTATCATTCATGCGAAACTCCCTGGCGCACCTTTGTCCGGCTTAACAAATGTTTCTGTAGGTTTTTCAGGCGCCCCTGTTTACAATCCTGTATCTGGTCCTTTGTCTATTTCTGTTGGACCGTGTCAATTGAAAGCACCCCTGATTTTGACGACAGGTTGTAATGAAAATCTGCTTGGTTTAGACTTGTTGAAACGCCTATATGCGACATTGTACTGTTCTCCGGAAGGAGTACAGCTTACGTTGGGTAAAAGAATAACCTCTCCGATGTACTTGTCAATGGATGCACTCCCGCCAGAGCTGCGTTCACTCCCTGATACTCTTTGGGCGACTGGTCCTAATGATGTAGGCCTTTTGGAAATACCACCATATGTAGTCACTTTGAAAGCAAATGTCAAATTTCCACGAATTCCTCAATACAAAATTTCTAGTGAAGGTGAACGTGCACTTTTATTGATTGTGCAAGATTTGATTAAGAAAGGTGGGGTTGAGGAAACTAGAGGGAATGTCTGTAACAGTCCTGTATTACCAATTTTGAAACGTACTGATCCTTCAAAGCCTCCAGTGTATAGGTTTGTTATCGATCTCAGAGAGGTTAATAAAATTGTGGTTCCGCAGTTTCCTGTGGTTCCAGACATTACTGCATTGTTAACGTTGATTCCTGCAACAACTACATGGTTTTCAGTTATCGACTTGAAGAATGCCTTTTTCAGCATTCCGATAGCCAAGGAAAGCAGAGATATTTTCGGCTTCTCTCTAGGAGGTCGAAGCTTCAGGTTTAAACGTGCTCCACAAGGCTATTGTGAGAGTCCGTCCATTTACAGTCAAGCATTAAAAAGTCAGTTAGATTCCTTTGTACTTCCTGCTGGTTCTGCCCTAGTGCAGTATGTAGATGACCTTCTGGTGGCTGCCGATGACAAGGAAACTTGCAAAGCAGCTACAATTTCGTTATTACATCATTTGTCGAATTTGAATCATAAGGTGTCACCTTCGAAAATGCAATACTGCTGCCAAGAAGTGACCTACCTAGGTCATCTCTTGTCAAAGGAGGGAAGGAAGTTGACCCCAGAGAGAATAAAAGCAATTACACAGATGAGTGTTCCCCGCACACAGAGAGAAGTACGTGCCTTTTTAGGTATTACCTCGTACTGTAGGCAGTGGATCCCGAATTTTTCTCTTTTAGCAAAACCGTTGGTAGCTTTGACTGGGAAAAATGTTCCGAGTCCGGTGCCATGGTCTGCTGAATGTCAGGAGAGTTTTTCTGAGTTACGTAATGCACTATGTTCAGCTCCTGTATTGGGTACACCCGATTACAGTAAGCCATTCACGCTCTATGTTCATGAGAGAGAAGGTTGCGCGTTGAGTGTTCTGATACAGAGATTTGGTGATAAACAACGCCCTTGTGCGTATTTTTGATCAACATTAGATCCGGTAGCTAGAGCGTTGCCTAGTTGTTTGAGAGCTACAGCGGCAGCTGCGGCTTCCATTCGACAATCTGCTGGTTTGGTGATGAACAACATGCTAGTGGTCATGGTTCCTCATGCTGTGGATACACTCATGAACCGAACCAAGACGCAACACCTTACCAGTGCTAGATTATCTGGCTACGAGCTGACACTGTTAGCTAGTCATATTCAGATCAAAAGATGCAATGTATTGAATCCAGCAACATTGTTGCCGGCTAATCAAGAGTCGAGTGATTCTGAACCCCATGATTGCTGTTTCAGAACCGAGGAGGAGACAAAAGGACGAATTGATTTAAAAGACACTCCGTTGTCAGATCCAGATGGCACATTGTATGTTGATGGGTCATGCTTTAAATTGGAGAATGGTGATGTGACGGCTGCTTACGCAGTAACGACTTTGAGTACGATTGTGGAGACTGCAAGAGTGAGTCAGAATTCTGCCCAAGCTGCAGAATTAATCGCTCTAACGAGAGCGTGTGTTTTAGCAAAGGGAAAGAGAGTGAATGTGTTCACAGATAGTCAGTACGCATTTGGCATGGCCCATAGTTTTGGCCGTTTGTGGAAAGAAAGAGGTTTCATTACGTCCCATGGGACTAAGATTCAACATGGTCAGCTAGTTAACGACTTGTTGGAATCTCTAACCTTGCCGACTGAAGTTGCGATTGTGAAATGCAGTGCTCATAAAGCAATCACGGATGATGTTGGTCGTGGGAATGCTTTTGCTGATGAAACCGCTAAACAGACAGCTAGAAATATGATGAGTAGAATGTATGTTGCTACGTCTGCGAGATGGATTTCCGAGTCTGGAATGTGTGAGGATACAGTGGAAAGTGTGAAAGAGATTCAGAAAGAGGCGACTGAGGAGGAAAAGCTTGCATGGAAAGAGAGTACGGGTAAATTGGACTCGAGTGGATGTTGGATTGATTTGTCAGAACAACAGCGTTGGATGTTACCTGATGCGTATGTGCTTGCAGTAGTAACGATGGCACATGGAGCAGCGCATATTAGTTCTAAAGGGATTTGTAAGATGTTGGCTCCAGTCTGGAAGAATGATGGGATTAGTAAGTGTGCAGAGAGAGTGGTGAAAAATTGTATGGTATGCCTGATGCATAATCCTGGCAAGGGAGTCCCCACGCCTGCTGGTCACTTCGCTCCTCCTTCTTGCCCCTTTGAAGTGATCCAGTTAGACTTCATTCACATGGATCGTTGCAACAACCTAAAATACGTCCTAGTGGTAGTTTGTGCTTTCTCCAGGTGGATAGAAGCATATCCACTGAAGGACAACACTGCCTTATCAACTGCCAAAATCCTTCTCAAGGAATACTTCCCTAGGTATGGAATGCCACGGATTGTATGGTCAGATAACGGAAGTGAGTTTGTAGGGAAAGTTATGCAGAGTGTGTGTGCCGGTTTAGGGATCAAGCAGAAATTTCACAGTGCAAACCATCCCCAGTCTGCTGGTTTAGTTGAGGGTTACAATGGCACTCTCAAGCTAAAACTTGCTAAAATACAGGCATCCACGGGTTTGTCCTGGCCAGACGCACTACCCTTGGCTTTGTTATCCACGAGAACGACTGTACATTCTAGAGTAGGGCTTAGTCCTTATGAGATAGTTTTTGGTCGTCCCGCTAACGTTTGGGGAGTGCCAAGGCCAAAAGAATTCTGTTCTCTAGAATATCCAATGTTAATTGATTACCTTTACGACTTGACTGCTAAATTGAGTCTTATTCACCAACAGGTTTTCGATGCATTGCCAAAGCCACCGGAGAGTCCAGGTCATCAGCTGAAACCAGGGGACCACGTTGTTGTGCGCAACTTTGCGAGGACGAAGAATCTTCAGCCCAGATTTGTTGGCCCCTACCAAGTGCTGCTGGCGACGAGAACTGCTATTCGTGTGGCCGGCCGCAAGAACTGGATACACACGACGCATGTCAAACGTGTGCCCCTGCCACTTCCTTATGATAACTGGGTAAAGAAGGGAATTGGTGCCTCTGAGTTTGAACGAACACCCAGGTTTATCCCTTTCAGCGATGCCGAACTGATAACTGACACATCGAACTCTGGCTCTCCTCCTGAAACTACTTCTTTGACTCCTGAACACTTTCCCTCTGCATCAGAAGAAACTTTGCCATCTGCGAACTTGAACATTGCAACCTCTGCTGATAATACGCTGTTTCCAGATCAAACAGCTCCTGCAAAACTAAAATACAATTTACGGTCTCGCAATATGGACAAATAAAGCAGGAAACTGCCTATTTTCACACATTTGAATTTTGACACTTTGCCTCCAGCCAGGAAGTTTGCTATTGTTTTATTATTTTAAAATTGCCTTGCCGTCTGGGTAGCCGTAGGGTCGTGGCTGTGTGCCTAGTTGAATCTGCGGGGGTCAGACACAAGGTCGATCTTTCTGTTAGTTCTGGGAACTCCCAGGACTGATAGAGGCATTTTCATCTACGTACACATCATCAGTGGTCGCGAGCGGATTGTAGAAGATGGAGCTTCCTGAGCTGCAACGAGAAAATTTGATTTATGTTCGCAGAAACAGACTTTACAGAATTCTTCATAGCAAATGTTTTCTGATGCAATGTGCCATTACATTTTTAATTGTTTTGATAACGTTGGTGGGTGGAATCGTCTTTGGTGTGAATTTGATTTTTATGCCAGTAACTACAGTACCTCCCCTTGATCCTACTGCTTCTACTGTTTCTTCTATGCATTCTTTTCACTCGTTTCCTGAACATGAGCAAGCTCGACGCTCAGAATTTATCAATAACACATTCGTACAGCTCTTGCACCAACACCAACTGGTAGTTAACACTACAGACTGCTGGGTGTGTGGCTTGATACCCCACACTATGGATAAAGGCATTCCCTACCTGGTTTTGCCTTTTAGCTATAATGGATCATTTCAGGCCCTTTAGACCATTTTTGCCTATGCCCTTGAAACCAATCCTCCGCGTCCACCACGTTCCACTAAATATAACTCTGCCAACAAAGCTTTAGTCCAGGGAATTATTGACATGATCAAGGACGTCAATAATACTCCATCTTACCCTAGAGACGAATTACGAGTATATTTGAGTTGGAACTCTACAGAGTATCGCCTTAGTTTGGGAGAAAGCAAGCGTAAAAGCTCAACTCCTATCTGGGTCGTGCCTCACCGAGGTCAAGTCTGTTTGCAAGGAAATGGGAGGAATCCGAGAGCTCAGCTAGGGAGGAGTGAGTGCGTTGAGACTTATGTGTTTCCGTCTAACTCTTCCCCTGCCTTCCTTACTGCTAGGGGTACCTACTTCATTTGTCAAGACAGAGCGTATACATGGTTGCCTGCTGACTTTTCAGGTTCATGTTATATTGCTCGACTGTTGCCTCCAACGTACACTGCTTCTTCAGACTATCACAAGACCAGAGTAGCAAGAGGTGTCTTCAGCAAGGAAGATACCGCTGGTCAGGAAGCTGGAGACTTCTTCAAAGGTTTCCTTCCGTTCTGGGGGCCTATGGCCAATAGTAGAAACATACGTCAGCTAACACGGGTAGTTGAATCTACTATTACCGAAACTGCTGGTGCCCTTAGCAACTTGACAGCTGAGCTTCAGGCGGATCGACTCATGACGTTGCAGAACCGTATGGTTCTAGACGTGATACTTGCAGATCGAGGTGGGGTATGCAGAATGATCCAATCGAGCTGCTGTGTCTTTATTCCCAATAATGCTCCAACAGTCTATGAGGCGATCTCTAAGCTACACAAGATTTCCGACTCTATACACGTAGACAAGGGAAACTGGTCCTTCATGGAGTGGTTTTGGACTCTGATATCAGCGTGGGGATGGAAGGTTCTGATGGTCATTGGTGTCATCTTAGTATTCCTATTCTCATGCTGCCTGATTATCCAGTGTGGTCCCGCTCTGTGTAGTCTCTGTGCTGCAACCTGTTTCAGAAAACCACCTGCGTTTGGAGAAAAGGCGCGAGAAAGGATGATGATACAACAGCATGTCACTGACCTGATGAGCATAGAGTTAGACTCTGACATAGACTGAGTAATTGCCTATGTAAGGGCAAAAGGAGGGTCTGAGGTTCCGTGACGATTTGAACCCGTGTTTTCAACATTGTCGTAAATACATAATTTTGGTATCAGCGAACCGCAAATGATCCATTTAGCATATCCTGGTGTTTTCGCTATGCTACGAGCAAGAGTACTCCTGTTACAAATACATTTCTGATCTACCCGTGGCATCCATCTTAGATCATGGCAGCCATTTTGTGTATCTTGCCCTCACATAGACAATGGACACGCAATGACCTCTGATTACTTCATTTCGATTAAGGACACGTAGGCTTAGCCGGCGATTCACCTCTCTAGTGACACGTGCACCTTAGAACAGAGCATGCCGTGGCTGCATGACTCGACAAAGGCTGCCTCCTCTGCCTGAGGCCAGTCCTGCTATACTGGTTCTCGTGTTCGTTGGCCTGATCATGATTAGGCGGCCGAAGCTGGTAGCCTTGCCCATTTACGACCCACAAACATCTCTTATCCTGCTTTTCTATCATCTGCACCTGGCTCTGCTCCTCTCCTTCTGGGCCTTTATTAGGGGGAGGTAACGAAATTTACGATGAGGCGGTCCGGCTCTTGAATGAAATGCTGACATAGGATTGTGATGGAATAGTGGGAACCCCTCTTCGTAATGTTTGACATCAGATATTATCGACGATTCCAGTGCAACGCCAAATATTTATTGTTTAGGACACAAAGGTTAGGGAATGTACTAACATTGTGAAGAATTTGCCTGAAGGCCAATATTTAGTATATAAGGAGCAACCCTTCTTGTACAAATCGAACAGGCTCCTAGATACTGCCCGTGTGTAGTTTCTGTGACTTCTGTGTCCCTGCAGTAATAAACCTTTGGTCTTTGACGCCACCATCGAGAAGCCCGTGTTTCTGTTTGTTTGTGCACCGAGACAGGTAGAACTCCGGGGTCTTCGGGTGTTATCCCTGACACCTCTGGACGGAACCAAAAAGTCCAGAACTCCACTCTAGAGGCAAATTATCCACTAGGTACCTCCAGTAAGCGCCATTGCAGAGTTGTAAAAAGGGGCATGGCCTGCACCACCTCTCTGCATCGCAGTGCAGTGGCACTTAATGGAAGCACCCGGTGGGCTAGTTGGCCCCAGGATCCCTCAGAATTGAAGGGGAATTATTTCCCCAACCTAAAACGCACCACAGGGCGTGTTTGCACACGTCACCTCACCCCCCCGTCCTCTCCCTTCACCACTGTGTAAACGCGCCCTGTGAACTTTCTAAGTTGAGAGATCTCCTTGAATCCTAAGGGTCCTTAGGCTCAAACTAGCCCACTAGATACCTCCAGTAAGCGCCACAGAGCTGCATTGCAGAGAGCTGTAAAAAGGGGTGTGGCCTCTGAACACCTGTCTGGAAAGCAGCTCCCTGGCGCATACTGAAGATACTTGTTGGGCTAGTGTGCCCGCTGGGACCCTCAGTATTGAAAAATAATTAATTCCCCAACTTACAACTCGCCACGGGGTGCGTTTGCACAATGGTGAAGCAAGGGGGCGTGGCCTAAGGTGACATGTCTGCAAACATGCCCTGTGGCGCGTTTTAGGTTGGAGAATTAATTCCTTCTCAATCCTGAGGGTCCCTGGGGGCCAACTAGCCCACCAAGTACCTCCAGTATACGCCAGAGAACTGCGTTGCAGATATGTGTACAGAGGCCATGCCCCTTTTTAGGTCTCGGCTAAAGACGCGCGGAAGCGCGTCTCCGCCGAGATCTTATGTCACCGAGCGTGCTTCCCAGGAGACACTCCTGGCCGCGCGCAGGCGATTCTAAACTGGCACGCGCATTAGTACGAGCGCTGCGCGAGGCTCCCACACAACACACGCATACATAGAAACAGAAGCGCTCACGCACGCACATACATACAGAACCCCCCCACTCATACACACACACACACACACACACACACACACACACACACACGCGCGCGCGCGCACCGGCCCCCCCTCTCCCCTTTAACTTACTGTGGCAATCTGGGGGACTCCGCTCTCCGCACCGGCAGGGAGAGTTGACGCTGCGGCTCCTATCCCGGGACTCCCTCTTGGTCAAGGGAGCCCCGCAACACGCGTGCAACGTCCTGTTGTCGGCCCCGGGGGCTCTCCACGCTCGCAGGAGCCCCGGGCCGCTCCACGCATTTCCTCCGCCTGCCTCCTCTTCCGGTCCGGACGCGGCTCCGCCCCCGTCACAGGCGACCTTGCCTGACTTCCGGTGCGGCCGCGGCGGAATTCCGGGGGCAGTAAGAGTTATTGTATATTTGGCTGCTAAATGAAAGCGTGTTCATCTGCCACTGACATTTAAATTTACTAAAAATATGTGAATATGCCCTAAATCTAAATGTAAATTTAATTTAGCTAAAAACTATTATTATTTTAAGTGAAATTAATGTTTTCATGTAAATCAGAACCCATGCTGAACAGTTTGTTTCGGCATTACTGTTTGCATGTCATATTTTTATCTTTTTGAAGGAAATGTACTACTTTTGAGTAGAGAAGTAGTCTAAAGCGTGATTTAACACATGCTGCTCGAAATGTGAACTTGGCGTGGTACAGACAGCTTCAGTGTGTTTCCTTGTTTTCTCTGTTTTGACATTATGCACTAGTTCTAGCTGTGGAAGGAAGCTGTAGTGAGTGCAGAGTAGTGAGTGTGAGTAGTGAGTGCAGAGTAGTGAGTGCAGAGTAGTGAGTGCAGAGTGCAGAGTAGTGAGTGCAGAGTAGTGAGTGCAGAGTAGTGAGTGCAGAGTAGTGAGTGCAGAGTAGTGAATGCAGAGTAGTGAGTGCAGAGTGCAGAGTAGTGAGTGCAGAGTAGTGAGTGCAGAGTAGTGAATGCAGAGTAGTGAGTGCAGAGTGCAGAGTAGTGAGTGCAGAGTAGTGAGTGCAGAGTAGTGAGTGCAGAGTAGTGAGTGCAGAGTAGTGAGTGCAGAGTAGTGAGTGCAGAGTAGTGAGTGCAGAGTGCAGAGTAGTGAGTGCAGAGTGCAGAGTAGTGAGTGCAGAGTGCAGAGTAGTGAGTGCAGAGTAGTGAGTGCAGAGTAGTGAGTGCAGAGTAGTGAGTAGTGAGTGCAGAGTAGTGAGTAGTGAGTGCAGAGTAGTGAGTAGTGAGTGCAGAGTAGTGAGTGCAGAGTAGTGAGTGCAGAGTGCAGAGTAGTGATTGCAGAGTAGTGATTGCAGAGTAGTGAGTGCAGAGTAGTGAGTGCAGAGTAGTGAGTGCAGAGTAGTGAGTGCAGAGTAGTGAGTGCAGAGTGCAGAGTAGTGAGTGCAGAGTAGTGAGTGCAGAGTAGTGAGTGCAGAGTGCAGAGTAGTGAGTGCAGAGTAGTGAGTGCAGAGTGCAGAGTAGTGAGTGCAGAGTAGTGAGTGCAGAGTAGTGAGTGCAGAGTAGTGAGTGCAGAGTAGTGAGTGCAGAGTAGTGAGTGCAGAGTGCAGAGTAGTGAGTGCAGAGTGCAGAGTAGTGAGTGCAGAGTGCAGAGTAGTGAGTGCAGAGTAGTGAGTGCAGAGTAGTGAGTGCAGAGTAGTGAGTGCAGAGTAGTGAGTGCAGAGTAGTGAGTGCAGAGTAGTGAGTGCAGAGTAGTGAGTAGTGAGTGCAGAGTGCAGAGTAGTGAGTGCAGAGTAGTGAGTGCAGAGTAGTGAGTGCAGAGTAGTGAGTGCAGAGTAGTGAGTGCAGAGTAGTGAGTGCAGAGTGCAGAGTAGTGAGTGCAGAGTGCAGAGTAGTGAGTGCAGAGTGCAGAGTAGTGAGTGCAGAGTGCAGAGTAGTGAGTGCAGAGTGCAGAGTAGTGAGTGCAGAGTAGTGAGTGCAGAGTAGTGAGTGCAGAGTAGTGAGTGCAGAGTAGTGAGTGCAGAGTAGTGAGTGCAGAGTAGTGAGTGCAGAGTAGTGAGTAGTGAGTGCAGAGTAGTGAGTGCAGAGTAGTGAGTAGTGAGTGCAGAGTAGTGAGTGCAGAGTAGTGAGTGCAGAGTAGTGAGTGCAGAGTAGTGAGTGCAGAGTAGTGAGTGCAGAGTAGTGAGTGCAGAGTAGTGAGTGCAGAGTGCAGAGTAGTGAGTGCAGAGTGCAGAGTAGTGAGTGCAGAGTGCAGAGTAGTGAGTGCAGAGTGCAGAGTAGTGAGTGCAGAGTAGTGAGTGCAGAGTAGTGAGTGCAGAGTAGTGAGTGCAGAGTGCAGAGTAGTGAGTCCAGAGTGCAGAGTAGTGAGTGCAGAGTGCAGAGTAGTGAGTGCAGAGTGCAGAGTAGTGAGTGCAGAGTGCAGAGTAGTGAGTGCAGAGTGCAGAGTAGTGAGTGCAGAGTGCAGAGTAGTGAGTGCAGAGTAGTGAGTGCAGAGTAGTGAGTGCAGAGTAGTGAGTGCAGAGTGGTGAGTGTGCAGAGTAGTGAGTGTGCAGAGTAGTGAGTGTGCAGAGTGAGTGTGCAGAGCAGTGAGTGCAGGTGCAGAGTGGTGTGTGCTGTTTAATGCAGAGTGCTGTGTATTGGCAATGTAAATGACAATGCCATTTATTTATGATTTAAAGAAAAAAAAAGAAATGTCATGAGCAATGCCAATTGCTCTACCTTTAATGATGCCGAGACCATTGCATTGCAAATGCTTGTTACAACACTTTGCAACGCAGCTCCGTGGCGCTTACTGGAGGTACCTGGTGGGTTAGATGGCCCCCAGGGACCCTCAGGTTTGAAGAGGTATCAATTACTCAACTTGACGTGCCACAGGGTGTGTTTGCAGACATGTCACCTCAGGCCCGCACCCACCTTTCACCACTGTGCAAACGCACCCTGAGGCGCGTTTTAAGTTTGGGGATAAACTCCCCTTGAATACTGAGGGTCCCTGGGGTGCAACTAGCCCACCAGCTACTTTCATTAAGCGCCACAGAGTTGCGTTTCAGAGAGGTGTAAAAAGGGGCGTGGCCTCAGAACACCTCTCTGTAAAGCAGCCCCCTGGCACATACTGGAGGTTCCTGGCAGGCTAATTTCCCTCCAGAAAATGTGTTCCCCATCTGCAAACGCGCCTGGGGGCATGTATGCAGAGTGCTTCAAAAAGGGGGCGTGGCCTCCAGCGCAATGCCGGGCAGGTGGTGGTGTGGGGGGCTCGAGCCCCCCACACAGGTTTTTTTTACAGTAAACACAAGGCCCGGGGCTGTGGAGGTGCAGTGAGCCCCCTCATATATTCACATAAAGCCCCATGGGGTGGCGGTCCCCGTAGCTTGGGGGGGCTTTTGAGCCCCCGCACACATTTATTATCAATGCCTCGGGGTGGCAGTCCCCGGGGCTGGGGGGGCTGTGGCCCCCCCTGCATATTTATTTATGAAGCCCCAGGACGTGGTGGACACTGGGGCTGGGGGGCCCTTTGGGGCCCCCCACCCAAATCTAACATTTTTTTATCGGCAGGATCCACGAACCCTGCACGGATTTTGCTGATTTTTTTTGGGGGGGGGGAGGGCCCTGGGGGTCCTTGTGAGACCTCCTAAGCAGGCCTAGGGGTCAGGATGTTTCTACCCTGCCCTCTTTTTGTGTTTTTCACTTTTTTTCTTAGGTTTCTTGTGCCTCGGATCTACCGAGGCACAAGAAGCTGCCAACACTTCCTGATTTGGAGTGTTGACAGCCAATTAGCATACAGCTCGTGCTCGGCAGGGTGCGCTTAGGGTGCGAGGATCCACCGCGGCCATAGACATATATATATGATTTTATTTTTTATTTTCTCAGCAACTACTGAATGGATTTACAACATTTAACAAAAAGGCATGACTCTGAACCTAGGGCTACCTTTTTGCCAAATTTGGTGTAATTCCGTTCTGCAGTTCGGGCTGTAGCTGCAGATGTACAGAGTTCAAAAATGCAAGATGTAATCATTATTTGGGGAGGTGCAGAATGACCTACTCAAGGCTTTGCCTGTCATGAGACATAGCTTCTTATGGACCAATGGTAGTAAATAGCATTTTATATTTTGCTAACTGTTGGAAATGACATCCTTGACATGGTTCTCCCCCACCTTTTTGCCTTCCATCCTTCTGTTTTTGGCGACTTCGTTTTTGCAAGCCTTAGGACCCAGCTCACTTTAACATTGCTAACTAGTGCTAAAGTGCTTGTGCTCTCTCCTCTAAACATTGTAACTTTGGCCGACACACAATCAACCTATTTCATTTACTTGTAGGTCCCTACTAAATGTTTACTACCTGTACTCAGGTCCTGTACATTAAATGCTACTGATGGGCTGCATCAGCGATTATGCCATCCACTTACATAGCCCTTTTTAAACATGTCTCAACCCTGTCATTGCAGCCTGTATATGCAGTTTAAACTACCATTTCAACCTGCCAAAATAAACCTTTTTGCAAGCTTAAACCTTCTTTTTTAATACATCTAAGTCATCCCTAAATTAGTCCCTAAACAGCCAATAGAGCAGGGTATAGTTTATTTTAAAAGTTAGACATGCACTTTTAACTTTTACATGTTCTGGTACTGAAAACCCTTATATTAATGTTTCCCTACTCAAGGCTTACCTCCCCATAGGATAACATTGGGTTACTTTATTACATTTAATAAGTGATAATTTTCATATGGGAGCATGAGGAATGTCGAGTTTGTTCTCTAAATTGTATACAATTATTTCTAAATAAATTGTCATTTAAAATCCTCTTAACTGATAAAGTTGGATTTTACATGACAATTCTGAAAATGCAACTTTCAGAAAGTTTAGATATATAAAAAATGTTCAATCCAAAATTCCATTGTGGGCTTGAGTAGATAAGTGTAGGGTCTACAAGGGATATATTTAAAGGTGTATTTAAGTGAAATTAGCAAGTACTTCCTGGCCGTCTATTCATGACATCCACAATAAATGAAATGCACAATGGTCAATGTACATAGTGTAGTGTACTGTATCAAGAAAGCACCCGCCACCTTCCAGAAGTTGGTATATCCGGTCCTGGCTGGGTTGAAGAACTTCAGTGCCACCTACCTAGATGACACTGTGGTCTTCAGCTCCAGCTAGGAGTACCACCTTTGCCACCTCAGGCAAGTGTTTCAGGATCTGCAAAGGGCTAGCCTGACTATCAGGGCCAGTGAGGGCCAGATAGGGCAGGGTTCTGTGGTCTACTTGGGTCACTAGGTTTGTGGGCACATGGCGCAGCCCCTTTGGGCCATGTTTCAAATCATTGTGTTGTGGGAACCCCCCAAGACCCAGACAGAGGCCATCAGCCTCACTGGATACTTCAGGAGATTTGTCAAACGTTATGGTACCATTGTTGCTCCCTTGACAGACCTGGCTACTAAGAAGCAGCCTAGTCAGTTGATCCAGGTGAATGCGTGCCAGATCACCATGAAGAAGGCCATGGGCATGGCACCCATGCACAAGGCCCCTGTTTTCCCCAAGGAAATTATCCTGCGGACACATGCCTGAGCATTGCATAGGGGCCCGCTCTCTCAGTTAAAACGAAGAGGGCCTAGATCTACTGGTAGCCTTAATCAGCAGGGGTTACTTTCCAGAGAACAAAGGTGGAGTGCAATAGAAAGGGAAGCATTTGCCTTGGTTTGGGCACTAAAGAACTTGAGACCATACCTATTTAGGGCTCACTTCTGGGTTCAGACAAACCACAGACCCCTCATAATGCAGATGAAGGAGAGAATCCAAAACTGTTGAGGTTGTTCATCTCCCTACAGGAATGGACTTTAGGGTGGACCATTGCCCTCGGATTGATCATGCTAATGCTGATGGTCTCTCCAGGTTCTTCTACCTTAGTGACGAGAACTCCCATGAGGGTGGGTAGTTCTCTTTGCTTTCAGATGGGTGGGCACATGTTAGAACTGACATCCTTGGTATGGTTTTCATCCAACGTTTTGCCTTCTATAGTACTTTTCTTGCTGACTTTGTTTTTGATCTCCTTAGGACTCTGCGCACATTACAACTACTAATTAGTGGTAATGTGCACGTGCTCTTTACTACAAACATGGTAGCATTGTCTTACAAGCAATTGGCCTATTTAATTTAATTGTAAGCCCCAAGTAGAGTGTCCCTACCTGTCCTCAGAGCCTTTAACCTCATAAGTGCTGCGCCAGTCCAACGGCCGACGGCACCACTACCTCTGGAGTGCTGCCATCGGCCGTTGGACGTTCCAACTGCACCTGCGCAATGGAACGTTCAGCACTGGAGCTGGACGTTCCATAGCTGCTAAGGTGTTAAATAAATGCGACTAGTAGGCCTGCAGACCTGATTGTGCTACCCACTTAAGTAGCCTATTTTAAACGTGTCAACTATGTGTGTGCAGTTTAAACTTCCTTTTCCGCCTGACAAAATAAACTATTTGCCAGGCTTAAATCTTCCTTTTTTATATATGTCAACCCCTAGGGGAGGCCGTAAAGAGCCAATAGGGCAGGGTTTAGTATGTTTAAAAAGTCAGATATGTACTTTTAAATGTTACTTGTCCAAGTAGTGAAACATTCATATATTCATTTTTTTACGACTGCAAGACCCACCTCTCCCATAGAATAAAATGTGGTTACTTTATTACATATAATAAGTGATACATTTCAATTGGGAGTAGGTAGAAATGTCAAATTTGGTATCTAAATAATTGAAATTTAAAACCATTTTCAATAGTAAAGTTTGGTTTTAAGTCGCAAAACCATTTGGTGAAAGAAAACTATTGAGTCACTAAAAGAACTCCCTTTGGGATTGTTCATCAGATCTCAGACACACTTTGCACTCTTACCATAATCTTATTCCTCACTTTATATACACACCCCAGGTAACATTAAGGTTCAGAAATTTCACCTGTGAATTATTAAAGGAAGTTTTCTCTTTAACACCTTATTTGTATACAAATTACCATATCTGATCCAAAAGAAAATACACAGGTGTGGTGTCTGAATGTTAATGTTACCAGGGGTGTATATAAAGTGAGTAATGAGATTATGGTAAGATTGCGGTGTGCCTGAGCTCTAACGAACAATACCAAATGGAGTTTTTTATTTTTAACAGAGTTTTATACAGCGCAAACTTGACCCAAATCGGGTATCAGAGTGCTTACATAGCACCAGTTGCATTACATAATGGACCCATTCATTTTTTAAGGCACAGGGAGATTAAGTGATTTGCCCAGAGTCACAGGATGTTGAGCGTTATTTCTGAGACTCGAACAGAGTTCCCCAGATTCAAGGTCGACCGCCCTAGCCGTTAGGCCAACTCCTCTCCTCAAGTTCTTTTTTTGACTTAATAGTCTAGCACAGTGTCCTGTTCCTTTGGGAAAGTGGGGCCCCTTTCTGCTTATTTTGAATCAACCATTTGATTACTCTACCCTGTATCCGGGGTCACGTCACTAGCTGTAGATGGCAGTTTGTCTTTGTGTATTGCTTGCAGACTGTGAGACATGGAGTAATAGACTTTGGTAGGATAGGCCATCTCTGACTTGAAAGGGGGACGCTGTCACCTACAACACTTGCCCATCACAACGGCTCTGCTTCAGCACACTCACAAAGGGTTTCACACTAGTCTTTTTTGCCCTCAAACAAGCTGGGGGCAGGACAGAGAGATAGGAATTTCCAGACATCTCTGAAGGAGGAAGCTTCCAGAAGTTTCTCCCTCTTCAAAGTGGGCACCAGATGGACACTCAGACCCAACTCTTCAGTCCACATCTGGACTTGTGGAACACTTAGAAGATGGACTGTTCTGCTGCAATAGGCACTGTTACTCTGCTGCCCTGCTGTCTGAGCGAGTAGGCCTGGACCTTCATCTTAAACCGAGAACCACAAGAGTTACTCCAATGACTATTTGGGTGACCACCTGTTCAGTGCTTTAGGGACAGAAAAAGGCTTCAACCACCTGGCACCCTGCACCTGGACTCTGCTTGCTCTGATTCTTGTTCCCTTAAAGGGATGTATGACGTTACCACGCATACCATTACCACGCATACCATTACAACGCGGTATTTACAACGCATACCGTTACAACGCATAGCGCTTTGAGGTGCTGGATAGTGGTAAGTATAATTTTATATTCCAACTCCAGTCTCCGTGGATACTAGGGAAGGTGTTGGATATAAAATTAAACTTATTCCCTATCCTAGAGCGCCCCCAGCGCAATGCGTTGTAATGGTATGCGTGGTAATGCCTGCGTTGTAAGTGTAGTGCGTGGTAAAAAATGCGTGGTAACGGTTGTACACCCCTTAAAGTTGTGTTACCACAGTCCTTGAAGTGGACCTGAATGTGGTCTACCAGCCCAGTTGTGGTCTTATGGGAAAAAACCAACACAGTGTGATGTACCTCCTCGCAATTCCACATTAGAACCACTGCTGTGTGAAGTATCCCCAACACAGAATCCTGCAGCTCTACAGAACCACCATTGCGTGATGCCTCCTTGAAGCAGGATCTTGTATCGCAACCCAACAGACCCCGCATCACAGCCTGCAGCTCATCAAAGAATTGCTCTGCGAATCATCCTCCATGCTGGATTTCGCAATGCACCGCAACCAGGATTTAAGGTACTTTGCTCAGTGGGCTTCACTTGGTCCCTTTACCTGGTGCACTCCATCGCCTGAACTTGTGTGACTTTGTCCCTGTCTGGCATGACCAGATAATTTAGATTTTTCACAGCCTGCTGGGCAGAAAATCTGGATTTTATTAAGGACACGGAGGCTAATATTATGCAAATCTCCTTTATTACCACAGCTCAGTAGCAACAATTGAAGAATATAGAACTTCAATGAACATTCTGAGTAAGAATAAAGTTCCTTAGAAACCATCTCTCGTCCTTCTTTGTTGCTGCTGCTCAGAAAGATAAGTAGCTCTTCCTTACTCTCGGACCTATTTAATAATTTTTTCCCTTTTATTGTATTATTACATTGGAATGTCTACTTATAGACTCTACTACATGTTTCCTATTACTCCTGTAAGCTTTAAGTTTATATTCTAATATAATATCAATATATATATCCTCTATATGTATCAGTAGATAACCACAATTGGCACTTTGTGCTTTTAAGCACCGTTTTCATTTAAATATTTAAAATTGCTTATCTCCGGCTTCACTAATTAGATTTTTGTTGTTGTGGTGTAAAATAATTTATTAAAATATACTCTATTTTTCTAAATTGGTGTGGGTTTTTCCTGGTGTTGTGTTTTCACTTTATTACTGTTCAACTGCTGCATAAATACTTTGCAAATTGCCTCTAGGTTAAGCCGGACAGCTTTTATGTCTAAGGGTTAAGCACAGGTTAATTTGGGGCTTGCTTGTATTTCACCCTTACAAGAATTGTGGCTTCTGGTTGAGTAGGCCTTCATCCCACTCAACCAGTCTCAACCAGTAACCCAGTTTCTTTCACTAACCAATTATGGATTTTGGGAGTTGCCTTTTTCAAATATTTATTTGAAATCCGAAATTCCAAAAACCATATTTGGGTAACAAAATATTAGATGTATGCCTGACTTTGAGCTGCAGTAGATAGACTTTAACACACAACTGGCTTGTGTACAAAGAAGGAGACACACCTACTATGACATGAGGTGTGTAGATGTAGTGTTGTGCTCTGCTGAGTGCAACCTTTGAAAGGTTTTACTTAAACTACTTACTCGAGGAGGTAGAGAGGGCAGGCATTAATCAACTGATACTCTGTACTTTTATCCAAGACAGGATGATTAATGGTAAGTGAGCAACAATTTGAATAATGTCATCTTTAACAATCGTCGGTATTCTGTCATGCACCGGGATCCGTTTTGCAATAACGCTAACGTGTGTTAAATGTCATGACAGCTTGATATTACTTCTATGAATGACCCTCATAAATGGCCTATGATAACAATAAATGCTATGCACTCTGCTTTTTTTCTTGTCACAGAAATCGGTCAAACCTGCTGCATACTTCAGTCCTTCATTATCATATAATTTAAGTGGCTTTGTTAACCATATACGGTTTGTGCACTAGGGAAAAAATCGGGAAAGCTAGTACAAATCAATAAAATATCAATTCGTTACACATTATTTAACATTTGTTGTACATTGTTTACAATAAAAAAGATTAAAGGATTTCCTCTTTTAAGAAATTTTAACTAATGGTTTTAGCATTATTTACGCTATATTTCTTTTCAGAAACAGGACAAACTTATTTGTCTGAAATTCAGTTTCTGCTTTGATATTTTAAAGGCGGACAAGGATGCATCTGCTTAGTTTCATTATTTAATAGCCATAAAACAAGTCGTTTCGCTCAGTATTTTACAATAGTGCAAACATTTGTATGCAACATGGACTCAATTTTCTATTGCCAAGTAAGAAAAACAGTGGAAAAAACGATCACCATGCTATGCACCAGTACAAACTTTAAGTAATCTGTGACCAGGGATAGAACTCTAATTGGGCGACCTGCTCTTCAATCAGGGTCCTTTATTACAACTACTCTCTGCTTAAAGTTACAACTGTCCATTCGCAAGGCGTAAATGAACCACTGACTACCTCGTCAGCGTGACCAAACTTGGAAAACCAAAAATGTTGCCTTAGAATAAAATTATCTTCCTTTTAGATTTAGTCTATGACGGCCTGCAAGCGTGGGGCCCTAAAGCTCACACCTCAGCAACACTTCAGCAGACGGGCTTGTGAAAGCACGCACAAGCCTCAGCTTTGCTCAGAAACATAATCAAGTAGAGAGAGGCTTTATTTCAGTGGTGTGCATAATGAAGATTGGCGGACTTTGGCGACTCTTGTTGCTCTTGTAAAGCAGAGTTCTGGACAAATTACGCCAATCACTGTTGTGGTGGAATTTGTTTCCCGTGAGGCTCCATAAATGCAAGCCTGAGTAAGACTTGGTAGTCCCTAGCGCTATTTTCTAATGCTGTCAGTCGCGGGCTGTTACGAGTGGTTGCGGTCAAAGAGCTGCTTCTCAAGGAGATTTGCTGCCAATCCAGTAGATTTTCTACTCAAATGCAGCAAAACCAACTTGAATGGTTGCACACTCTTGCACACGGCATGGTGCAATTGGAGAAGATTTTTCAGTGCTTCTCGCATGACTGGTGTTAAATTCCATCACAAAGTGCATATTTTCAGCCCGTTGGTGGCACTCAGTAGAATCTTGAGGAGCTTTTATGTAACTCCGTGGAGTTCTGCCCAACCGTACTTCATTTTCAGCTTGTGAGTTCCAGTTAGGATGCTGTTTCTTACGTTTGGGTCAGTAGTAGTGGTCCCTATTTGGGAAATTACCGCGCAATCAATAAATATAGAATGTCTCAGCAAATCAATGTTGTGTGAGTCAACGAATTTTCACTTATTGTTAAGTTGGGGGGCTCTCATAGCTCAATCACACCTACTACCAAAGGTGCTATTTGCACATTAGAAACTAATGTGTTTACATAAATATAAACATAGAGCTATATTCAGCACTCCCCTTGGTGATTCTAATAATCCAGAGTGTATTGAATAAATGTAACCATCACAGGTTTCATATTCCGGCTCAATTTTATGGACAGTAATTCAGAGAAGACCAATGATAACTTGGCACAAAGTACACAGAGTCCCAAAAAGTCCAAAGATTCAACTTGATGATTTATTCCTTTTTTGGTACTCCCAGCAAGGAATCTGCCAATTTGCCAACACGTGTTTCGTCTACGCATAGACTTTTTCAAGGTGGTTAGTAAAAGGTGTCACAATATTTCCGGAGTACAGTTTCATGCGACGCTGTCCTGTAAGATCTCAGTACCATACAAGCATCCACAGAAGTTTGTTGTAATGCAAAAGACTTGTCCAGAGAATTGTGTAAAATCCACGATTCAGTCTCAAGTGTTATGCCTCAGTCCTAACAATGCTCTATTGTTATGAAATCGCTTGGAGAAATGATGCTGCTTTATGTGTGTTAATTAACATCCACGTCAACCACACGCCCATCTGTGGCGGTCCTTGTTAAGTGACCCCTCCCAAATGCGAAGTTCTGGCTTCTTCCACAAATTTAAAGTGTAAACGTTCCACTTTGTAGGAAACCCTGATAAGTTTCCATCCACTTTACTGAGAATAGTTCTGGAACCAAACACGTGTTCCTTCTCCCCGTACCGAGTCTGCTAGGTAACGAGATTAGGAGGAATGGGAACTGTACATGCTGCTAAAACATAGGCCGCAGGAGTGTTCTGCTTAATTCAGATACTCTGTCCATCACCACCCCCCTTTTCTGAATCGTTTTCTCCACCATAAGCGTGGAAGGGTATGCACAGACATGAGTCCCTTGCTCACTGCACCATCAGGATTCAAGCAAGCCGGGCCGAAGACGGCTGTAATGCCAGAAACCGGTCCCCGGAAGCTTGCTTCCTTTCCAGTAAAAGAATTGGCTTGGTAGTTTGGTCTGCCCTGTTCCCATGATGCACTGGGCCAGGGAAAGACTAATTTGCATGTAGCCAGGTTCTGAGCTGGGATGGTGCAGTGAGCTAAAAAACGGTGATGGATCAAGCCCTGATCTGTTGACTGGGTAGGAGTGTTCTGCTTAATTCAGATACTCTGTCCATCACCACCCCCCTTTTTTGAATCGTTTTGTCCACCGTAAGCGTGGAAGGGTATGCTCAGACATGAGTCCCTTGCTCACTGCACCATCAGGATTCAAGCAAGCCGGGCCGAAGACGGCTGTAATGCCAGAAACCGGTCCCCGGAAGCTTGTTTCCTTTCCAGTAAAAGAATTGGCTTGGTAGTTTGGTCTGCCCTGTTCCCATGATGCACTGGGCCAGGGACAGACCAATTTGCATGTAGCCAGGTTCTGAGCTGGGATGGTGCAGTGAGCTAAAAAACGGTGATGGATCAAGCCCTGATCTGTTGACTGGGTAGGAGTGTTCTGCTTAATTCAGATACTCTGTCCATCACCACCCCCCTTTTCTGAATCGTTTTGTCCACCATAAGCGTGGAAGGGTATGCTCAGACATGAGTCCCTTGCTCACTGCACCATCAGGATTCAAGCAAGCCGGGCCGAAGACGGCTGTAATGCCAGAAACCGGTCCCCGGAAGCTTGCTTCCTTTCCAGTAAAATAATTGGCTTGGTAGTTTGGTCTGCCCTGTTCCCATGATGCACTGGGCCAGGGATAGACTAATTTGCATGTAGCCAGGTTCTGAGCTGGGATGGTGCAGTGAGCTAAAAAACGGTGATGGATCAAGCTCTGATCTGTTGACTGGGTAGGAGTGTTCTGCTTAATTCAGATACTCTGTCCATCACCACCCCCCTTTTCTGAATCACTAAAACATAGGCCTGCATCTCATGCATCTCATTGTGGTTGGCATACACTTTTTCAGCTAAGCCCCATTGTTTCTGAGGAGCGTGAATGTTTGCCTATTACCACTGGGATTCTAAAATCTGAACATGAAATTCAATTTCCACCCTTACACCCCTTTGCTAATTAGCCTTTGCGTGGCTCCAAAAATAGAGGCCAAAAATCACGGACAGCAACTTTATTTATTTTATTTTATGTAGTTGCTAATTAGCCTATTGCCATGTATGACCATTTCAGCCAATTATGTCTTGTCAGGCACCATCATTCTGCAATATGGGACATGTAGGTTTTTGACACTGTAAGCAGAGTCTGACAATCCCAACATGAAGCTAGTTGCGGTCTAAAAACTCAGAACTGCCTCTGTGGCAGTTGATCTAACCTCAAAGTAGTGAGCAATGCAAATGCTGGGGGTATGCAGGGGAAATAAGACATTAAAAGCACTTACCTGCCACTGCATTCTCCATCTCAGTGCTCCTCTACTGAATCTGTGCAAAGGCTGGGCTTTTTCTACACCCGGCTGTGCAACACCGCTGGGTGGAGAAATGGAAGTGCACGTCGCTTTGACCATCCTGACTGACATGACCGACATGCGCACTTATAGTGCACAATTCTCCTCCACCCTCAGTTAGGCTCCGTCAGGATGGCCCAGCCCTAACGCTGACAATCGGACATAATGGCATTTGGAATGTATGTTTTTGCATTTTCAAAAAGTGATCTAGCCAACTTCAAATACTGTCACTGATTGTTTCACATTTAATGCCAAATAAAAACCATGTTCACCTATTTTATGGAAGTACACTATTTCATTCACCTATTGCGTTAAAACACGATTTCACAATGTCACTTGCTTTGACTTCTGAATTGCAGTCGCAGCCGGCATTACTCACGGGTGGGGGGGCAGGTGCAGGCTGGGGGAACGATCGCGAGGGCCAGTACTGCATGGGAGGAGGGTCAGATTTTTTTTTTTTAACTTACCTTAAGGGTCCGCGTCTTCGGTGCTCCTGTTCTCCTGCTTTCCTGCCTCCGACAGAAACAGGAAGCAGGCAGCCAGGCTCCCTTCGGTAAGCCAATCACAACACTTCAATGTAGTGTTGTGATTGGTCTGAGCGTTGTGACATGGCACTCAGGCAGAGACTATACGGGTGGGCATGTTCTCCATGCAGGCTGTATAGCAGCCTGCATGGAGAAGAGAGGAGTCCACATCACTGTTTTGGGCTGCTCGAGAGGGCCGACAAAACAGTCTTTGCGCACTTAGGAGTGAGCTAACCCCTCCGCCCCTGCCCTGCCCAGAGAGCCCAGCAGCCCCGCCCACACACCCGACGCAAGGCGCCGGGACAGGAAATATAAAATGACAATAACTTTAACATTTCATCATTTTATGTTTCTCACTGCTTAAAAGCAGTGGGGAACCCACAGTATAAAGTGAGTATTAACCATGTTTACATACAGTCCCTTGGAGACTGGAAGTAATCCTAGCAAATGGGGGCAACCACAAACCTGGGCATACCTTGCCTAATCCAGAACACAGGGGAATACATGATACATTTTGAAAACTCTTGGGAAGCGTTATACTTCCTATAAATACCATGAAACCCCTGGAAAATTTATTGAGTGTCATTGTTAAGAAAGGGTTCCAAAGACAACCAGTAACTAAAGACCCTTTTTGTTGCCCGGCGGTATCGCCTCTATGACCCACCAAGGTTAATCAAATGAAGAAGCAGGCGCTGGAGACTGGAAGGCAGGAAACGAGGATTTTATTCTCTCCGGAGGAGAACACATCAATTCAGACAGCAAGTATCGTCACGAGGTGCTCTAATCACATCTCTGAGTCCTGGCCTCTTATACTAGGGTTTATGACCTTTATTGCACATAACACATTCTCGTAACACTTTGGTATTTGAAAGAACATCCTCGGAATCTCCCCTTCAGGCCCGTTCCCACATACATTTACAGTTGGATTCCCCACCCCGGACACAACAGGTGATGGTTGCCGCACAGCAGGGCATTCCGCCGATTCACGGAATGCATGGGGTTGATCGGATCTCATAGGGTGGGGGCTTTGATCGGCTCGAGGGTCTTTTGATGGGGAGGGGAAGCTTCCTACTGTACGGGGTAATAAACAGTATCCGCAGGGCCAGGTGGCGGCCTGGGAACAAGGAAGACAAACGGGGACACAGGAAAAGGGGGTTTGCATCTAAAGGATCTGTGGCCATGAAAGGAATGAGGGGAGGTGTTGCGCTGGGAACAGGATGGGGTTCCGTGGTGAAGCTGCGCTGAAGAGGGGTTTATGACCCAGGGCATGAGAGAGCGGGGGTAGTCAGTGTGCGGGGGGGGGGTGCTTGCGAGGTTAAGAGAGAGAGACGCGCTGGCTATCAGCGAGGGGCAGGGAGGCCATGGTGCTCAAAATGGCTGCCGCTTACGCGCACGAATGGGCTCGAAAAGGGGCAAGATGGCGCCGATAATGTTCACCAAGTTTGTATTTATTTTCCACAGTCCTCCCTTTAACATTTCCAAGACATCTTGCTGGCCTATTTCCTATCTACACCTATATGCAGTGATCATAAGTAAGGGAGAGGGGACTTAGGCAAAAGAACTGTACATAAACATCACATTATAAACATCATATTAAAAAATCTCGTCATCTAGTAGGCGGGTTCATCGTTAAGTTGGTTGCAGAAAAAGTCATCGTAATGCAATATCAGACTAGAAGTACGTAGCGAGGGTGTTGGGTACAGATCATAGATACTTATAGTCATTTGGAATAAGAACTGGTAAGTTATCATATAAGTAAGTCCTTTTTGTATACGGCGGGAGCATAGTTAGTCCAATGGTGATTGGGAGAGAAAGGAGATACAGTAAAAATATCAGAGTTCTCGTTGTCTTTTGTCGTCTTCTGTCGGCACTGTTGAGCACCTGGATTACCTATCAACAGAAATGTTCATGTGGATTGAGTCATTGGGGGGCTGCGGGTAGGGGTGCATTTTGTTTGGTTTTCGTCAGACCTCGTAGGAGAAATGCGTTACGGTTTTGGAACAGGTGCATCTTCTTCCGCAATGCAGAGCATAGATTTGCAATGGAAAATGCAATTGTTCCAGAATTGTGAGATCTGTTCGTTTCTTGAGTCTCTGTGGTGGGCATTTCCTGTTGCTTCCATCATCTTCGAGGTGCTTGGTAGCGGGCAGAACCACAGACTTTGTTTATCTTTTCTTCGGGGGCGACCCTTGGTGGAGTTCTAGGTCACCGTTCTGGGATTTAACATAGTTCGTGGTCTACTTAGTCGGAGCTCCCTCCCTTCTGACGCAGGGAGTACTCTTCTCTGGGTAGCTCAGTGGGATTTGGAGGAACTTGGGAGTTCGGGTGGAAAGGTGCGGGTGTGAACAGTCCTTATGGTAGGTCGGAGGAGGAGGGGATGGAGCAAGGCCAAGTCGGGAACAGATCAGGGGGACGGAGAGTTTGCGACAGGCGGGTCCGTAACCATGTTCAGAGAGCGGGGACTTTTTGGCACACGTTGATCATAGAGCAGGGGCTTCAGGTCAGCCCTCTCCTTAGCTTTGTTTGAAACAGTGCCCCGTCCTGCGACTCCTTACTGCTGTGGTCTCGCCTCGGCCTCCGTCGCTGATGTTCCACAATCCGCAGTCAGGCCGCGTGCTCCCACATCCGGTCTCTTTCTCCTCCGACAGTGATACCCTTAAATGAGTGTTGAAAAGACAGTCTTTAGAGATTTTGCAGAAAAAGGTAATTACATAAATCTACTTCTCTCCCAACACCAAGCAACTGGGGTAAGCACTCGCTACATTTGAGATTTTTGCGGCTAACGTATAAACAATTGATGATGGGTTTGCTGGAATCCTTACAACCTCCTTTTGTTGGCTAATTCTTTGGCGCTTTGATGATTATTACGTTCATTTGTAATAGGTACGAGGTCTGGTACTCATTCATTGCATACGTCTATTATAGTAGATGTCAGTTCTTCTGGCAGAGACCCATTTCCCTAGTACGAGTCTTGCAAGGCTAGACTGGTCCTCAGGGCCTTGTATTTTACGAAAAAGTGCAACGTGCTATTCACCATAGTCTGATAGGCATCCTTCTGAGGGATGAACATAGGCTAAACAAGTCTTCATTACATCAAAACATCTTATTTTCAACAAGGCTTACTGCAACAAGTTCTTTCGATTTTCGATCTAATTTTTTTTTAACTTTGCATACATCTTTCTAACTTTCTATATAAATCCTCGCAACCTGGTTACTACAAGAACTCGGGGGGGGCTTGCGATAATTATTAAACTTATCCTCGGGGAAGGTGGGATCTTATGGAAAACAATTAGGAACACAGCGAATTGGAGCAAGGGGCGTTTTTCAAGTTCTCGTTCGGGGCAGCTGATACCAAACTGGGGGCATTTTGGGAAGACGGGGGCGTCTCGATCATTTCTTACTGCTTGGGGTATGGAGACAATTTGGAGTGGGGATGGTCGCATTACCACAGACATATTTTACCATAGAAGCCACTGACAAATGGTTCCCTGAGTGAGGGTCAAATTTAGGGAACCTTAGTCGTCTTACCTGTCCCTTTCCTTTTGGCCAATTTAAATTTAATCCATATTTAGCAGAAAAGGAGAGGTAGTAACGTGGTACCGATACAATTTTATTTAGGACGAATTTGTGCAAATACTTGTGGTATTTGGGGCCAATCAGGAGGTGCACCAGGTTCGCCAATTAGGTGCCAGTCGCTAGGAAGAGGGAAAGTGTGGAGGGGTGAAAGAGTGAGAGAGAGAGAGAGAAAGAGAGAGAGAGAGAGAGAGAGAGAGAGAGAGAGAGAGACAATAGGCCAAACAGTACACGGCTGACATGGAGAATGACCATGTATGGTTTGGGCTATTCAGTGCGTTACCCAACGTTAGACGTTTCGGGTCTGTGTTAGGATGTAGAAAGCATGCAGTTTTGGGACAGAAGAGCATTAAATCAGGTACGAAAAAGGTCGTGCATTGGGTGGGGCGTCTTTTTGTGTCGTCCTGCAGCGTTAATCCGTTTTCATGAATCGGGCGTGACGTGGCTCCAGATCCCTTACGATACTCTAATCGGGATTCTAATGTAACCTGCAGAGGGAAAAAGGGGGGAAAGGGGGAGGTGGGGGACAACATTCGAACACATCAAATGTAAGGGCACGAAAGTCCTTTACTTACCGCATACTCGTACTTATCTCTTCGGGATATAATCCTTAGGGTCTTGGTCTCTGAAGTTTAAGGGGGCGGGCAATGTGATAGGTGGTTCATGGGGAGGTTCGAGGATGGCATTAAGGATCGTGTGTAGGGAAACGCTAAAAAAGATCAGAGGTGCCTAGCGTGAGGTACCCGGTTTTGTAGATGTATCCGGCCATCGGGGTCCTTAAATCGTTCCCTAAAGCTGTGATGTTCCGAGGCATATCAGTTCTTCGTTCAACCCTGTACCTGTGTACCTTCAACCACCATAACTTTATAGCATTTCATCAATCACACCGCTTTACTTTACCCATTCTCAGAAGTCGAGGTCCTTCTTCATACATTAGTTCCTGAGCTTAGTCGCATATTTTGGAGGCAACGTATCATACCTTTGATTCGATCATCGATCCAGGGCCGAACAACCATTTCTCAGATAACCTTAAAAAAAGAGCAGAACGGTTGCGCGCAGAAAAACCCTCCCACTGATTTCCACGTTTACAAAAGTATGTGATGCCTATTCATAGTTTTGAAGACCTTTATTTGCATAATTATTCATTACGTAAAATGTGAAGAGTGCAATCATATTTTGGCCGGACATGTCGACGATGGAAGCACATGCAGTAGGGGGTTATTTTGTGGCACAAGAACATGTTAAAAAGGGCCTAATTAATTATTTGCAAGTAACTAAAAACATTTCATTGCGTGACGAGGGAATCAGGGGCATTTCAGTTCATAAATGGAAACACAGTCAAGCTCATCAGAATCACATTTCCTAGATGTAAACCGTGGGTGTGCATCACAAGCGACGTTATGTACCAGTTACAATAAATGTCAAAAATAAATCGTTCATTGAAATCAACATTTTTACGGAACCCCTTTCAAATGTTCGCCAAGTGAACCCTCCTCCCTTTTTCATCGAGTGCGCAATGGTTCGTATATATATATCTTAGTACATCAAGTTTCATTAGCTAAGGAACACCACGAGGCATCCGTTAGTTCCTATTGATACCGGCGCCATTTTGGGCGAGGCCGGTTTAGTCCGGAAGTAGCATCAGAGGGAAAAAAATGTCCCCGACGATTGGCGGTTGGACCAGAGTCCCTTTCGGCAGTTCAAAAGAAAACTGTGCTAACAGAGGGGCTGGTGGTGTGGACCGTCAATCAAGAGAGGGAGGGGGTAGAGTCTTTCTTACCGGGTCGTGTTGATGTTCGGCCGGAACTTGTTCGAGTTCGTTAGCCCATAATGTTCCTGGGTGGTTCAGACGGAAGCTGATGCAGACACGAGAGCACCGCCATCTTGTTGCTGTGCCGTGGTTATTTCACATGAGATCGATGCAGCTGTTCCTCACCGGAAGCCTGAAGGGGCTGAGGGCCCTTGAGACTTTGGTAGAATCTTCAAAGTCGAGGGGACGTTTGTCGATGGTGGGGGCTTGCGCCCAGGTGGGCAAGCGCCCGAGTTGTAATTTCGGACAAAGTTTCTCCAGCGGCCTAGACCCGCCTCTCGAGGGCCCAGACGCCATTTCGCGACCCTGCGGCAGCCACCCTTTGTCGTATCCATCAGGAGTGGAAGAAACTTCTTGTGATGGCGAAGGACAGAGCATCATGCTGCTGGAGCAGGACATTTTGGTTCGGGGCGCCAGGGTGCAGCAGTGGAGCCTTCATCTGGGGAGGTGAGGGAGGCTTGTCTGTGCCGCCTCCCTCTCCCGGCGCATCCCACGCCGTCCCTTTGAATCAGGGGTGCACATGATGACCACCCTACACCCCTGATTCCGACTCTTGGGGGACCATTGTACATCCGGTGCTCCGCAAATATACCAGTCGGGCGTTGTATGTCTTGTGCTGCGAAAATATACCAGTCGGGTATGATATGTCCTGTGCAGCGTAGGTATATGGCCGTCGCCCGGCTGGAGGACATCGGCGCCGGGCCAGGGCAGGGAAGCCTCCTACCTGTGGAGGTGGGAGAGGCTCGTCCGCGTCGCCTCTCCCTCCCTGCCCACCCTGCATCCGTTCGATGGAGGAATTCGTGATGGCCGGACCAGGAGATACGAGGGAGGGGGTCATTTGCAGCCGCCCCCTCCCTACTCGCGGCCCGGGGGACGCCATCCCTGGAAGGGCAGTATGGAAAGACCATTTCATTGCCTGCGTTGTGGAGTCTCCAGTACCTTCTCGCCAGCAATCTCTTTTTGGCCCATGGTTGCTGGCAGGCCCCGCCCCACACGTGCTATGTGTTTCGGATGGGCGGGACCATCGAACTGTTACATTTCGAGGACTTCCGGAGTGAGCATAATATGTTCTGTATTTTTCCTATTAGTAAAGTTTTGTTTTAGAGAGAGTTCTACTAGTTATTCTATTTACTGTTGGGTGTGTGTTTTCTTTACCGTAATTAAATCCTAAGTTATATAATAGACGCTTGGTTTCCTTGAGTCTTTTCTCTAACGGGGGGTTGTTTACACTGGCCTGCAGTTGTGTTTGTTTTTCAGAGTGGGGGAGCAACAGAGAGCAATCAGTCCCAGAACTCTAACATGTCGTTAAAATTGGTCTGACGAAATCTGTGCCATCGAGCATAATCAAACGGGGTGGTTCTGTCTGTCCTGTCTGCACTAATCTGATTGGTTTTTATCTTGCGCCTTTTCCCTTTCTGTCGGCCTGTTCTTTCTGTCGACCCTCCGTTCTTACCTATGCTCTGCAGAGTCGGGCATTGGGCTTTCCAGTGCCCAAGACATTTACAGAAAGCACATTGGTTTTGTTTTACATCTGTTCGTCCTGTGCATAGTGTCGGGGGATTACCTTCGGGTCGTTGTGTTCCGGGGTTGACTTGTCGGCACACCCCTTTACACCGTTCTCTTTTCATGTCTACTCCTCGGGACTGTGCCATCGCTGGCCCTTCCCTTTGCCTACTAGACGTTTGGAGGGTTGTCCGTCGTGTCCCTTCATCTTTTCTAAATTCGTCGCCTTCCCTTCGTCGTGTGGCTTCTTTGCGCCACATGCCGAGACTATCGAGCATAATAGGTGTTGTTTCATTCCTACGAAGGGCTATTTCTACCGTTTCTATTTTGTCAAGATCAAAGGATCCCCTCAGTGGCCACTGACTTTCTCGATCCTTTTTCGTATATTTATGCCATAGCTCACTATAGGCTATAGCGATTAATCCATGCTTCATGAACATGTCCTTATTAGGGGTGCCTTCCAGCGGAGCCGGATGGTTCATCTCTAATACGCGGTCCGGGTAAAACAGGCTACTAACCAGTGGGGAGAAGACAGGCATGACGGATCACAATGGGATAATAGTCAGCACTACCTATCTTATCACTGCGCGCAAAGACTAGACAGAATATTTCTATTCTACGTTGTTTGCGCGTAGTGAATACCTCATGAACCAATCTTGAGCAATCAATGTTTAGGTCAAAAATAAAAAATCAATATGGTCAATGGGAAGAATAAGTAGGCTCGCAAAGGTTCGCGTCACCTACCCTTTCACTATCTGCAAAGAGGGGACCTATTCTTTCCCTGTTTGCAGACAGAGAATCTCCAGAAAACAATCTATAACAGTTAATCAATGGGGGGAAGGGGCAATTGTTCAATGGGGGAGAAAGATAGGTCCGACGGGTGCGTACCTATCCTTCGCTGTTTATAAAGGGAGAGCCTGTTGTTTCTCCGTTTGCAAACAGTGAATCTCCAAATAAATTAACAAAAAGTAATACTAGTATTTTCTCAACAATTATCAATCACTTTCAATTATCTATCACTTTCGCAATTCATCGTGTTTACACGACCTTACCCGGACCGCTTGGACAGTTTCTTGTCTTCCGAATCCAGCGCCCGATCGTCCTCTTCTCTTCGTACTTCTCGTGGCACTCCTGATGGTTCCCAGTCAGGACCGCAGATCACTCGGGAGAGGTCTGTTCGGAACCAGTGAAGTTCGGATGATCGGCTGTCAGACGAGGGTCTATCGGACAGGGTACCTTCCGATCGTTGCAGTCGTTCACTCTGTCGTCAGGACCTCTCCCACTGGATCCACGAGTCGCTGATGGGCCCCACGCTTGGGACGCCAATTGTTAAGAAAGGGTTCCAAAGACAACCAGTAACTAAAGACCCTTTTTGTTGCCCGGCGGTATCGCCTCTATGACCCACCAAGGTTAATCAAATGAAGAAGCAGGCGCTGGAGACTGGAAGGCAGGAAACGAGGATTTTATTCTCTCCGGAGGAGAACACATCAATTCAGACAGCAAGTATCGTCACGAGGTGCTCTAATCACATCTCTGAGGCCTGGCCTCTTATACTAGGGTTTATGACCTTTATTGCACATAACACATTCTCGTAACACTTTGGTATTTGAAAGAACATCCTCGGAATCTCCCCTTCAGGCCCGTTCCCACATACATTTACAGTTGGATTCCCCACCCCGGACACAACAGGTGATGGTTGCCGCACAGCAGGGCATTCCGCCGATTCACGGAATGCATGGGGTTGATCGGATCTCATAGGGTGGGGGCTTTGATCGGCTCGAGGGTCTTTTGATGGGGAGGGGAAGCTTCCTACTGTACGGGGTAATAAACAGTATCCGCAGGGCCAGGTGGCGGCCTGGGAACAAGGAAGACAAACGGGGACACAGGAAAAGGGGGTTTGCATCTAAAGGATCTGTGGCCATGAAAGGAATGAGGGGAGGTGTTGCGCTGGGAACAGGATGGGGTTCCGTGGTGAAGCTGCGCTGAAGAGGGGTTTATGACCCAGGGCATGAGAGAGCGGGGGTAGTCAGTGTGCGGGGGGGGGTGCTTGCGAGGTTAAGAGAGAGAGACGCGCTGGCTATCAGCGAGGGGCAGGGAGGCCATGGTGCTCAAAATGGCTGCCGCTTACGCGCACGAATGGGCTCGAAAAGGGGCAAGATGGCGCCGATAATGTTCACCAAGTTTGTATTTATTTTCCACATCTTTTAAAGGTGGATGTGATCCACCCAGCCCAAGCGCCTAAATGCCCTTGGCATAAGTTAGACTTTGATCTCTTCTCAGCCTGGCTAGCTGAGCACAGGCCTCAATTACCCCCAGATGTAGATGGGGCAAATTCGTGCTTCCAAGAATGGCTGAAGGCGGCCCTGGACTTCTGTATCCCGGCCAAACGGGGAGGAAAGGGATGTGGGCCATCTAATCCATGGTTCAACGACTCGCTAACTTTAGCCTAGAAGGGCTGCAAGCAGCTAGAGCACGCCTGGCGACGCTTTTACGATGAGTCTGCAAAACTAGAATACCAGGCGGCTGTTAAGCAGTATCATAAGCTCATTCGGAGAGCTCGTGCGGAGTTTGTAGCCAATAAGATTCTGGCCAGCTCAAACCCTGCAAAGACCATCTTCTCCCTGCTCAATGGCATGAAGAGTGCGGGTGCTCCTAGAGTCTCTCCCATCGTTTCTAATTGTCAGTGTGACGTACTAGCGCAGCTCTTTGTGAATAAAGTTGAGCAGATCTTCTGGGGTATTTCCAAGGCGACTCCCCCTATGGAAGGGGCGGCGCCTGGAAGGGGGATATCATGGAGGGCAATTGTTTATCATAACTCCCACCCTTGATGCCCCCGAAATTTGAGGCCTTATGCCAAAAAATCAAATCAGGTTCCCCGGCTGACCCTATGTCACCTGCCCACTTTCGCCAGTTCCACTCATTGATTTCCCCTGTGAGTTTAGAGTTGGCCAATCTGTCTCTCAGGTCAGCTTCTGTACCTCGGGCATGAAAGCATGCTAAAGTCATCCCTCTGATTAAAAAAACCCTCTTTGGATCGGGAAGAGCCCGGTAATTATCGCCCTAAATCCCAGCTGCCTTTTTTGGCTAAGCTGGTGGAAGCGCATGTGAATTCTATTCTAGCTAAATTCATTGAGCAGTACGACATTTTTGATCCATCACAGCACGGTTTTCGACCACGGCATAGTACCGAGTCGGCACTACTAGCAGTGTCGGAATCCATCCGGAGTAGGCTGGATATGGGAGACTCGATGGCCTTGGTCCTGTTGGACCTAAGTGCCGCATTCGATACAGTATCCCATGAGATTCTTCTTGAACGCCTTTGGGAAGTTGGGATCAGGGATGGGGCCTTGGATTGGATCTGGTCTTTTTTAGAGGAACGGTCTCAGTACCGCCTTTCCACTCTCAGGAGTTTGCCCTGCACCAGGGGGTACCACAGGGCTCTAGCTTAAGCCCACTTTTGTTCAATCTATATGTGAGACCTCTAGCGGAGGTGGCAAAACACAGGGGGCTGTCCCTGGTGTCGTATGCCAATGACACCCAATTGGTAATTGCCTTTTCAAAAAACTGCAGTGCCAATTTAGACAAGTTCAAGGAGGAGCTCCTGGCCATCTCCAACTGGATGGCGGCAAACTGTTTACAGTTACATGCCAGTAAATCGGAGATCTTGCTGTTCGGCAAGGATCGGGAGATATGGTCCGAGCAATGCTGGCCGGTCCACCTCAAACCCGCCCCTCTCCCTAAGGATTACAGGAGAAAGGGGTCCCAGTAAGAACATACGATAATAACAAACAATTCAAGACAATCAATTCACAAGAAAGAAAAGAGAAATCATAAATTATTAAGGTGAGAGATGTTGTTTAATCACATCCTCATCTATGCATGAATGTTGTAGAATCACTTCATTACAATTGCATATCAAAACGTATTGTGCCCAGAAAGGGGGGAATGGGGGTGGGAAGGTGTTTAGTGAGGAATAAAGGTAAAGTGAAAAGTTTCAAAGATTATAGTGTGGTCACAGCATAAATAGTTGACGTCACACAGGTAAGTTAATAAAGTACATGAAAAAAATAGTTTGGATCCTATCCCATATGTCAGAACACAGTAACAATGGTTCCGTTTGTTCATGGGTAGGAGGGAATGTAGACAGTCGACGTTTCGACCCGTCTTCATCAGGACGGGAAAGGTGTGGTGGGGATGGGTGGGGGCACTGAAAACCAGCCACAAGGTGGGGTGATTTGCAGAATGATGATTGGGCCTGTGGGCTCCTCACAGTGTTGAAACAATAAATATTCAAGCCTTGTAGTATTTTGTTAAAAAGATGCGTTAGTCGGCCTGTAACACGTGCATCAATCGCGTGTACCTCTACCAAGCTACCGGATTGAATCCAAGAGGCTCCCTAAGGAGGCTGTGAAGAATTTGGGCATGTAGTTTGATAACCGGCTGACGTTCGAGAGACAAACGAAAGCCGTTGCTGCGGTCTGCTTTGGGCTCCTGTGAGGCTTGAGACCCCCGCTTGGCTTTTTCCCTCCTAAAGTTCGCCAGACCATTGTTCTGGCTTCCATTCTGTCCAGGTTAGATTGCGGCAATTCTCTCTACCTGGGCGCTAATAATGCCAGCATTAGGCGCCTGCGTTCAGAATGCGGTGGCGCGGCTTTTGGTGGCACTACCTCGATCATGCTCAGTGTCGCATGTGCTCCCCAAACTTCACTGGCTGCTCGTCGAAAAGCGCATTCAGTTTTTGGCCCTGTGTATTTCACATAAGATCTTTACACATCAGACCCCATCAGGGCTATCCTGTCTGTTGATGCACTATGTGCCTGGAAGTTCGCTGAGATCTGCAGACCTTGCACTCGTCTGCATACCACGAGTCTGGAGAGCGAGGGCCGGGGGACGCTCTTTCCGCTTTTTGGCGGTAAAACTTTGGAACTCGCTCCCGGCTCACATTAGAGTCATCCCGAACCTTCTGGTGTTTCGTAAAGCCATAAAGACCTAGCTTTTCCCTACGTCTCATGTTTAATCCCTAGGTTGTTCTCTCTTGCTCTTGTCTCTTGTTTCTGGTTGTGCTGGGACGCCTCGTTGCTGAGGCAGCTATGCGCATTACAAATCCACAAATAAATAAAATAAATAAATAAAGGTACTCACTTTTTAGTAAATGAATGTGAAAATTGTGCTTTAAAATGCAATGTTAGACCTCATTATTTTTTTTAATCCTTCTTGATTCCTCCAGGAGGAATGCTCATAGACGATGTATGTCTCTCTTGCTTTTGACGCTGGATTTTGGGGAAAGTATTACACCTACCACTTTCAAAGACTGCCCACTGCAACTGGCGAGCCGAGGGAGCATGGGCAGAGAAGGCAGTATGTAACCGGAGGGGCAGGGACTGAGAGAGAGGGCAGTGTATGAGCAAAGTGGACAGGGGCAGAGATTTGGCAATACATTGTCCATTCTTAATAGAATTAATTGTGACCAGGGCTACAGACCAGGGCCTTACAAATATTTTTGAGACCCTGGCTCCATTGTAGGCAGCAGTGATTTTTTTAGTCCAGCTGGTGAAAAACCAGAAAACGCCATGTCACCCTGTTCATCGAGTGACAGACTTCTAAAGAATTTGAGACAGAACCGCTGTCCGCCACAGTGCTGGGCTCTCCCTTAGGAGACCTAAAAAATCCGTAGCCATCTTCCCAGGAACTGGCTTCAGCGATCCCGGGGAGTCTGCAACGTAAACACTGTATGCCCCTTGAGACAGCCTCTGCGTCCCCAGTCCTTGTAACAGAAACAGAAACGTTCTCTTTAATGAAGGCGACGTCTCAACGGTAAGCCCTGTCGTAAGAAAACAACCGTCTCCCCCCAGTGACAGACTCCCCCGTGCAACCTGAAAGAAAACACGTTCTCTCTCCAAGTGACAGGGGCCCCTTCCAGCCTCTCCACCCAACCTGAAACCTCTCCGAGCAGTGGCCGCTCCCTCCCTCCCTCGAGATATCCGTGACGTGACCGTGTTTGTGTCCCTTCTAGGAATGTTGTCAGGTTTCGACTTGCAAACCACACAAAGAGAGACACTGTGATCCAGTGGTTTTTCCAGGGTGGGGGCTCGGGGTCTTCCGCTCCACTGGAGGTGAATGCCTTCAACGCTCAGATCAGGTGCCAGCCCTACAAAGAAAGGAGTACACCGCTGTCCTTTCAAGTCTCTTGTGAGAGAAATACTTCGCAGACGTTCTCTCCATCCCGCAGCAGAGGCAGCACGCCTCAGGCGGAGCTCAGGGTGGCGCGTGGCGACGGCAGGTGGAGCGCCCGACAACAACGCTGAATACTGATAAGGTACAACGTGACGTGCTAAGAAACACCAAGAGAATAAGATTACAATCGAAGAGGCACCAATTTTACATTTATTTAGAAATGTTTAAAAGTCTTGTGGGTAACTGAGAAAAGAATGCATGAAGGGAGCTGTGTTGTTCACTTACTTGCACTATCACCGGTCAACCCGAGGTGCAATTGGCCACTTATAGCACTAGTGCCCCATAGGCCTTTCAGGGGTTGGACTAGAGTAACGCCCCGCTGTGATCAGGGCCTCTACGGTTTTACACCGGAGTATCTCAGCCAGTGCTTAATTTGTAAAAAAACGTAAGTTGCAGTGCTCTGTCAAGAACCACTGCAGCTTGCACAACCCATAGTCCAGGCCAGCAAATGACATTACCTACACAGCTACTAAATATCACACGCTTACAAGTGTGACAATTTAGATGATTCCCCTTTTTAATGTATATTGGTATATTGAAGTAATAAACTGCTGTTGTTGTGCAGATTTCTAAATTAGACAGACAGCGCCACCATATGGCAGACTGTCATAAGTGCCAGTGTTGACAATTAAGTGTCAGTGCTCAGCACTGGACACCCGAAACCACTGGTTCAAATTAAACACTAATATAAATACTATGACCAGGATCAGGCACTCATTGCATACAACTATTGCACTAGTGTATCCAAGAAAAACAAAATGAGCAAACTATTGATGGAATGCTGAACAAATCAAACATTCACCCCTAGTCACAGCTCTGGGTTTAATCCATTGTTTTTTTGCTCACCACGCCACCCCAGTTTGGACCCAACCATAACAAATTAGTCTTGACCCTGTTCCCCATTGGGATGTGATGTTACTAGTGTATCCAAGGTCTGACAGATGTTGCACTGCAGTATGACACTAGTGTGCAGGGTTGTGATAGGAGCATCTGTCGCACAGGTGTGGTGCATTGCTGGTATAGAGTCAAAATATCGAGTTTTTATTATCGACTAGACATAAAATTGAGTAAAAAATTTAGAATTGACATAATATCGACTAAACATACTATAGACTACCAAAATATCGACAAGAAAATTTTAATATCGAATAGAATAGACATAATATCGAATCAAAAACATAGAATGGACATAATATCGACTAGACATAATATAGACAACAAAAATATCGAATTTAAGGTAAGTTAATATTAATTTTTAATGTTTGTGTAATATCATTCTGTAGCAGGTTGTGGGTTTACAGGGGAATAGGGTGGGAAGTACTTTAATTATAATTAATTAAATATGTTATTTTATTTATTGGTATTTATTTAGAATTAATTGTTAATTAATTATCAATTAGTAATTAATTGAAATGTAATTGGTAATTAATTGTAATTGATTAATTGATAAATATGTTAATTTTACTAATTTATTTTCTTTAGCGGGTTGTGCGTTTATAGGCGAATAGGGTGGGAAGTAACTTAATAATAATTAATTAAATATGTTATTTTATTTATTGGTATTTATTTAGAATTAATTGTTAATTAATTATTAATTGGTAAATAACTAAAATATAATTGGTAATTAATTTTAATTGATTAATTGATAAATATGTTAATTTTATTAGTTTATTTTCTGTAGCGGGTTGTGGGTTTATAGGGGAATTGGGTGGGAAGAAATTTAATTATAATTAATTAAATATGTTATTTTATTTCTTGGTATTTATTTAGAATTAATTGGTGATTAATTATTAATTGGTAATTAATTAAGATCTAATTGGTAATTAATTTTAATTGATTAATTGATAAGTATGTTAATTTTAGTAATTTATTTTCTGTAGCGGGTTGTGGGTTTATAGGGGAATAGGGTGGGAAGTAATCTAATTATAATTAATTAAATATGTTATTTTATTTATTGGTATTTATTTAGAATGAATTGTTAATTAATTATTAATTGGCTTGGTAATTACTTAAAATATAATTGGTAATTAATTTTAATTGATTAATTGATAAATATGTTAATTTTAGTCATTTATTTTCTGTAGCGGGTTGTGGGTTTATAGGGGAATAGGGTGGGAAGTAATTTAATTATAATTAATTAAATATGTCATTTTATTTATTGGTATTTATTTAGAATTAATTGTTAATCAATTATTAATTGGTAATTAATTAAAATAGAATTAGTAATTTATTGTAATTGATTAATTGATAATCATTATTGATTAATTTTATTACATTATTTTCTGTAGTGGGTTGTGTGTTTATAGGGGAATAGCTTGGGAAGTAATTTAATTGTAAGTAATTATAATTTTAAATATTTTTTGTGTCTAATTTTTATTTATTTTTATATTGTAAATTAATGTATTGGTAAAAAATTAGTATTAGTAGGTAATTGTATTATTAGTTACATTTTATTTCTAATTTTAATTGATTAATTAATATATTTTATAAAATTGTAAACTATTTTAATTATTTTGTAATTGGTATTAATATTTATGTTATTTATATTTATATATGAAGTATTTACTTTCCCTACTATTGCACTCACTGGAGTGGGAATAGTAATTTTTACCCCTACGCTATCCAACGATTTCCCAACTGTTGCACTCACTGGAGTGGGAATAGTAATTTTTACCCCTACGCTATCCAACGCTTTCCCTACTGTTGCACTCTCTGGAGTTGGAATAGTAGTTTTTACCCCTACGCTATCCAACGCTTTCCCTACTGTTACACTCTCTGGAGTAGGAATAGTAATTTTTACCCCTACGCTACACAATGCTTTCCCTACTGTTGCACTCACTGGAGTCGGAATAGTAATTTTTACCCCTACGCTATCCAACGCTTTCCCAACTGTTGCACTCTCTGGAGCTTGAATAGTAATTTTTACCCCTACGCTATCCAACGCTTTCCCTACTGTTGCACTCACTGGAGTGGGAATAGTGATTTTTACCCCTACGCTATCCAACGCTTTCCCTACTGTTGCACTCTCTGGAGTTGGAATAGTAGTTTTTACCCCTACGCTATCCAACGCTTTCCCTACTGTTACACTCTCTGGAGTAGGAATAGTAATTTTTACCCCTACGCTACACAATGCTTTCCCTACTGTTGCACTCACTGGAGTCGGAATAGTAATTTTTACCCCTACGCTATCCAACGCTTTCCCAACTGTTGCACTCTCTGGAGCTTGAATAGTAATTTTTACCCCTACGCTATCCAACGCTTTCCCTACTGTTGCACTCAGTGGAGTGGGAATAGTAATTTTTACCCCTATGCTATACAACGCTTTCCGTACTGTTGCACTCTCTGGAGTGGGAATAGTAATTTTTACCCCTACGCTTTCTAACGCTTTCCCTACTGATGCACTCTCTGGAGTTGGAATAGTAATTTTTACCCCTACGCTATCCAACGCTTTCCCTACTGTTGCACTCACTGCAGTGGGAATAGTAATGTGTATCCTTACGCTATCCAACGCTTTCCCTACTGTTGCACTCTCTGGAGTAGGAATAGTAATTTTTATCCCTACGCTATCCAACCCTTTCCCTACTGTTGCACTCACTGGAGTGGGAATAGTAATTTTTACCCCTAACCTATCCAACGCTTTTCCTACTGATGCACTCTGTGGAGTTGGAACAGTAATTTTTACCCCTACACTATCCAACGCTTTCCCTACTGTTGCACTCACTGGAGTGGGAATAGTAATTTGTATCCCTACGCTATCTAACGCTTTCCCTACGGTTGTACTCTCTGGAGTTGGAATAGTAATTTTTACCCCTGCGCTATCCAACGCTTTCCCTACTGTTGCACTCACTGGAGTGGGAATAGTAATTTTTAACCTTATGCTATCCAATGGTTTCCCTACTGTTGCGCTCTCTGGAGTGGGAATAGTAATTTTTATCTCTACGCTATCCAACGCTTTCGCTACTATTGCACTCTCTGGAGTGTGAACAGTAAATGTAACCCTCTCGCTATCCTAGGGAGAAAATATTGTATATGTTTTGTTAATAATATGTATATATTTATATATATATATATATATATATATTTATATATATATATATATATTTATATATATATATATATATTTATATATATATATATATATATATATATATATACATATTATTAACAAAACATATACAATATTTTCTCCCTAGGATAGCGAGAGGGTTACATTTACTGTTCACACTCCAGAGAGTGCAATAGTAGCGAAAGCGTTGGATAGCGTAGAGATAAAAATTACTATTCCCACTCCAGAGAGCGCAACAGTAGGGAAACCATTGGATAGCATAAGGTTAAAAATTACTATTCCCACTCCAGTGAGTGCAACAGTAGGGAAAGCGTTGGATAGCGCAGGGGTAAAAATTACTATTCCAACTCCAGAGAGTACAACCGTAGGGAAAGCGTTAGATATATATATATTTATATATATATATATATATATATATATATCCACAAATCCAAGTCCCGGTAGTACACCAGTCACGTTCACGAGTGGGTCGGGGTAGGGCTCCCGGTCACCCATCAATCACAGCATTTTCCATTCTCTCGAACAGACGTACCCGACTCTCAGAAGGTTGCTGTGCACGCAATTTTATTCAGCAGCAGGAAAACAACGCGTTTCGATTTGCAGCTTGATCACGTTTACAAATTGTTGCCAAACAAATTGTCCTTTTACTCTGTTTTCTCAGTAACAAAAAGAGACAACGGACCAACACCCATATACGTGAAAATGTAAAATGTGTGGCGGACATATTGAAATCGTCAAATGTGCTTCACATAGTTAATTTACGATTAGTGAGTTAAGTAAAGTCTTTGCAACAATGTATATAACATAAAGTTGGGGGTGCTCAACAAAAACCATTAATTACATGTCATACAGACTGATATTCGTAAAAACCAGCTTAGCCCAAGTGGGCACAATTATTCTTAGCATAGTGAGAGGATTGATATGCACCCAAACGTTGATAGTGCATGGATTAACCAAGTCCTGTACTTAGCAAATCGTTTTTGAGTCCTAGCCCAAGTGGGCGAGTTCACAATGTGGTATGTACCCCTGTTGATTAGGCTTGGAGTCCTGCTGATTGTACCAGATCGTAACAGGGAACAACAGATATGTATATGCTGTAAATTGTTTCATTCCTTACACACTGCATCATATTGCTTTAGCCACATTGTTCGCAAAAAAGTCAATCCAATCCATATGAGCCGTAGGTACCCATAGTTTGTTGAGTTACCAATTTTAAACGACCAACTGTCAATGCCCCAGTGGGCAAACTCACTGTCCAATAGATCTGAGATGTCATTCAGTGAAAACCATGTGTTTCATTTGTTTTGACCTCAAAGTTCCATGCCACATCTATTCATCCAGTGCCTGTGAAAAATAAATACATAGAACCGTTTTAAAAGAAAGGACCATATGTATCTAACTGCAGATTACTACTGTATTTCAAAAAAATCATCAATCACATCTTCATGTTAGGTGTACGGCAAGTTCCTCATTAATGTTCAAACCATTCGGGGTCATACATTCAAAATCAATGATGTATCTTGATTCTAGTTGGCGTAGGACAAGTTTCCTGTTACCTCCTCTTACTCCCAGATTTACCTTATCAATGACGACCATTTTTAGTAAGTTTTCATTTTGGTAGTGTTGATCGTAAAAGTGACGAGCTACAGGATATTGAACATTATGATTTTTGATAGCTCTTAAATGCTGTAAGACTCTGTCTTTTGCCTTCAGTGTAGTGCTTCCGACATACCACTTCTCACAAGGACATATCAGTACATATACACTGTACATGGTATGGCAGGAAAGTGATTTCTTGATTGTAAACGTTCTTTTTGAGGTCGGAATTGTAAGTTCTTTGCAGTTCCTACTGTTCCGACATGCCTTACAAGATCCACAGCATTTAAAACCAGGATTGTCTTTAGGGTCACTCTTACTTGTTACACAGTTGGGACTCAGGTCATCCTTCAAAGATTTGCTCTTTCTAAAGGTTATCTGGGGATTGGGACTCAGGTATGGTTTCAAATGATTGTCTGTCAGAAGGACGTGCCAATGTTTATTGTTAGACGGGGACCGGGAGGGTCGGCCGAGGACAAGGGGAGAGGCCTCCGGGGAGGGCCGTCTCCAGCGATCGTACAGACAAGTAACTTCCCCCCCACAGATGGACACCACACAAAGATAAGGTTAACGCTCTTTATATGCAGTTCTTAAAGTAAGGTAGTACGGTACAATGAGATCAGGACCCGAGGATCCTCTCAATTCTAGTCTCTGGAAGGGAAAGGGGGTAGCGGGACAGTCTTGTTACCAATCGGGTATTGAGATGAAATGATGGGTAGCTCACAATCCTCGAGCTCGGCGTTCGGGAAGGTCGGGCCGCGGCAGCGCCAGCAAGTCCCGAGGAGGTCGTAGGTAGCAATGGGCCGCGGCAGCGCCAGCAGGTCCCGACGAAGATGGTGGTTGCACGAGGCCGCGGCAGCGCCAGCAGGTCCCCACGAGGATGAAGGTTGCAAAGGGCCACGGCAGCGCCAGCAGGTCCCACGAGGATGAAGGTTGCAGAAGGCCGCGGCAGCGCCAGCAGGCAGGACAACAGTTCACAAGGCAGGGCTGCGGCAGCGCCAGCAGTCCGTCAAGGATGAGTACTTCACGGTGTCTTTCGACTCCAGGATACAACTGCCTTCCTGCTCTGGAGCTGCCTCAGTTATAGGTCTGGCGCCCTTTGATGTCCGGACCCTCGCACTTGGAGGTCGGGAGGTCCGGGATGAGGGAGTCCAGACACCCAGCAGGGGGGTGGAGCCAGTGCCCGGGGAGGCTGGGGGCGATCGGCACCTGGCGGGGGAGAGCCATCGACACTCCTTTCTCCCATTGACCTGCCAAGTGGTCCGTTCACCTCCTGGGTGGATGGTGGTGCCGGGATGTCGGGGCCTGGCCAGGCCCAGGGTTGGGGTCGAGCTGAGGCCACGCGGCCTCGTGGTGCAGTGTCCAAGATGGCGGCCGGGCCGGGCAATGGTGCTGACGGTGGCCCGGGCCAGTGATACAGAGATATCCGGGAGCAGGCGTCCCGTAGGGGACGGGTTGCGAGTGGCTTCTGTGGGTCGTCGGGGTTGTTCTTCGGGTAGCACCTGGAGAGCCGGTGTCCGGGCCCTGTCATGCGGGGAGGGAGCGAGCCCTTCCTGGGGCCTGTCCAACATGCGTCCCCCCCCAGCTGAAGGCGGGGAGAGTCACCCATCCTCTTGGGGACTCTCCTCGTCGAGGCGGAAAAAGCGTGACAGGCCATCCGCGTTGGCGTGGTCCTGGCCAGGGCGATGCTCCACAGTGAAGTCCATCCCCTGCAGGGAGATGGACCATCGCAATAGTTTGGGATTTTCCCCCCGCATCTGCATTAACCATTGCAGGGTGCGATGATCTGTTTGTACCCGAAAGTGGGTACCGAAGAGGTAGGGCCGGAGCTTCTTGAGGGCCCACACTACTGCAAAGGCCTCCCGCTCGATGGTACTCCAGCGCTGTTCTCGGGCCAGCAGGCGTCGGCTGATGAAGGCCACTGGTTGGTCGACTCCCTCGGGGTTCAGTTGGGAGAGGACGGCCCCAATGCCATGGTCTGAGGCATCAGTCTGGACGATGAACTCCCGGCTGTAGTCGGGGGCCTGGAGCACAGGGGCGGTGCACATGGCGGCCTTCAGCTTCTCGAAGGCCGCTTGACAGTCTGGGGTCCAGTTGACTGTTTTTGGGTGTTTCTTGGATGTGAGGGGCCCCACAATGCTGCCATAATCCTTCACAAACCGCCGGTAGTATCCGGTGAGCCCCAAGAAGGCTCGGACCTCGGTTTGGGTGACGGGGGGCTGCCAGGACTGGATGGCAGCGATCTTGAGCTGGAGAGGGGCCACCAGACCGCTCCCCACTTGGTGTCCGAGGTAGGTCACGGACCCCTGGCCAATTTGGCACTTGCTGGCCTTGATTGTGAGGCCGGCCTTTTGGAGGGCCTGCAGGACCTCTCGGAGGTGGCGGCGGTGGTCTGACCAGTGGCGGCTGTATACCGCGATATCGTCCAGGTAGGCGGCGCTGAATTCCTCGAGGCCCGCCAATACCTGGTTCACAAGTCATTGAAAAGTGGCTGGAGCGTTTTTCATGCCGAATGGCATCACTTTGAAATGGTAGTGCCCATCCGGGGTGGAGAAAGCGGATCGTTCTTGGGCCCTGGGGCTGAGGCCGATCTGCCAGTAGCCCGCTGTCAGGTCGAAGATGCTTAGGTTGCGGGCCGCCCCCATGCGGTCAACCAGTTCATCTGCTCGGGGGATGGGGTGAGCGTCGGTTCGGGTGACAGCGTTCAGACCCCGATAGTCGACGCAGAATCGGAGCTCGGGGGTGGTGCCCGGGGCAGCAGCTTTGGGGACTAGCACGATTGGGCTGGCCCAGGGGCTGTCTGAGGGCTCGATGACTCAGAGTGCGAGCATTTTGGAGACTTCTTCTTGGATGCAGGCGCGCACCCGATCTGGTACTCGGTACGCCCGGTGTCGGATAGGGGGACTGTCCCCAGTGTCCACGTCGTGAAGGCACCAGGGGGTAACCCCGGGGGTGAGGGAGAACAGGTTTGCAAATTGCAGTAGGAGGGCCCGACAGTCTTGGCGCTGCTCCGGGGTCAGGGCATCGGAGAGTCGGACCCCGTCCACCGAACCATCTTTTTCACGGGTCCTCAGTAGGTCAGGGAGGGGCTCGGAGTCCTCTTCCACCCCACTGTCTGTAGCCATCAGTAGGCTGAGCTCCGAGCGCACGAAGTGTGGTTTGAGTCTGTTGGCGTGGAGGACCCGGAGGGGGTTCCGGGGGGATTCCATGTCGATGAGATAGGTGACGGGGCCCTTGCGCTCGACCACCTTGAAGGGTCCTGTCCATTTGTCCTGAAGGGCACAAGGTTCAATGGGGGACATCACCCATACCTGCTGACCAGGCTCGAACTCGATGGAGGAGGCATGTTGATCATACCATTTCTTCATGTCCTCCTGACTGGCCTCAAGATTGGCTTTAGCGATCTCCCTGAATCGCCTGGTCTGATTGCGGAGGGTCAGGAGGTACTTGTAGACGTCTGGAGGGGTCTTCAGGGGGGCCATTTCCCATTCTTCTTTAACTAGGCTGAGGGACCCTCGAACGGGGTGTCCGTACAGGAGTTCGAAGGGGCTGAAGCCGAGGGACTTCTGGGGGACTTCTCGGTAGGCGAAGAGGAGGCACAGGAGTAGCACGTCCCACTGGCGGCGCAGGGGTTCTTCCAGCCCCATGATCATCCCCTTGAGAGTGCGGTTGAACCGCTCGACCAGTCCGTTTCCTTGCGGGTGATAGGGGGTTGTGAATCGGTAGGTGACTCCGCACTGCTGCCAGAGGGATTTCATATATTTGGAAATAAAGTTCGTGCCCCTGTCGCTGACGACCTCCCGGGGGAAGCCCACTCAAGAGAAGATCCCCATTAAGGCTCGGCCTACCACTGGTGCTGTTACAGTTCGAAGGGGAACGGCCTCGGGATAGCGGGTGGCGTGGTGCACCAGGACCAGGATGAATCAATGCCCTTGTGCTGTTCGGGGGTCCAGGGGCCCCACAATGTCTATTCCCACTCTTTCGAGCGGGGTGGTAACGACGGGGAATGGTTGCAGGGGTGCCTTGAGTTTTCGGCCGCTCTTCCCGCTGGCCTGGCAGGTGGGACAGGTCCGGCAGTGGTTGGAGACGTCATTTCGCATTTTTGGCCAGTAAAAGTGGGTTACCAGGCGGTTGTATGTTTTGTCTTGCCCCAAGTGTCCAGCCAGGGGGACATCATGTGCCAAGTTCAAAAGGAAGTCTCTGAAGCGGAGGGGCACCACCAGCACTCGACTGGCCCCCAACTCTGCGATTCTTTGTTCGCTGTACAGTAGGTCATTGTCCCAATAGATCCAGTGGGCCCCTGTGGTGTCTCCCGCGCTCTGGGCGAGTGCTTGCTGCCGGAGTCCCTCGAGGGAGGGACAGGTCTTTTGCTCCTGCCGGAATTGTTCTTGGGTGGGTCCCCCCTCTTGACGCCACTGAGCTAGGTCTGGAAGGTCTTGGGGCTGAGCGGGCCCTTCTTGGGTTTGTTCTGGGGGGTCGGTATGGACGGTGTCTTCTTCCGGAGTGATCGGGGGAGGAGGTGCTGGCCATTCGGGTTCTTCGGGTCTGGGGACGGTGCGGGCGGCCATGGACCGGGTTGTTACGCACGCCCAGTCCGGGAGGCCCAACATCCCCAGGTGCTCTCTCCTTTCAACGGCCGCCCACGGGGAACTCTCGAGATCGTTTCCCAGGAGGCAGTCCACGGGGGCATCATCGCGGACAGTCACTTTTAGCATGCCGGACACTCCTCCCCATTCGAAGGGGACGCAGGCCATCCGACACAGGCTCTCAGAATTGTCAGCCGATCGGACGGGGCAAAGGACGTTTGGCAGGATTTGTTCTGGGGTCACCAGGTGACAGCGGACGGCCGTCACACTGGCCCCCGTGTCACGCAGGGCTTCGGCCTTAAGCCCATTTATGTTCACCCACTGGCTGTATTTCCTGGTGTTGGCGGGTAGGGGAGCCCGCGGGATCATGTCTCTTCCCCCTAGGCAAGCCAGGACCATGGCGGCAGGCTCCCACTCGGGCTGCTCCTGCTCGTATTCTTCATGCTCTTCGGAGATTTGCTCTTCTCCTAGGGCGGCGGCAGCTACCTGGCGGGGCCCGGGAGTCTGGTTCTTTGGGCAGTTCGGGTCGCTGGCATAGTGGCCGATTCGCTGGCACCGGTGGCAAGTAACGTTGGCTCGGAATCCTGGGCGCATCGGGGGGTTTCCCCAACCGGCCGGGGGCGGGGTGTTGTTGGCGGGAGCTGCCGGGACGGCATCCCTGCCCCGGCCCTGGCCTCCTTCTCCTCCTCGGGGACGATGGTGACCTTGGTTGGTTCTGTTCTGCTCATTTGGCCCACCCCGGGCCACTCGGGTGCTTTCCCATCGGTCAGCCTCAGCGGCGAGCTGCCGAGGTTCAGTCAATTTACTGTCGAGGAGGTGCTGCCTGAGCTCGACGAAGCAATTGTTGGAAAGGTGCTCCCACACAATGAGGTTGAAGAGCTGCTCGTAGGTGGTTACGTGGCTACCCTTGATCCATCCCTCGAAGGCTCGGCTGAAATAGTTCACATACTCTACCCAAGTTGTACCCGGGATCCGCATGCAGTCGCGGAACCTCTGGCGGTACATCTCAGGCGTGAGCCCATATCGAGTGAGGAGGGCGGCCTTCATGTGGTCATAGGACGTCATCTGATGGTCCGGGAGCTGTAGCAGGGCATCGCGGCCTTCATTGACGAACCTCCCCCATAGACCGGCTCCCCAGTCACTTCGATCGATCCGGTGGGAGGTCATGGCGATCTCGTAGGCCTTGAACCACTGTTGTATGTCGTTGTTCCGATAATATTCTCGGACGACATCTTTGGGGATGTGGACCTTTTGTTCTGTAGCGCCTGGGGTGCGCGGTTGCTCGGGCACCCCTAGGTCTTTGTTCTGTTTCCGCATTTCTATCTCTGCTAGCTTGCGCTCGTGTTCGTATGCAAGTCTTTTCTCTTCAAGTTCTCTCTGTCTTTGCTTTTCTTCCCGCTCTTCTCGGAGCCGTAAGTGTTCTAAGTTTATCTTTTGTTCCGCCAGTTTCAGCTCTCCGTCCAACTTGAGCCGTGCCAACTCTAATTCGTGGAGTCTGCTCTTTTCTCGTTCTTGGATCTCTTCCCGGGAGAGACCCGCTCTCCTTTCTTCGGTCGGAGTGGTGTTTGTCTCTGGTGCTTCGACGTTTTGGTCCCGGGGTCCGGCGGCACTTGTTTCTGCCCAAGATTCTAGGGCGTGTTTGAAGTCCTCTTTCGTGCTCAGACCGGTGGTAGCAATGCCTAGTTCTATACAAAATTGTTTTAGCTCTCGATGGCTGTACTCTTCTAGTTTTTCCATCTGGAATTTCTCTGTGGATCCACTCTCTTTGGTTGTCATTGTGGTTTAGTCGTGGGGTGAGTTACTCTCTGTATGATTACGCGTTGGTTCGGATCCCACCGCTGCCACCAATGTTAGACGGGGACCGGGAGGGTCGGCCGAGGACAAGGGGAGAGGCCTCCGGGGAGGGCCGTCTCCAGCGAAGGTACAGACAAGTAACTTCCCCCCCACAGATGGACACCACACAAAGATAAGGTTAACGCTCTTTATATGCAGTTCTTAAAGTAAGGTAGTACGGTACAATGAGATCAGGACCCGAGGATCCTCTCAATTCTAGTCTCTGGAAGGGAAAGGGGGTAGCGGGACAGTCTTGTTACCAATCTGGTATTGAGATGAAATGATGGGTAGCTCACAATCCTCGAGCTCGGCGTTCGGGAAGGTCGGGCCGCGGCAGCGCCAGCAGGTCCCGAGGAGGTCGTAGGTAGCAATGGGCCGCAGCAGCGCCAGCAGGTCCCGACGAAGATGGTGGTTGCACGAGGCCGCAGCAGCGCCAGCAGGTCCCCAAGAGGATGAAGGTTGCAAAGGGCCGCGGCACGCCAGCAGGTCCCACGAGGATGAAGGTTGCAGAAGGCCGCGGCAGCGCCAGCAGGCAGGACGACAGTTCACAAGGCAGGGCTGTGGCAGCGCCAGCAGTCCGTCAAGGATGAGTTCTTCACGGTGTCTCTCGACTCCAGGATACAACTGCCTTCCTGCTCTGGAGCTGCCTCAGTTATAGGTCTGGCGCCCTTTGATGTCCGGACCCTCGCACTTGGAGGTCGGGAGGTCCGGGATGAGGGAGTCCAGACACCCAGCAGGGGGGTGGAGCCAGCGCTTGGGGAGGCTGGGGGCGATCGGCACCTGGCGGGGGAGAGCCATCGACACTCCTTTCTCCCATTGACCTGCCAAGTGGCCCGTTCACCTCCTGGGTGGATGGTGGTGCCGGGATGTCGGGGCCTGGCCAGGCCCAGGGTTGGGGTCGAGCTTAGGCCACGCGGCCTCGTGGTGCAGTGCCCAAGATGGCGGCCGGGCCGGGCAATGGTGCTGACGGGGGCCCGGGCCAGTGATACAGAGATATCCGGGAGCAGGCGTCCCGTAGGGGACGGGTTGCGAGTGGCTTCTGTGGGTCGTCGGGGTTGTTCTTCGGGTAGCACCTGGAGAGCCGGTGTCCGGGCCCTGTCATGCGGGTAGGGAGCGAGCCCTTCCTGGGGCCTGTCCAACATTTATGGAAAATTTTTCTTATTTCATGTGTATGCCCTGAAAAGGTTGTTATGAATCTGACTTTGGTGTCTTCTTCTCTGATCTTATTGGGATTTAGCAATTCATTTCTTACAGTGTTGTCAACTTTCTTACATACCTCAGTACAAAAATAAAACCATCTCTGAGGCATGTAAGAAAGTTGACAACACTGTAAGAAATGAATTGCTAAATCCCAATAAGATCAGAGAAGAAGACACCAAAGTCAGATTCATAACAACCTTTTCAGGGCATGCACATGAAATAAGAAAAATGTTCCATAAACATTGGCACGTCCTTCTGACAGACAATCATTTGAAACCATACCTGAGTCCCAATCCCCAGATAACCTTTAGAAAGAGCAAATCTTTGAAGGATGACCTGAGTCCCAACTGTGTAACAAGTAAGAGTGACCCTAAAGACAATCCTGGTTTTAAATGCTGTGGATCTTGTAAGGCATGTGGGAACAGTAGGAACTGCAAAGAACTTACAATTCCGACCTCAAAAAGAACGTTTACAATCAAGAAATCACTTTCCTGCCATACCATGTACAGTGTATATGTACTGATATGTCCTTGTGAGAAGTGGTATGTCGGAAGCACTACACTGAAGGCAAAAGACAGAGTCTTACAGCATTTAAGAGCTATCAAAAATCATAATGTTCAATATCCTGTAGCTCGTCACTTTTACGATCAACACTACCAAAATGAAAACTTACTAAAAATGGTCGTCATTGATAAGGTAAATCTGGGAGTAAGAGGAGGTAATAGGAAACTTGTCCTACGCCAACTAGAATCAAGATACATCATTGATTTTGAATGTATGACCCCGAATGGTTTGAACATTAATGAGGAACTTGCCGTACACCTAACATGAAGATGTGATTGATGATTTTTTTGAAATACAGTAGTAATCTGCAGTTAGATACATATGGTCCTTTCTTTTAAAACGGTTCTATGTATTTATTTTTCACAGGCACTGGATGAATAGATGTGGCATGGAACTTTGAGGTCAAAACAAATGAAACACATGGTTTTCACTGAATGACATCTCAGATCTATTGGACAGTGAGTTTGCCCACTGGGGCATTGACAGTTGGTGGTTTAAAATTGGTAACTCAACAAACTATGGGTACCTACGGCCCATATGGATTGGATTGACTTTTTTGCGAACAATGTGGCTAAAGCAATATGATGCAGTGTGTACGGAATGAAACAATTTACAACATATACATATCTGTTGTTCCCTGTTACGATCTGGTACAATCAGCAGGACTCCAAGCCTAATCAACAGGGGTACATACCACATTGTGAACTCGCCCACTTGGGCTAGGACTCAAAAACGATTTGCTAAGTACAGGACTTGGTTAATCCATGCACTATCAACGTTTGGGTGCATATCAATCCTCTCACTATGCTAAGAATAATTGTGCCCACTTGGGCTAAGCTGGTTTTTACGAATATCAGTCTGTATGATATGTAATTAATGGTTTTTGTTGAGCACCCCCAACTTTATGTTATATACATTGTTGCAAAGACTTTACTTAACTCACTAATCGTAAATTAACTATGTGAAGCACATTTGACGATTTCAATATGTCCGCCACACATTTTACATTTTCACGTAAATGGGTGTTGGTCCGTTGTCTCTTTTTGTTACTGAGAAAACAGAGTAAAAGGACAATTTGTTTGGCAACAATTTGTAAACGTGATCAAGCTGCAAAGCGAAACGCGTTGTTTTCCTGCTGCTGAATAAAATTGCGTGCACAGCAACCTTCTGAGAGTCGGGTACGTCTGTTCGAGAGAATGGAAAATGCTGTGATATATATATATATATATATATGTTTTACATTTTTTTTTAAGTTACATTAATTATTAATTTTAAGTTTATTTAAGTATTTTAAGTATGTTTAAATTAATTATATTTATTATTATATTACTTTTAAATTACTTTTAAGATTTTTAAAAAATTCAATATTTTGACTGTCTATATTTTTTTCTATCAATATTTTGGAGTCGATATTTTTGTACTTACCTGTTTGTAGATTGCTATAGGACCCATGCCACCAGATGTAGTACAGGTCATCGCTGGTTAGCAGAAAATCTAGTGGGGTATATTTATCATTGGGTTGCACCTCTCTTGCGTCATGCAAGAACAATGGAACAACAAAGTCAGATTTGTGAAGTCATGCAAAGTCAGCTTGCGTAGCCCAGCATGGCTAGATAGATTTAGCATTGTGTCACAAAGATAATGCCTCCTCAGACCACACCCTCCTCGAAATGCAAAGAAAATGGCCCTTCAAGTCAGAATCAACGCCAACCCACAAAACAGCAAATAAGTCTTCGTCATCATCAAGAAGTTTACCAAACCCCACAGCGAGACCACAGAAGTCCCACCCTCCCAAGACTTCTAAAACAAACTCAGAACCCACTTCCACCACAAGATCAAGCAGATCTACTACAGCTTTGACACCCATCACTCCTGCCACCACCTCATGTTCCAACGATGCCGCTCAACAGATCCTGCTCAACTGGAGCCTCTCACCACAGATGACACCCTCAAGACCATGAATAGCATTCACTCTGGAGCCCCCTCAGACCTCTGCCCACACCACATCTTCCACAGAGCTGCCACCACCATTGCCGCCGAACTACACCACACCATCAACTGCTCCATCACAACCGCTACCTTCCCCGATGACTGGAAACCCACCGAGATCAACCCCTTGTTAAAGGAACCATCAGCTGACCCGACAGACCTCAAGAACTTCAAACCCGCCTCCCTGCTCCCCTTCCAAGCCAAGGTCATCGAGAAGGCCATCAACGACCAATTTTCAGAGTTCATCGAAGCCAACCACATCCTGGATCCCGCTCAAAGCAACCACACCACTGAGACCACCCTCCTCTCTGCCACTGATGACACCCGCTTCCTCATCAACTGGGGAGAAACAGCACCCTTCATCCTCTTTGATCTCTTGGCTACTTCGACCCACCGTACCCTAATCATGAGACTCTACGATGCCAGCATCCATGACAAAGCCCTGGACTGGATCAGTTCCTTCCTCACCAGAAGAACACAGTGAGTCAGACTTCTCCCGTTCCTCTCGGAACCCACAGAGATCAGCTGTGAAGTGCATCAGGGCTACTCCTTGATTCCCACGCTTTTCAACATCTACATGGCCCAGCTCGCAGCCAACATCAGAAGCCACAGCCTCAACATCGTTTCCTATGCCTATGGTATCCAGCTGATCCTCTCCCTCATCAACAAACCCACCATCACCAGAAACAATTTTCACAATGAGATGAAGGCCGTTGCAGCATACCTGAACCACCGCATCTCATTCCACATACCCACCAGACACCTTCACTCTGTCTAACTGGCCCTTGCCACGTCCCACGAATTTGCAAGACCAGGAACGGAGGAAGATTCTTCTTCTGCCTGTCCATCAAATCCTGGAAAGCCATGCCCCTCCACCACAGACTCTCCCCATCTCTGACACATTTTAGGAAGGATCTCAAGACCTGGTTCTTCGAATGAACTACAGTGCCCAGTCAGACCTACTACCACACCCCCCCACGCCCTCTCCCCAGGACCTTGAGAACCTCACTGGTGAGTATCCAGTCTTAACAAGTACTGATTGTTGATTGATTGACTCTGCCCCCCCGGGAGAAGTTCCTTGGGTGGAGGGTGGGGGTACCCACTCATCCGCTCATGGATTGTGGTGCATTTCCAGAATTACCATTAGTGGTAGACCTGGGAATGTGTCAAAATGCTATGCCTCCTCACTTGAGACATAACAAGGAGAGATATCTTTATTTTTCCTCTTTTTGCTTTTTTCTATGCGTGCTGCAATAGAAAGAGGAATATGCCTCCCTTCCTGCAGAAAAACAATGCTGCTTACAACTCAGGCACCCTTGCACCATGGTGAAAGGTTTCCTATGTTGGCTCTAGGCAGCACATTGTGTACAGTGAAAGGATAGAACAGGAATGTATTGTATAATGTTAAATACGGCACATTCCTGCCCTTTCAGCAGTGCAGAGCAGCAAGGTGGCTGTTAGAACTGGCTATTTCTGGTAGGCTAAGGCTGACGCCAAAGCCAGGCAGAAACCACCATTCTAGTCAGGGCAAGGAAGTCACACACCAAGATAACCCCTGCTCACCCCCTTGGTAGCTTGGCACAAGCAGTAAGGCTAAACTCGGAGGCAATGTGTAAAGCATTTGCGCCAGCACACAACAGCAACAACATACTAGGCACACCACAAAAGGAACTCCACACAAGGTTATTATAAAATAACTTTTGTATTGTAAAAACACATCAGATAGTATCACACAAAATACATGGTGCCAACTGGCATGGGCAATATTCACAAGGGATTATGTACAGGACAGGGCCACGTAGGCCACTGTCAGAATCAGAAATAGCACTTTTAGAACTTAGAATAAGTATAGCACAAGATAACAGTCATAAAATACACCCAGTAACTACTGGGAGCAGGTACCAGGACCTCACTAGGACCACCTGTACTAAAAACAACAACCACCTAAAAGTAAAATACATTTAGGGGTATAAACAAGAACACATTACCCATGATGCATGAAACACATTCAGAGGAGTAGTAAAGAAAACACATGATGCATAAACCTACACATTCAGCGGTGTTAAGAACAAGGCACATGATGCATCACAAACACATTCAGAGGTGCAGCGCTAGGAGACACATGAGGCCTAAAACATTCAGAGGTGCAGCGCAGGAAAGAAAGACACATGATGCATAAAAACATTCAGAGGTGTAAGACAAGGGAAACACATGATGCATAAACCTACACATTCAGCGGTGTTCAGAACAAGGCACATGGTGCAGCGCAGGGAAAAGGAAGACACATGATGCCTAAAAACATTCAGAGGTGCCATAACAATACAATAGCGCAAAAACACACAGTAGGCAGTTATCATCCTAGACATAGCAGATAACCACATTGCAAACAACTTACATAAGCCACCACCTGTGGCAGTCCCTAGGCCAACTGGCCTTGTTGGGGCTCAGACGCCCTGTGTCCAAATGCCAGGGCGCGCTGCCAAGCAGCGCCAGTCAGGGTGCTCCACTGGTGCAAAACCTAAATTTTGCAGGTGCCCACTACTTGCTGGGCACCTGAGGACAATCACAAAACCTAAACGGTGCAGCTGCCCACTAATTGCTGGGCAGCTGTGAACTTCGACCTGCGACAGGGTCCTCACTGACCCTTAGGCGCAAACTACGCCCACGCTGGAGCCACACAGGCTCTGTCGCCAACTACTGCGACCACACGTTGGAGCCACACAGGCTCTTAAACACATATGCCCCAAGGCCCTTGAGGCTCTGAACAGATCCCTCGCAGGCAGGAGGGGGCGGGCACCGGCAATGTGCCCCGACTCCCCCTCTCTCTAATATGGCCCTCGAGCCTCGCTGGGCTCGTAAATCATGTATGCCCCCTAGAGCCTCCGTGGCTCTAAACACAAAAATGGCCCTCGAGCCTCGCTGGGCTCGTAAATCAAATATGCCCCTGGAGCCTCGGGGCTCCAAACAGAATGCAGCCTTTGCGGAGCCTCTCCGGCTCTATCCACCGTTGGAGCAGCCCGCTGCCATCTGGGGCCGCTCTGACCGTTCCTTTGAGTACCCAGCCCTCCCGCACTCACCGGCTGCTCCTGGACTCCTCCGGTGGCGGTCCTGGGCGGCGGCACTCGAGCGGGGCTCTCCCGGACACATGGGAGCTTGCTGCTCTCGCGCCGGACTTCTCATCTTCTCCCCGGGGCTCCCTCAGCACACGGGAGCCCCAGCTGCCGGCCACGCTCCTCTGTTCACCCGATCCCCCATCTCGGGACCGGGTCTTCGCTGGTCATGCTCTCCTTCGTTACCGGGGCTCCCTCAGCACACGGGAGCCCCGCCAGCATCACCAGCCTTCTTCCCTCGTGCCGCGGCCTTGGGGGCGGGACTTCCGGTCCTTCTACGGGGGCCGCGCTGGGATTGGCCGGCCGGCCTAGCACTTCCGGGTCGCCGCAGGCAGCGCGGCGGCCTGTTTCAGGCACGCAGAGGCTGGGGGAAATTTAACCGAGGAGTGGGCTCCCTCGAGGGGTAAAACCATAAACGCTCCGCATACCCCAAAAAGGGGCACAAAGGGCATCCAGGCAGCAGGGTGGGCACCTGCCTTGAAAACGAAAGCGCTCCCAAGAACAAAAATGAAGCGCTCTTCAGGGCTAAAGCACAATCCACAGCGCTCCTAGCGCTAGAACAACAGAAAAGCGATCTCAAGCGTTAGGGGCAAGATAAAGCACTCCCACGCGCTAGGGCAAACCAACAGTCCAGCAAAGTCCTTCATGAAGGTGAAGCAAAGGGGACCCAGTAAAAGAGTCTCCAGAACCCAGGAAAACAGCAGGGATCCAGGGCAAAGCAAAGTCCCCCCATCAGCCCAGGCAAGGCAGAGGGGTCCCCCAGCAGTCCTCCAGGCATCCAGGCGCTGGGCAGCGCCCGCCCCTGGTAGATTCAAGTCCGAAAGAAGAACAAACTGGGAGGGGAGATAGCCCCTTCATATACAGGGAAAAGTCTTTGAAGTCTTTGTGCAGGCAGTGTGAGAACCAGCTAGAACTGGTTATAGGGAAGTCCCTTCAGTATCAGGGACAGAGGTGACAGTCGCCCAGCGGGGGGTGGAGCCAGCATTGTGGTCAGGCAGGCACAGCCCTTCACTATCAGGTGCCATCTCCTCCCACTTCCCTGGCAGCAGATGCTGCCTTTCATCCATGGGCTGACTCAGACAACCTCCTGGTCACCCTCAAACCAGACAGTCAATCCACAAGCAGGCCCAGGCACTCCTGGACCAGGCTCACCAGCCAATCACACACCAGACACAAATGACACAAATATACCAACTTCCAAAAGTGGCACTTCTATACTAGACACAGTCATGCCGCATATACCATCACGCAGCATTCACTCTCACGAGTTCGTACATATGAAACTCGCCCCTGCACTCTCCACACATCAGGAACTACCATGGGCATACATATTCCCCATTCATTCCTATGGGAGGGCAGGTCACTCACCACACATACACAGAGAGCTCAAGCACTTTACACTGTACCACAGTGAAAAAGTGCGCAGAGGCCTAAAATCACCAACACCAGGTCACAGAAACAGGCTAGGAAAAAGCAAAAAAGTCTTGGGGTGAACCTGCCTAAAGGGCCGGGTCCAACAGCGGCTTGTTGGGCTACACTGCGTGAAAGTTTGATAAATATGTCTCTAGTGACACCAGAGCCAGGAAGAGGCTGCAGCTGATTCTCACACCTGTGCCACAGGAATCTAAACATATTCTTGTCAGACTCTAACACAGGTGACACACAGTTGACACTCAAAGAGTTATCCATTTGTAGCACTTTTTTTTAAATTTCTGTGGACACCTTTACTTCCGTTGCAAGTAAAATTGTTAAAAACTCATAGCCACACTTACATACCTTTTAGTAATAAATCCTGCAGTCAGATAAACTCTAGCTTAACACCGCAACATTAAAACGACTATCCCACTCATCACTAGTCAAAAATGTACCCAATAAATATCACGCAAGTTAAATCAATTCCTCTACAAAAGCAAATGATTCTTGAGCAGAATTGCCCGAGAGGCTGACTCGATGGCACTGGCAGGTGTTTATGCAAAATAGTAAATACCTATGAGAAAACATTACAGTGAAACCATACGTTTTTTAATGAGAAAATATTGTAGAAAACTCTCTTTAACAGACCATTGTTTCAAACTATTTTATTGAAGCTTGAAGTAGCATGAATCTTTGAAACGAAAAGATCCAAGCAGTGATCTAAAAAAATCAGAAACCATCCCCTTTCTTCTCTCAAGCGCAGATATCTTCTTTTACTAAACACGACTCCTTTGACTTTACAAAACCCTCTCCTTGATAAAGCCCACAGGCTACTGTTATGTACACGCCCCACCTCACCGCATTGAACAACTTCCTCTATCTATTATTCAGTTTAGTCTGGCCGTCATCAATCTCTCTTCCTGTCAAGGTGTTTTTCTTTCTTCTCATATGGCAGGCATAGCGATCGCTTTTTTCAAGACACTTTCGGGCACATGCATCATTGTCAATTGCATTCGCAAACGGTGCGAATCGCAATTTTCGGCCGAATGCAATTGACAAAATTGGGATGCATCATGTTTTTCGCAATTTTAGAAATCGCAATCACGTTGCGATTTCTAAAATTGCGATTGCATTTAAGAAATCGCAATTTGAGATTTCTTAAATGCAATGCATGAACATTTTAACTTAGCGAATTCGCAAATAAGGAGAGGTAAATTACCATGAAGTTGACCTTCATGGTAATTTGCGAAAACTTTCAAAAATGCACAAAAGTGCATTTTTGAAAGTTTCATTTTACACACACACATGCCCTTGGGGCATGTGTGTGTGAAAAATGCACTTAAAGTTATATTTCAGGGGTGCAGGGGGGTCCTTTGGACCCCCCCTGCACCCTTGAAATTGCATTTTCAATTTGTGATTCGCAAATTGCGAATCGCAAATTTAAAATGACTTCCCATTCATTCCTATAGGAATAAATGGGAAGGGATTCCTTAATTGTGATTCGCAAATTGTGAATCGCCATTAAGGAAATTGAAGAAATCGCAAAAAAAATTGCGATTTCTTGGTGCATAGCCGTTTGCGATTTCTTAATTGCGATTCCTTAATTTTTGCAATTAAGAAATCGCAAACGGCAACAATGATGCATGTGGCTGTTTCTCTTGATGTTGTGACAAAATAAACTTATCTCCTAACACTATTTTAATAAATATGAGCTTAATAGTGGAGATACTCTTTTCATAAAGTACAACATTACATCAAATTCCATAATATGTGTCAGTATTAGTCTTGTCCCTTTCACATGAGACAGCTCTGAGAAAACAATCCTTTAGCTGATGATGCTCTGAATTTGATACTGAGACCTGCTTGCCCTTCTCCGTTTCTTCATCGTTGTGCAAAATTATCAATCATATAAACCTAAAAACCACTTTGTCCATGTATACGTTCAAGGTTAAATGTGGTGCGACAATATAATGGCTTTCTTAATAGTCATCAAAAAGGAAAATGTCAGCTCTATTCCTATCACAGTGTGTAGTGGTTTGCTTCTGGGGATTATCCTGCCACCCCATTTGCAAAATTATCCTAGGAGCAGCCTGCAAAAAGCAATGATGGCGTCAGTGTATGAACATATTGCACCAGCACACAAGCGGTTTTGGTTGAGCGAAAATTTTCTCAGAGCCACATTTATTACAAAATTTAGTATTGTCAGCTTTGACTTCAAAATCATGCAATAATATTTGAGTCATAATGAGGCACAGTAGAGTCATGTTCCACAACCATCCACACTAATTTCTCACAGTACACCATGTCCCTTGTCAGGTTATGAACTCCACAACACTAATTTAGTTAGGCAGAGACAAACACATTTAAAATATTGCACCCCAAGGATGGGGCACCAAGGCAGTGGGTTTCGAAAGACCACCAGTACATGGCAGAAGTGCCCATATGGTCCCTAACTCTTGCCACTCTTTTAGCAGATGAGCCTGGGCATGAATCTGGGCAACCTGGACAGTGCCTGAACCCGGTTCCAATCTCATCGTCCCTGATCCCAAGGGCTGTAGATGTAGCACTGTCTTTAAAATGTGACTAGCCATGTGAATGCGATCTTGGCCTCCTCCAAACATAAGGTTAAATGACAGCCCTTAGGACCAGATGTAAGTAAATAGCATTTACCGATTCAAAAATACCAAATTTTACAGATTCGGTATTTTCGAATCGGTAAATGCTATGTAGCAAATCATTCTGTAAAAATTACCGAATCGTTAAAATTCGGTATTTACCGAATCTGTATTTACCGATTCGGTAATTGCCTAAATTCCTATGGGCCTGGAGGCCCATAGGAATGAATGGCAATTACTGAATCGGTAAATACCGATTCGGTAAAAGGGGGGAAACATTGAAGGGTGTCACTTTGACACCCTGTTGCACACCTCAATTGTGTATGGGTGCACATGTTGCAGACATACATGCCCTAAGGGCATGTATGTCTGCAACATGGCACTGAAGCAATTAGCATAAAATTGCTTTTTAGGGTGTTTTCGTTATTCATCACCAACTTGTAGTTGGTGGTAAATAAGGAATCCTAACATGGGATAAGCACTCAGTTAAGTGCTCCCTACATTAGGAATTCGGTAATTTACCGAATCGGTATTTAAGAAATCGGTAATTTACCGAGTCCTTAAATTACTGATTCGGTACATTACCGAATCGTTAATTTCGGCCCCTACATCAGAAAAGCCTATTACCGGTCGGTAACGGCCGAAATTCGTTAATTTCAGCCGTTACCGACCGGTAATAGCCTTCCTACATCAAGGGCCAGATGTAGGGCGGTCGGTAACGGCCGAAAATCAGTATTTTCGTCCGTTACCGACCGGTATACATGATTTGGCATGTAGGGGCACAATTTTACAGAATCGGTAACTTTACTGATTCGGTAAAGTTACCGATTCTGTAAAATACCGAATCGGTATTTTTACCGATTCGGTAAATCACAGATGTAGGTGGGACTCTTCTGAGTCCCAAAGGCCCTACAAAATCGGTATTTTACCACACAATCCTATTGTGTGGTAAAATACCGATTTCAGGTGTGCATGCACATGTGTGCATGCACACCTAGCCATGTGACAGACAGACATGCCCTTAGACATGGCGCACATGCCTATTTGTGGGGTGCCAGAGGGTGTCAAAGTGACACCCCCTGCACCCTTGCAAAATTCGGTATTTACCGATTCTGTAAATACAGAATCGGTATTTACCATTGATTCCTATGTGCTTTGAAGCCCATAGGAATCAATGGTGAATACCGATTCTGTATTTACAGAATCGGTAAATACCGAATGTGACAGATTCGGTATTTACACATCTGGAAATACCTACATGTCCCCCACATTGATTTACCGATTTTCAATTACCGAATCGGTAAAATTCGGTGATTGAAAATCGGTAAATCAATTTTACCTACATCGGGCCCCTGGCCCTTAGAGACTCACACTGGGATGCTATGCAACCCAGGTTCCACCACCAACTCATTTAGAAGCCAGCACACAATATGGTGTCTGCATACCCCCACCTGGCATAACACCCCAGTAGGAAATCCCTGCAGCAATGACATGAGAAAAACACACTGGCAACAAGGCAACATTTCGTAAAGCAGCATACAATCAGGCGCAGATGAAACTGAAAGCACCGTGACCTGTGCCGGGGCTAACGCCAAGCTATCACCTGTGGTAGCTGCTCTCCGTTTTTCCCCTCTGTGACATTTTCATGAAATTCGTGTATTTCACATAATGCAGTGTCTTCCCTGGTAGCAGTAATTACTTTTTTTTCAAAAACAATGTTGTTAAATTTCAAATATGAAAATACAAAATATGTAAACAACAGTCAGGCCTTACAAAACATTCTTTTGTGACTTTCAAACGCAAGGTATTCTCTTATGGTCAGTTCCATAAAAGCTACCAACAAATACATTTAATGACATTGTGCATAATTTCACACGATTTTCCCGAAATGTTGTAACATTCTTGCAAATTTACAACCGCTATTTTGCCTCTTGCAATTTTGTGAAAGGGAGAATAATATATGTCAAGTTCGAATATTTAACTTCTACAAATCTTCGGTAAAACACACGAAAAGAATGATTAGGAGTTGCTCTTTCAGGTTTAGGTTCTCATTCTGAATGATGCACGAATGAGAACAGACACAAACACTAATTGAGACCAATCATTTTATTCTGAGTTGTGCAACAATTGTGCGCTATTGCCATTTTTCTCTGTGCACATTTTGCAAGATGCTACTTGTTAAACAGTACGGGGAACGGGGGAAACCAGTCAGAACAAGGGAACATGCTCAGAATGCAGACGTTGAAACTCCAAATTTGCATCTAATGCATCTCTCGGACCACTTTTCTTTAAGCTCATCAGAGGTATTTAGCAAATGTATGTTGGTTAATCTACTTGCAATTAAGTCATCATAAATAACAAGTTCCACAGCACAGCTTTTAAGAAGGCCAACCCCAGAAGCAGGACATCATAGACCGCAGAAGCCCGTGCATTATAATTTCAAAAACAGTTGCATGGACACTATCAAAACATAGCCTTATCATCTTCTAATTTCCAAATGAATGGCCAGCGAGGCTAGACACTGGGGGCCTCATTTATGAAAAGTGACGCATCGCTGCGTGAAAACAGCGATGCGTCACTTTTCACTGCGCACTCCTTGCGACACCAATGATGCGTCATATTTAATGTATGACGCATCATGTCGCAAGGACTTACAGATACGTCAGTATTTCTGACGCATCTGTAAGCGCAAAAGTGACGCATTGCTGGAGTGTGTCACAAAAGTGACGCATCTCCAGCAATGCGTCCTTTCACATGGGGAAAGCCCCATGTGAAAGGGCTTGCGTCAGTCTTACGCCTGCTGTGAGGCAGGCGCAAGATTTTGACGCAACCGCATCCTAAAAGTGACGCAGTGAAATCTCATAGATTTTACTGCGTCACTATTACGAGGCTTTTTGCGGGGGAACGCCCCCTCTGCATACATTATACCTGACGCAGGTATAATGTGGCGCAGGGGTTTAAAAAGTGACGCATCTACCTAGATGCGTCACTTTTTAAATATGGCGCAACACGGCGCATGTTTTACGCCGCAGATGCGTCACAAAAAGTGACGCATCCGCAGCGCAAAACTGACGCAAGGCCTCATAAATGAGGCCCTTGTAGTCTATTTCTTTTGGTTTCTTGTTTGACATAATAATTAGTAATGAGACAGTTTTCATTTAGTCATTCACTTTAATTACACTTATTTAACTTTTTCTTTAAGCTCATCAGGGGAATATAACAAATGTAAATATGTTGCTTTCATTTGAACGTGGAGAGATGCACTTCTTTGAAGTGTGTTTTCCAGCTGCTCTGGGTAGATCAGCTGAGGAATTGCTTTTCTTCTCGTCCTTGTACAGGGTTGTAAAGAGTGCTGCTATATCCCAGACGGTGCTAACATAGTTTAAGACAGTTTGTTGGGAAGATCAAATGAGACTCAAGGGGCTTCCAAGTCAAATTCATAAATGACATCACTGAGCTTCTTTAAGATAGGTTGTGTGTCTAAATATTGCCCACAAAAATTTGGCCCCAAAATATGGAGGACACAAATATTGGTTCTACATACTTAATATATAAAGTAAAAAATGCTGAGTACTAAAATATAGGAGACCACAATATCAACATAGCATAAAAGAAAAGTAAATGTAAAATGACACAATAGGGCTTTTTGACTTCTCTTTATTAATTTGGAACACAATCCAGCATAACTGGCACTTTAATTGTCAAACATTGAAGCATGCAAGGATCAGTTTGTGATTATAAATGAACATATATTCTCTGTTGAACCAGGACCTTTTGGCAGGGTTATCCCCAAACTTTTGCATTCATCCTCCTATGTTTTTTCCGACCTCTTTTTGTGGGCTTTAGATCTCTGGGAGCTTTACCACTGCTTACCAGTGCTAAAGTGCATATGCTCTCTGTCTTAATTATATTGATGATTGGTTTATCTATGATTGGCATATTTGATTTACTAGTAAGTCCCTAGTAAAGTCCACCCGGTGTGCTCAGGGTATGTAAGTCAAATGCTACTAGTGGGCTTGCAGTACTGATTGTGCCACCCACATGAGTAGCCTTGCAAACATGTCTCGGACCTTCCACTGCAGTGTCTGTGTGCGTAGTTTTAAACTGCCATTTTATCAAGGCAAGTGCATCCACTTGCCAGGCCCAGACCTTCCCTTTTACTGCATGTAAGTCACCCCTCAGGCAGGCCCTTGGGCAGAGTGCAGTCTATTTAAAAAGTAAGACAAGTACTGTTGTGTTTTAGTTGTATTAATAGTGAAGGCACCTGGACATCTAGCTTGCCACTTGCCTCTGGCCTCTAGTTCTTGCTTGTTCCAAACTGATCCAGTGACACCACAGCTGACTGCGTTTTCCCACTGGGATTTTCCCACTCACTGTTCTTCCCGCTAACTGAAGCCCTACCCACCCCAGGACCGACTTAAGTGCAGGCCGCAGTGGGACCACATCAGTGGGCACTGGGACATATAGCTTGCCACTTGCCTATAGCTCGCAGTACCTGATTGTTCCAGATAGATCCAGTGACACTGTAGCTGCTCCAGTTTTCCCTCTGGTCTTTTCTTGACTGGGTATTCTCACTCTCTGTTCTGCCTGCCAACAGAAGCCCCGCCCACCCAGCTCCTTCTTAAAACAGGCCACAGAACGACTGTGCAGCGGGTGCACACAATGGGCATGCCAAAGGCAAGCCCGTCTGCGCCTGGACCACACCCAGCACCTCGACCCCTGGCCTTCCCACTTCCAAAAATACACCATCGCTGAGCTCTATACCCATGACCCTGGGTGCCGCTACAAACACTGCCACCACACCTAACCACACTCAACGGTAGGACCTTTCACCTGTACCCACTGTCACTTCACCTGCCACTGCAGACATACCAGCACAGCAACCATCCGCACCCCAAACACATCACAGACACCACCTGAACAAAAAAAAACAACTCATGTGTGCCCTTCTCAATACACGCTCACTATGCAAGCATTCCACCGAATTATGGGACCTCATCCTCACCCTCGCACCCAACATCTTTCTCACTGAGACCTGGTTCAAACTCACATCCACCCCAGACATCGGCACAGCAATCCCAGATGGATGTAAAATCACTCACCTGGACTGCGCCAACAAGCCAGGAGGAGGAACAGTCATCATCCACACAGACACCATACAATGTACCACCACCGCCGACAATAACACCACCCCCTTAGAACATCTTAACTTCAAGCTCTACACAGATGACAAGACAACCAACAGTCACCCTCACATACCGACCCCCAGGTCCGTGCTCCAGCTTCTGTAACACCATTGCAGACTTCTTTGCGACCCTAAAATGACACAATAGGACTTTTTGACTTCTCTTTATTAATTTGGAACACAATCCAGCATAACTGGCACTTTACTTGTCAAACATTGAAGCATGCAAGGATCAGTTTGTGATTATAAATGAACATATATTCTCTGTTGAACCAGGACCTTTTGGCAGGGTTATCCCCAAACTTTTGCATTCATCCTCCTATGTTTTTTCCGACCTCTTTTTGTGGGCTTTAGATCTCTGGGAGCTTTACCACTGCTTACCAGTGCTAAAGTGCATATGCTCTCTGTCTTAATTATATTGATGATTGGTTTATCTATTATTGGCATATTTGATTTACTAGTAAGTCCCTAGTAAAGTCCACCCGGTGTGCTCAGGGTATGTAAGTCAAATGCTACTAGTGGGCTTGCAGTACTGATTGTGCCACCCACATGAGTAGCCTTGCAAACATGTCTCGGACCTTCCACTGCAGTGTCTGTGTGCGTAGTTTTAAACTGCCATTTTATCAAGGCAAGTGCATCCACTTGCCAGGCCCAGACCTTCCCTTTTACTGCATGTAAGTCACCCCTCAGGCAGGCCCTTGGGCAGAGTGCAGTCTATTTAAAAAGTAAGACAAGTACTGTTGTGTTTTAGTTGTATTAATAGTGAAGGCACCTGGACATCTAGCTTGCCACTTGCCTCTGGCCTCTAGTTCTTGCTTGTTCCAAACTGATCCAGTGACACCACAGCTGACTGCGTTTTCCCACTGGGATTTTCCCACTCACTGTTCTTCCCGCTAACTGAAGCCCTACCCACCCCAGGACCGACTTAAGTGCAGGCCGCAGTGGGACCACATCAGTGGGCACTGGGACATATAGCTTGCCACTTGCCTATAGCTCGCAGTACCTGATTGTTCCAGATAGATCCAGTGACACTGTAGCTGCTCCAGTTTTCCCTCTGGTCTTTTCTTGACTGGGTATTCTCACTCTCTGTTCTGCCTGCCAACAGAAGCCCCGCCCACCCAGCTCCTTCTTAAAACAGGCCACAGAACGACTGTGCAGCGGGTGCACACAATGGGCATGCCAAAGGCAAGCCCGTCTGCGCCTGGACCACACCCAGCACCTCGACCCCTGGCCTTCCCACTTCCAAAAATACACCATCGCTGAGCTCTATACCCATGACCCTGGGTGCCGCTACAAACACTGCCACCACACCTAACCACACTCAACGGTAGGACCTTTCACCTGTACCCACTGTCACTTCACCTGCCACTGCAGACATACCAGCACAGCAACCATCCGCACCCCAAACACATCACAGACACCACCTGAACAAAAAAAAACAACTCATGTGTGCCCTTCTCAATACACGCTCACTATGCAAGCATTCCACCGAATTATGGGACCTCATCCTCACCCTCGCACCCAACATCTTTCTCACTGAGACCTGGTTCAAACTCACATCCACCCCAGACATCGGCACAGCAATCCCAGATGGATGTAAAATCACTCACCTGGACTGCGCCAACAAGCCAGGAGGAGGAACAGTCATCATCCACACAGACACCATACAATGTACCACCACCGCCGACAATAACACCACCCCCTTAGAACATCTTAACTTCAAGCTCTACACAGATGACAAGACAACCAACAGTCACCCTCACATACCGACCCCCAGGTCCGTGCTCCAGCTTCTGTAACACCATTGCAGACTTCTTTGCGACCCTAAAATGACACAATAGGACTTTTTGACTTCTCTTTATTAATTTGGAACACAATCCAGCATAACTGGCACTTTACTTGTCAAACATTGAAGCATGCAAGGATCAGTTTGTGATTATAAATGAACATATATTCTCTGTTGAACCAGGACCTTTTGGCAGGGTTATCCCCAAACTTTTGCATTCATCCTCCTATGTTTTTTCCGACCTCTTTTTGTGGGCTTTAGATCTCTGGGAGCTTTACCACTGCTTACCAGTGCTAAAGTGCATATGCTCTCTGTCTTAATTATATTGATGATTGGTTTATCTATTATTGGCATATTTGATTTACTAGTAAGTCCCTAGTAAAGTCCACCCGGTGTGCTCAGGGTATGTAAGTCAAATGCTACTAGTGGGCTTGCAGTACTGATTGTGCCACCCACATGAGTAGCCTTGCAAACATGTCTCAGACCTTCCACTGCAGTGTCTGTGTGCGTAGTTTTAAACTGCCATTTTATCAAGGCAAGTGCATCCACTTGCCAGGCCCAGACCTTCCCTTTTACTGCATGTAAGTCACCCCTCAGGCAGGCCCTTGGGCAGAGTGCAGTCTATTTAAAAAGTAAGACAAGTACTGTTGTGTTTTAGTTGTATTAATAGTGAAGGCACCTGGACATCTAGCTTGCCACTTGCCTCTGGCCTCTAGTTCTTGCTTGTTCCAAACTGATCCAGTGACACCACAGCTGACTGGGTTTTCCCACTGGGATTTTCCCACTCACTGTTCTTCCCGCTAACTGAAGCCCTACCCACCCCAGGACCGACTTAAGTGCAGGCCGCAGTGGGACCACATCAGTGGGCACTGGGACATATAGCTTGCCACTTGCCTATAGCTCGCAGTACCTGATTGTTCCAGATAGATCCAGTGACACTGTAGCTGCTCCAGTTTTCCCTCTGGTCTTTTCTTGACTGGGTATTCTCACTCTCTGTTCTGCCTGCCAACAGAAGCCCCGCCCACCCAGCTCCTTCTTAAAGCAGGCCGCAGAACGACTGTGCAGCGGGTGCACACAATGGGCATGCCAAAGGCAAGCCCGTCTGCGCCTGGACCACACCCAGCACCTCGACCCCTGGCCTTCCCACTTCCAAAAATACACCATCGCTGAGCTCTATACCCATGACCCTGGGTGCCGCTACAAACACTGCCACCACACCTAACCACACTCAACGGTAGGACCTTTCACCTGTACCCACTGTCACTTCACCTGCCACTGCAGACATACCAGCACAGCAACCATCCCCACCCCAAACACATCACAGACACCACCTGAACAAAAAAAAACAACTCATGTGTGCCCTTCTCAATACACGCTCACTATGCAAGCATTCCACCGAATTATGGGACCTCATCCTCACCCTCGCACCCAACATCTTTCTCACTGAGACCTGGTTCAAACTCACATCCACCCCAGACATCGGCACAGCAATCCCAGATGGATGTAAAATCACTCACCTGGACTGCGCCAACAAGCCAGGAGGAGGGACAGTCATCATCCACACAGACACCATACAATGTACCACCACCGCCGACAATAACACCACCCCCTTAGAACATCTTAACTTCAAGCTCTACACAGATGACAAGACAACCAACAGTCACCCTCACATACCGACCCCCAGGTCCGTGCTCCAGCTTCTGTAACACCATTGCAGACTTCTTTGCGACCCTAGCCTAAGACTCCAAGGACTTATCTTCCTCAGTGACTTAAATTTCCACATCAACGACCCCACCGATAAAAACAACGCACACCTCCTTGACAGTATGAGCAGACTCAGATTGACGCAGATCTTCCAAGACCCTACATACACCCAGGACACACGCTGAACTCAGTTTTCACCTCCAGCAACCGCATCAAATACAGCTACGTCACAGAACTCACATGGACCAATCACTCCATCGTCCACTTCAGCATCTCCTGCATCGCCATCCCCAAGATGACCAACGTCACCCACTGGAGGTGGAACAAAATCTGAGTCCAGCTGGGCCAGTGCCCTCAACACCTCCAACCCTGCTACCGCCACCAACCTCAAACAGGGAGGGAAAATCTTCAAAGCCTCGATCACCAATTATGCAGACAGCATCAGAGACAATGTGCCAAAAAGGACAGCTGGTAAACTCAAGAACTCAGAATAGTAAAACGAGAAAGCAATCAGTTGGAGAGGAGATGGTGCATCATCAAGAACACCTCCGACATGGCAGCCTTCAAGACCTCCCTCAACCTCTACCACCACCTGCTTAGAGCAACAAAGAAGACAGCTCTTGCTGCACACATCAAAACCAGTGCCAACAATACCAGGGAATTTTTCAACATCATTAAGAAATTCTCCAACCCGGCTGCTAGCAAAACCAACATCACACCTTCACAGGAGCTGTGCAACAACCTTGCCCACTTCTTCCATGACAAGATCGCAACCATATACAGACCCTTTGAATGCTAACCCACACCTAAGTATTTCCTCAACAGATACGCCACCAACACAACCAACACAAACCACACACTGACCACCTCTCCACCCAGGAAACCACCTCCACCATGAAATCCATCCACTTAGGACTCCCACAGACCCATGCCCGCACCAACCACATCTTCAACCTCAGAAACCAAAGGATTGGTCAGGAACTCACCACCCTACTCAACACCTCGATCACCACTGCAACATTCCCAGATGCCTGGAAACACGGCAACGTCTGACCACTACTGAAAAAACACTCCGCCGACCCCAGTGAATTCAAAAACTATTGGGCAATCTCCCTGCTCCCATTCCCAGCAAAGGTACTGGAAAAGACGATCAACAATCAAGTCATGACACACCTGGAGCAGAACCAGCCAGTCAATGCCTCCCAATCTGGCTTCCACAGCAATCACAGCACCGAAACCGCCCTGATCGCAGCCACCGACGACACATCAACCGAGGAGAAACAGCAGCTTTGATCCTCCTCGACCTCTCGGGAGCCGTAGACACCATATCCCAGCACACACTTATTGAAAGACTCCTGAGGTTCAGTGACAATCGTAAGTGGTGTTTTCGACTCGCACGAATATGGTCGAGTCTGGTATCTACGAACCGCAAATGACGAGTTTAGTAAGTGTGCGCAGTTTCGCTGTGCTAACTCAAACCGTTCGTTTGTTACGTGGGTTTATACATCTGTACCCACGGGTTCCATCTTAGATACGGCATCCATTTTGTTTCTTGCCCTCAAGTAGCCAGCGAACGGACGTTGTCCGTTTCACGACCCTGGGATTCCCAAGACATCCGCGGAAGACACATGTTCTTTGAAAGTGTCTTTATGACGAGGGGGATGATACTGTAAGGCAGATGGCCCCGCTCGAGGCTCATCTTGCCGTGCCGGTCTATTGTCTCAGCTGTGCATCTCATTAGGCACGTCCCTTTGATGCCTGTAGCTCGTGTTTCCTGATACCTCCCCTTTTACAACCTTTTCAGTCTCTCCACTGTTTCCATCTTCCTCTGCACCTGTCCTTGTTCCTTCTTCGATCTGTTTTACTGCCGATTGGAATGTACTAATGGTGGGAAGATGGGTTTTTACAGTTGGGAACCGCCAAATGTTTCCGCACTTATGCACCGAACCTTGGATGTATCAAAGCGACCAAAGTGACCCCTCTCGGGGATAATTGTGGGAACCGAGTTGTAAACCTTTGTGTACCATGAAACCCTATGGGAGAAATTTGTATAAAAGGAGCGATCCACAGTAGCAATTTGAAGCAGTCTCCTCGAACTTACACTTGTTGTACTTCCTGTGACTTCTGTGTTCCCTGCAGTAAATAAACCTCGAATCTTTGACGCCGAAGGAAGTGTCCCGTGTCTCTGTCATTTGTACGCCGGAGCAGGTTACCCACGAAGGTTTCAGGTGTTGTCCCCTGGCACCGCTGGGTCTTAAATAACCCAGTCCTTCAGTTGGCGCCCAACGTAGGGCTGCATCAGTGGTACCGGTCCAAGCCCGACGATCGTGAGGAACTTCGTGTGAAATCTCCGAGGGAAGGTGCACTCCGCTTCATCGATCCTGTTGTCGAAACAAGTGGCCCGAAGACTTTTCCCGCGAAGATTCCCGCCTCCTGACGGCTGCGACGGACTGCTGCCCTGACTGTAGACCTGTTTTGGCGCCTGGCGTAGACCTTGGTATAGCGAGACGATTGACGGGCCTTCCTGGTGACGCCATCGATCTTTGAGTTAAGTATTTGTGGGTCGCTCCCAGAGTTCTTGGTTGTGGTTGCTTAGTTGTTGCATGGTTCCATTGCATTTGTGGTTCTTAGTACTTGGTTCTTTGTTGTGTTGTTTGACGCCTGCAGTCGCCAAAAACCGAGGGTTGTTGCTCTTTGCAGGGACTTGGTAAATCCCGTAACCCTTGACGTTTGTGAAACTCGGCTAGTGTGCAAGATGCCTGGTCGTAGTACTTTGTTTAGTTGTTTCAGACGTTGTGGTACGGATTCCCGACTGGAGGACTCGTGTCCGATACCTCCGGTTGGAACTCCCACTTATGAGCTCTACAGTAAGCATGGGCTAGGCCCGATTACTTTTAATAAATACTGGATTCGTTATACCAAAAAAGATGGTGCCCTTAGTTGGCCACCTCATGGTAGTTTTGAGACAACGATTTTAGATAATCTTGAGGCTAAATTGTTTGAGAAAAAGTCAAGGCCGGCCATGTTTGATGCCTTTCGGTTGTGGCCTAAAGAAGCCCGACAGAAAGAGATCAGACAGACTAAACGTAATCAGAGAGATGGTGTTGCTACCATTGTAAAGAAAGCAGAGCAGTTTCAGCGTGATAAGGAGGATAAGGAAAAGGAAGTGTTTGATAGGCTACAACGTATGTCCATAGATAAATGCTATCCTGCTTTGCCAACGGAGTCGGATAAGAAGGAAGAATCAGTTGAGGATCCTTTAATGTCTTATCTTATGAAGTCGCCACCTCCGTACGTACAGGGTACCGCAGCTCCTGTGGTCCCCCCTGTACCTGTTCCTCAACCTGTTCCTCAACCTGCACCCGTTCCTCCGACTGTTCCCGTTCCTTTGCCTACTGCTATTCCTACTGCTCCTCCGCTTCCACATACTCCTGCTCCCGCTACTGCTCCTGTTTTACTTACTCCTGTTGCTTCTGCTGTTTCTACCCCTTCTCTCGTCAGTCCTTTGTGCTATACTTCTCCCTCTACTCGAAGTCGTACCCCTCCGGTTGCGGCTAGCTTCTTTAATTCTCTTGGACCTGTTCTTGGGTCCGCTGGTTCGGACGGTCCTCAAAGACGTAGTCAGCTTCCCGGTAACAGGGAACGTGCTGCGCTATATAATATGGCGATGGGTTGGATGACGCACCCTCTTAGAAATCCCCCACGTGCTGTACTTAATACGTTCTGTCAGTTCAATGTACCGACACAAAGATACGTGTTCGAAGAAATGTGCAAGACTCTGCGTGATCAGATATCGGCCGATGCACCTGATGATGTGCTGACCGCTTTGTCTGATCTACAGCTTCAGTTCTCGAACGGACTGATAGTGGATACTAACGTTCGACGTGCTGTTGAGCGGTTGTTATCTTTCCGTCCCACTCCTATACCCCAAGCCTTGTTCGTTGAGGATGTAGAGAGTCAGTTAGATGCGTCTGGTCAGTTTCCCATGCGTGAAGTTCCACCTGTATGGATGCCAGCTAATCCTCAGGCTCAACCTCCGGTAGTGGCGCATTTCCAGAGAGTATGGATACATCTCCCATGGAAACGATCAGAAGTTTTACAGGTGAAGCAATCTTTGCCTGACCCTCGCAAGAATCCTGCAGGGTATTATAAAGAATTGTCGCAGCTCGTAGACGCTACGATAATGAATCTTGCCGATATCGACATGCTGTTCGGCAATGTCGTACCTCAACCGGTATGGGCTAAGATTCGGCACGAAGATCATGCAAACGAATTAGGTGGCGATTGGGCTGCCCTTACTGCGGCCGATACACAACAAGTTGGCGGGGCTAAGCCTGAACAGCTCATTACTGCTCTCCCTCAAAGAATAATTACGCTAATGAAAACACTTATGCCAGCTATGAGGGTGAACTGGGACAAATTGTCAGCCTGTAAACAAAAGAAAGACGAGAGTGTCTCTGATTTCTTTACGAGATTTGAGGAGGCATTCATCGACCATAGTGGTCAGGATATGAGCACTGAGGGTGGTCAACGGTTGTTTGTGGACAAATTTGTCTCTAACTTATTGCCCGACTTGAGCAATAAATTAAAAAATTCTGAGAGTGCGTGGGCTGTCTCTACATCTGCTCAAATATTGGCTACGGCGCAGTATTACGAAAATAGAGAGAAAGAAGAGAACGACCGCGCTGATAAAAAGACGAAAGAACTTAAAACGAAAGTGTTGTTGCAGCAGGCGTATCCTCCGCGTTCGAATCAGAATGCTCCTCAGCAAAATAAGTCGCAGTCGCAATCAAATAGGTCACAACCTCGAAATGACTCCTCTTCCCAAAGATCTTCGTTAGGGTACAATCAGTGTGCCTATTGTAGACAGGAGGGTCATTTAAAATTCAATTGTCCTGTTCTACACGATCGTAATAGTGGTAACTCATCTAGAGGAGGTCGTGGTGGTTCTCAGCAGACATCACGTGGTAGAGGTCGTGGTGCTCAAAATGATCGTTCAGATAATTCATCAAATTCCAATAACTGTTTTGACCAACGTGGATCTTCGCAAGGACGATCTGCGCAGTATAATGTAGATGATTATTACGTCGATCAGGGAACTGACGATAGTAATTACTAGGACAGCCATAGACAAGGAGAGGGAGTGGTATCAGTTCCGGTTGATCAGAGAGGGCCTTACGTCGCAGTTGCTACATCGGGCGTCGTTGAGCCTTTTCTGTTGGACATTGGTGCAGCGAAAAGTTCTATAATGCATTCGAAACTCCCTGGCGCACCTTTGTCTGGCTTAACAAATGTTTCCGTTGGATTCTCTGGCGCCCCTGTTAGCAATCCAGTTTCACGCCCTTTGCCCCTTACAATTGGGCCTCGTGAGCTTCAAGCTCCGTTGATTTTAACTACTGGTTGTGGTGAAAATCTTTTGGGCCTGGATTTGCTAAAACGTTTGTATGCAACTTTGTACTGTTCTCCTGCGGGTGTAAAGCTTACGTTAGGAGAGAGGGTTGTCTCTCCTATGTACTTGTCTCTCGATAAGCTTCCACCGGAATTGAGTTCTCTTCCTGCATCTTTGTGGGCAACAGGTCCCAATGATGTGGGCCTGCTTGGCATCTCCCCTTATGTTGTTCAGCTGAAATCTAATGTACGGTTGCCACGTATTCCCCAGTATCGCATATCTCTTGATGGTGAACGAGCACTGTTAGCGATCATTTATGATCTGATCGAGAAAGATGTTATTGAAGAAACGCGGGGAAACGTATGCAACAGCCCGGTATTGCCCATTCTAAAACGTACAGATCCTTCAAAACCGCCTGTTTATCGTTTTGTTATTGATTTACGGGAGGTGAATAAAATTGTGATTCCTCAGTTTCCTGTTGTGCCTGACATCACGGCGCTACTGACTCTGATTCCAGCTTCTGCATTATAGTTCTCGGTGATCGATCTGAAGAATGCTTTCTTTAGCATTCCGATTGCCGAAGAAAGCAGAGACCTTTTCGGTTTCTCTCTTGGTGGTCGCAGCTTCCGGTTTAAACGCGCTCCTCAGGGCTACTGTGAGAGTCCATCGATTTACAGTCAAGCCTTGAAGGGTCAACTGGATGCGTTTTCGTTGCCGGCTGGTGCGGCCTTAATCCAATATGTCGATGACTTATTGGTGGCTGCAGATACTCAGGACATTTGCAAAATTGCTACGGTGTCGTTGCTGCAACATCTCTGTGACTTACATCACAAGGTGTCACCTTCTAAACTCCAATATTGTTGTCAAGAAGTAACCTATCTAGGTCACTTATTGTCAAAGGAGGGAAGACGGTTGACCCCAGAGAGAATTGCAGCAATTGCGCGAATGACTGTGCCAACAACCCAAAGAGATGTGCGTGCCTTTCTAGGTATCACGTCGTATTGCAGGCAATGGATTCCAAATTTTTCATTGCTAGCGAAACCATTGGTGGCTCTTACGTGCAAGGATGTTTCAACTCCTTTACCATGGACGGAAGAATGTCAGAAAAGTTTTTCTGAATTACGTGACTCATTGTGTTCGGCTCCTGTGTTAGGTACCCCTGACTACAGTAAGCCGTTTACATTATATGTTCACGAGAGGGAAGGTTGTGCTTTGAGTGTCTTAACGCAACCTTTCGGTGATAAGCAACGTCCATGTGCATATTTTTCCTCGACCTTGGACCCGGTAGCTAGAGCATTGCCGAGTTGCTTGAGAGCAACAGCGGCAGCTGCGGTGTCCATCCGACAATCAGCAGGATTGGTCATGGATAATATGCTTACGGTGATGGTTCCGCATGCGGTTGATACTCTTTTGAATCGCACGAAAACTCAGCACTTGACGAGTGCGAGGTTGTCTGGGTACGAGTTGACGCTGTTGGCAAGTCATATTCAGATAAAACGTTGTAATGTCCTGAACCCGGCGACTTTGTTACCCATTAGCACAGAGTCAGATGAAATAGCAGCCCATAACTGCTATCTGAGGACTGAAGAGGAAACAAAAGGTCGAGTAGACCTTAAAAACACTCCTTTGGAAAATCCAGATGGAACTTTGTATGTGGATGGTTCATGTTTTAAATTGTCGAATGGTGATGTGACTACTGCGTATGCTGTTGTGACTTTGAATACTGTAGTGGAAACTGCGAGATTGAATCAGAACTCTGCTCAGGCTGCAGAGCTGATCGCTCTAACTAGAGCGTGTGTGTTAGCGAAAGGGAAACGTGTGAATGTGTTTACCGACAGCCAATATGCGTTTGGCGTCGCTCATAACTTTGGACGGTTGTGGAGAGAGAGAGGTTTTATGACGTCGCATGGTACGAAGATTCAGCATGGCCAACTTGTGAATGATCTTTTGGATGCACTTACGTTGCCTAAGCAGGTAGCGATCGTTAAATGTAGTGCACATCGTAAGGTGACGGATGATGTTGGTCGTGGTAATGCATTTGCGGATGAGATAGCTAAGGAGACTGCTCGGAACCTTAGCACTAGAATGTATGTGACGAGTTCGGTTCGGTATCCTACGGAGACTAGTATGTGTGAGGACACTATCGAGAGTGTGAAAGCGATTCAAGATGAGGCCACCGAGATTGAAAAGACGAAGTGGAAAGAAAGTACGGGAAAGTTGGATGCGAATGGTTGCTGGGTTGATTTGTCGGAACACAGGAGGTGGATGTTGCCGGATGCGTATGTGCTAGCTGTTGTGACAATCGCACATGGGTTAGCACATATTAGTGTGAAAGGTATTTGTAAGTTGCTGTCCCATGTGTGGAAGAATGATGGTATCACGAAATGTGCTGAACGATTGGTTAAGAATTGTATGGTATGTATGTTGTACAATCCTGGTAAGGGAACCCCAACTCCTCCTGGACACTTTGCTCCCCCTTCATGTCCTTTTGAGGTGATCCAATTAGACTTCATCCATATGGAGAGATGCAACAACCTGAAATACGTTTTAGTTGTGGTTTGCGCGTTCTCCCGATGGATTGAAGCCTACCCTCTTAAAGACAATACTGCCCTGTCTACTGCGAAAATCCTACTGAAGGAATACTTTCCTCGGTATGGAATGCCTCGGATTGTATGGTCGGATAACGGAAGTGAGTTTGTGGGGAGTGTGATGAAGAGTGTGTGCAAGGGCCTTGGAATTAATCAAAAATTCCATAGCGCCAATCATCCCCAGTCAGCTGGTTTGGTTGAAGGGTATAACGGCACCCTTAAACTAAAGCTAGCGAAGATTCAGGCTACGACTGGTCTTTCGTGGCCTGACGCTCTACCTTTAGCTTTATTGTCAACTAGGGCAACCGTACACTCCCGAGTAGGGCTTAGTCCCTATGAAATAGTGTTCGGTCGTCCTGCGAATGTGTGGGGGGTCCCTAGACCGGGTGTGTTCTCCAGTCTCGAATATCCAATGTTGATTGATTATCTTCATGATCTGACTGCTAAACTGAGGTTAATTCACCAACAGGTTTACGAAGCATTGCCGACGCAGACGGAGGGTCCAGGCCACCAGCTCCAGCCTGGAGACTGGGTGGTAACCAGAAATTTTGCCCGCAAGAAGAACTTGGAACCCCGGTTTACTGGACCTTACCAGGTCCTCCTTGCCACGAGAACTGCCGTCCGTTTAGAGGGTCGAAAAAATTGGGTGCATGCCACCCATACGAAGAAAGTTCCTATTCCTTTACCGGCAGACTCGTGGGTGAGGAGGGGCATTGCTTCAACTGAATCCGAAGGATTGCCGGCGTTTGTACCTTTTAGTGACGCACAACCCGTCGGAGAATCCTCAGTGCAGCAGAAAGACACTGTCGAACATTTGTCATCAAAAGACTCGAGACCAGAACATTCCACTGATCGACAGGACTCTGCTTCCTCATCGGATCCTTTGTTTGATGAACATACACGTCCTGGGAAAACTCGATACTTTTTGCGTTCCAGCACTAAGGACAAATAAAAAGATTTCGTTCTGTCCCTTGACAATTGCATTATCCCGTTTTCCACGATCAGTCTGAACACCCGAACCATTGTAATTATTTTTGTATATATATTGAGTTTCGTTCCATATGTTTTTTTTTTCTTCCACAGCTGAGAGACATTTTGCATATACATTGTGAATAAAGGCCGTAGGGCCGCGCGTGTACTTCCTTCTGGTTAGTAGGTCTTGACGCTAGGTTAAAGACCGTCGGTTCCTGGGAACTCCTAGGGATTGACTACTGCTACACAGAACGAAGTGCGTCAAGAAACGTTGCGGACGGTCATAGGGGATGGCGTTTTCAAAGCTGATGGACTTGGAAGAAGCTCAGGCGCAAAGGTTCAAGCTACAACAACTAATTCGTACCAAATGTTTTATGTTTCAAATGTTTGTATTGCTTTTAACTGTTTCTGCACTATTGGCGGGTGGGGTGTATTACATGATGTCGTACTTCTTACCTTCTGCCATACCTACTCCTACTTCTGACCCTAAACTTACCTCCACTGCATCCCCTCATTCTTTCCATATCCTACCTGAACACGAGCAGGCTAGACGTGCAGAATTCCGAAATAATTCCTTTATTCAGCTCCTTCATCAGCACCAGTTAGTGGTTAATACTACTAATTGTTGGGTGTGTGGATTAATGCCACATACCACGGATAAGGGAATCCCATATTTGGTTTTACCGTATAGTTCCCAGGGTTCAGCTCGAGCATTCCAAACAATGTTTCGAAGCGCACTAGATTCTTATCCCAGTCGAGAGCCACGTTCTCCCTACTTTGGCCCTGGCTCGTATCATAAGCCTTTGTCCATAGCGATAGAAGATTTAGATAGAGATATCTATGAGCCGTCGCTCATCCCAGAGGAAGAGGTACAAGCCTATAGGGTCCTGAGTAAGGTCGAGTACAGTGCGCTCACGAGTGAAAAACAGCTTAAAAGCTCGCCTCCGATATGGGTCGTACCCCACATTGGTAATTTTTGTCTAATGGGTCGTGGCCGAAGATCGAAAGCCCGACTTGGAGAGAGTGCTTGCACCGAGAATTACATTCTGCCGATGGTCTCGTCCCCTGTGTTTCTGGCTGCCAAGGGTACATACTTTGTCTGCCATGATCGTGCGTATGCATGGTTGCCCTCTGACTTTATGGGCTCATGTTTTATCGCAAATCTGTTGCCTCCGACGTTCACTGTAGACGCAGACTATCACAAAACTAGAGTTGTGAGAGGTGTAATTAGCGAAGAGGACACTGCCGGTCAAGAGGCAGGAGACTTTTTCAAGGGTTTCCTCCCGTTTTGGGGGCCTATGGTTAATAGTAGGAACCTGAGACAGTTGACTCGAGTGGTAGAATCGACAGCTAATATTACTGCCAGTGCCCTTGGTAATATCACCACAGAACTTCAGGCGGATAGACTTATGACGTTACAAAACCGTATGGTTTTAGACGTGATCTTAGCAGATCGAGGTGGGGTATGTAAGGTGATCCATTCGAGCTGCTGTATTTTCATTCCAGACAACGCTCCGACCGTCTATCAAGCCATCTCAAAGTTGCATAAGATCTCTGAATCCATACACGTGGATGAAGGGGATTGGACGCTACTTGGGTGGTTTTGGGGCCTAATGTCGACTTGGGGTTGGAAGATTCTGATGATTATCGGAGTTGTCGTGGCGTTCCTGTTCACGTGCTGCCTTTGTGTGCAGTGTGGTCCTGCCTTATGTGGCCTCTGTGCTACAACGTGTATAAGACAGCCACCTGTTACCAAGGGGACTCGGTTGGACAGAGCTATGTTACAGCAACATCTAGATGGTCTGATGAATATCGAGTATGATTCTGACTAGTGCTTGCCTACATGAGGGCAAAAGGAGCGTCTGAGGTTCCGTGACAATCGTAAGTGGTGTTTTCGACTCGCACGAATATGGTCGAGTCTGGTATCTACGAACCGCAAATGACGAGTTTAGTAAGTGTGCGCAGTTTCGCTGTGCTAACTCAAACCGTTCGTTTGTTACGTGGGTTTATACATCTGTACCCACGGGTTCCATCTTAGATACGGCATCCATTTTGTTTCTTGCCCTCAAGTAGCCAGCGAACGGACGTTGTCCGTTTCGCGACCCTGGGATTCCCAAGACATCCGCGGAAGACACATGTTCTTTGAAAGTGTCTTTATGACGAGGGGGATGATACTGTAAGGCAGATGGCCCCGCTCGAGGCTCATCTTGCCGTGCCGGTCTATTGTCTCAGCCGTGCATCTCATTAGGCACGTCCCTTTGATGCCTGTAGCTCGTGTTTCCTGATACCTCCCCTTTTACAACCTTTTCGGTCTCTCCACTGTTTCCATCTTCCTCTGCACCTGTCCTTGTTCCTTCTTCGATCTGTTTTACTGCCGATTGGAATGTACTAATGGTGGGAAGATGGGTTTTTACAGTTGGGAACCGCCAAATGTTTCCGCACTTATGCACCGAACCTTGGATGTATCAAAGCGACCAAAGTGACCCCTCTCGGGGATAATTGTGGGAACCGAGTTGTAAACCTTTGTGTACCATGAAACCCTATGGGAGAAATTTGTATAAAAGGAGCGATCCACAGTAGCAATTTGAAGCAGTCTCCTCGAACTTACACTCGTTGTACTTCCTGTGACTTCTGTGTTCCCTGCAGTAAATAAACCTCGAATCTTTGACGCCGAAGGAAGTGTCCCGTGTCTCTGTCATTTGTACGCCGGAGCAGGTTACCCACGAAGGTTTCAGGTGTTGTCCCCTGGCACCGCTGGGTCTTAAATAACCCAGTCCTTCACTCCACCACATCAGCATCCACCACATCAGCATCCAATTGGACAAGCTTAGACGGATCACCTCCATCCTCACCAGAAGAACCCAGAGGATCCACCTCCCACCTTTCACATCTGAACACAAGGAGATCACCTGCGTTATCCTTCAGGGCTCATCCCTCAGCCCCATGCTCTGCAACGCATATATGACCATGCTAGCCAACATCGTCAGATCCCATGGCCTTAACATAATTTCATATGCAGACGACACCCAACTTATCCTCTCATTCACCAACGACCCCACCACCACCAGAGCCAGCTTCCACAGATGCATAACAAATGTTGCTGACTGGATGAAGAACAACAGACAAGACAGAACTACTGATCTTTGGCAACAGCAGTAACACATGAACGACTCCTGGTGGCCATCCAACATCGGACCCCCATCCACTCTCTCCAACCACACCAGAAACCTCAGAATCATCATTGACAACAAGCTCAGCATGAAATCACAGATCAACTCCATCTCCTCTGCCTGCTTTCTTACTCTGTGCATACCATAAGATCTTCAAGTGGCTACCCCTGCACACAAGACACACTGTAACACGAGCCCTCATCACCTGCCGACTTGACTTTGGCAATGCCCTTAACATAGGAATCTCCACACACCTTCTACAGAGACATTAGACCATATAGAACACCACAGCCAGCCTTCCCTGATGAACCAACATCACACCCCACCTGAGGAAACTTCACTGGCTCCCACTACAGAAGAGATGCCAATTCAAGCTGCTGACCAGCGCACACAAGGCTCTGCACAACCAAGGACCTGAATACCTTAAGAAGCCATCAAAAATACAACACTTTGCTTCCCTTTCACTTGCCCACCCTCTCCTCTTCTACTGAAGCAGAAGTGGTGGACGCTGCTCCTCCCACATCCCAGCAAAGACATGGAACAGCCTCCAAATGCACCTCCGGACCAACAACTTTGTTATGGATTTCCGAATGGCTTTCAAGACCTGGCTGTTCAAATAAGCCTCCAGGGCCTTCAAGCTACTTGATACCCTATTGTATGATTAGCCACGCTTTAGGAATCCTGATTGACTGAAATACTGCTAATTTCGTATTTCACTATTGCAAGGACTATCTCTCCCTTTGGGCAACATGTGGATTGTCATGAAGTATCTTTTAAGTGTAATTTCCCATTGGGAGCAGATGAGATCTGGAGTTTGGGGTCTCTAAACTCACAATTTAAAAATACATCTTTTGGCGAAGTTGGTCTTTAAATTGCGTGTTTGAAAATGCCACTTTTAGAAAGTGGGCATTTTCTTGCTTAACCATTCTGTGTCTCGGTCTGTCTGTAAAATACACGTCTGGGTTGGCTGACAGTTGGGCTCTTGTGTATTCACTTTAGGCAGTCACACAAAGGGAGCTGAGGTGTGCCTTACATATCATGATGGCCCATCCCCAGGCTGATAGGCCTTCCTGAGCTAGAGTGGTGGGACAAGCTGTCACTGACACCTGATTAGGGCTGTGCCTGTCCTTATTCAAAGCTGTCCCCACCCCCCTATAGTGCATTTAGAGCCAGGTCAGGGAAAGGCAGGGTCTTGTGCACTGTAAATACTTTCCTTTGAAGTTTACCTTCTTCAAAGACAGAAAGTGGTATTGGACTTCTGACACTCCAAAATCAGAACACTTCTGGACTGAGGAAATTCTGCAAGGAAAAAGAGCTGGATGCTGTAGAAGAGACTGACACCCTGCCTGTCCCTTTGTTGTGATGGCCTGCTGCTTGCTACATCTGTCCTGGGAGTGAAAGGATTGGACATTGCTCTCTACATTCTACTTCCAAGGTTCTCCAAGGGCTTTTGCGTGCTTGTCTTCTGTTAAGAAGTCTCCGGGCCATCAAAGACTTCACCTACCAGTGCCTGGGCTCTTCTGCTGAGAGCTCTGATTTGTCAAGTGGCTCCAAATCCAGTTCATGGGCCCTTGGAAGCGTAACTTAGGGCCACATGTATGACCCTTCCATTTTGCGAGCCGCTAATTGCGTAATTTTGTGACTCGCAATTTGCGACTTGCAAAATGGGGCTCTTCTGCTGAGAGCTCTGATTTGTCAAGTGGCTCCAAATCCAGTTCATGGGCCCTTGGAAGCGTAACTTAGGGCCACATGTATGACCCTTCCATTTTGCGAGCCGCTAATTGCGTAATTTTGTGACTCGCAATTTGCGACTTGCAAAATGGAATGTACAACAGTGTCTCAGACACTGTTTGTGATTCCCAATGGGGTTGCAAGCGACATGCCTCATTAATATTCATGAGGCAGGCCGCAATTTGCCACCCCATTGTGCATGGCCAGCACTTAGCGGGATGGTGGTAAATAAAGCAGTTAAAAATAAATGCGGCCCTTTTTCCTTAAAGGAAAGCAGGATGCATTTAAAAAAGAAAATTAAAATGTTTCTATTTCATTTTTTAAGAGTAGGCAGTGGTCTGTGGGACCACTGCCTGCCCCTAAAAAATATTTATTGCTGCCGGTCACAAAGGGGAAGGGGTCTCCCGAGGACACCCTCCCATTTGCGAGTGGCTTACTAACTTTTTGAAATAGGTGGTAAACTGCGAATGTTTTGTAACCGGTATTGCCGTCATAAAACAATTGTTCATAGAAGTGTGACTCGTTATTAGGAAGGGACACCCTTGGCACACCCCTTCCAAATAGCTGTTGCAAACCCTATTTTGCGAGTCCGATAGGTTACCGACTCGCAAAATAGGGCTTGTACATTGAACAGACCTATTTTGCGATCCCAAACGGCTCGCTTGCCTGTTTGCTCCAGCAAAAAACATTGTATATCTGGCTTGTTTCCGGTCCAGGGAGGACCTAGCCTAGTAGTACGGGCTGGACTATTCCCATGAGGTACAGGGTCAAGACTGATTTTCATATGGCTGGGTCCAAACTGGGGTGGCGAAGTGAGCTAAAGAATGATGATGGATTTAACCCAGATCTGTGACTGGGGGTGAGTGTCTGAAAAGGTTCTGCACTCCGTCCATCATCTCTTTATGTTTACTTCATTCTAGATAAGTCACAACCTGTAACCAAAAACACATTATAAACGGCAGCCTTAGACCCTGTGTAGAAAATCCACGCCAACCTGAGAACTTCAAGGGCACCTCAAGTCCACGGTTTGCAGCATAATATTAGGCCTGTGAGGTGTGAGAGAGGAGCAGTGCAAGTAATTGATTTACATACACTAAAATTAAGTATTGCTAGTATAGGAGTAAGTGCGCTCCAGTGTTCAGGACCATTCCCTACCGGAGAAAGATCGACTTATATGAGTCTCCCAATTAGCTTTCAGCACCGGTAGTTCATCCAGCCGCATGCTTAGGGCGGACTTGTAAAACCAAGAGACCAGGTGCCTGCCCCTTACAAATGTTAAAACAGTCAGTAGGAGCTCAGTCATAAGTGGCTCCTTTCAAGGGACCCAAGCATGTGGCTTAGGACTTAGGTAATCACGCATTAGGTCAGAAATTGTGTCTCATGGAGTTTGTTCTCAGTCATCAGCACCTCCAGTGACCAGAAGGAGCTCTCTACAATGCAGTCACCCACAATCTCCACCCCTGAATCTGTGCAAGTCAGCATCCGCCGTACCATAAAATAGCCAACTCTAGTGTTCGGCAGACCCACCAATGGCATTGCCTGTGCATACAGGACTCCTTGTCCTACTCAGCAGCAAACTTTCCCCCAGCATTTGAGAGCGATGCAGAGGAATCAGAACTTGTAGGCCGGGAGAAGCCTTAACCCCAATATTAATTCCAACAATGCTCCCTTCCTACTAGGTTCTCCAAATTCCTCCATTTCCACCAGACCAAGCCCCGCCAGCCAATGGGCAAGCCATTGCAGCTGATTTGCATGGTGATATAATTTATAATTCAGGATCCCTAGAGCCCCAGCCACCAGGGGCTGCTGGAGTGTACGAAGAGACCCTTGGGGGTGCCGTCTGTCCAGAATATGTCTCTAATCAAGACATCCAGGGATTGAAACCAAGCCCATGGTATCCAGATCAAGAGGTTCAAAAATTGATATAGAGCTCATGGAAACATTACCATTTTAGTCAATGCTATGCGAGGCATGACTGGCAACTGCAATGTCCGCCAGAAATCCACACTGGTGCACAGTTCATGCATCATACCCCCCTAGCTTGCCCTGTCCTCCCTGATATCAACATCTGTATGATAGAACTTGACCCCCAAATATTTGTGGGTTTCCATTGAATGCTGAACCTAGCCACCATCACCGGCGGCCGCTCAAGCCCCGTTGACAAAGGGAAGGCACACAACTTCCTCTAGTACACACCAAGGCTGGAGATCTGTCCATATTTTCCTATTATGACCGCAGTCCGCAAGACTCCAGAACTGGTCTCCTACAAGTAAATAAGCATGTCACCCACATTCATGGAGATAACATGTTCCCCACCTTGCAGCAGAATTCCCCAACCCCAGCCCCCTGCCGCATCACACAGCCAAATGGGTCAATCACCAGTGCAAACAGGAGTGGGGAGAGAGGGTACCACTGTTATGTACCCTTGCCACTCACAAAGGACTCAGAAGTACTCCCTGCCATACGCACCAGCAGGTGAGCCCCCCTTCATAACAGGGAAACCCATTTATTCCAACCATCACCCATAGACATCCTTGCCATGACCGCCGGCAGGTAGTGCCAGCGAAGGGTATCAAAGGCTTTGCATATGTCTATAGATAAAACTAGTACCTCAGGGAATTACACCCATCTGCAGCTTCCAAAACATGGAAAAATCACCTACAATTGTGAGAGGTGTTACGCTTAGGGATTAACTCATTCTGGTCCTCGTGTATCAGTCCATGTAGGCGGGGATACAACCTACTGGCTAGGACCTTACTGAGGATTTATAATCTAGGTTTAACATGGATATGGGGCTGACGACACGTCTGTGGCGTTATTTGAAGGTTTGAGGATGGACACTACCAAGGCCTCCCTGGTTGTGTCAGGACAGGAGCCTTGCTCCAAAGCACCTGCATACATTGCTGCCAGCTTTGGAACCAGCTGTGAAGCAAAAGCTTGGTAAAATTCAGCAGGGAGGCCTTCAGTCCCAGGTGTTTTGTTGCAAGCCATACTCTTTATGGCTGCTCCGATTTCAATTTCAGAAATGGGGGCTCCCTAGCGTTGTCCAGGAGCTGAGACAGAGTTACCCGGGCCAGGAAGAGATCCAAATCCTCCCACCTCTTACAGATTGACTCAGGCAGTGTTCCCGTATGGCAACCTTAAAGGCATCCCACTCGATGTCGGTGTGCAAATCTGTGTGTGTGTTCATATCAAAGTAATCCACTGTCCACTTCCAGAGGGGGTACCGAAAGATGGGCTCATATAGGAAGCCAGCTTTAAGTCTCTAGGTGGGGATAGGCACTCTACCTACATCCCACTGGATCGCCACTTGAACCGCTGAGCATCCAGGTCAGCAGAGCCTAGCACCTTATCAAGTTTGCCATGCAGGTTATCCACCAAGAAGTAATAAGAATACATGCTTTGACCCTGGCTAGACGTCCCGCAATATGTCTCTTAAGGTTCAAAGTTTCATCCAGCCTCAGAAACTCTGACCTAGTGTAACCACGAAGGATTCGGCTGGGTGGGGTGCAGATCTGTCCAAGGGGACATCTGCTATACAGTTGCAGTCACCCCCTAGGAGCATCGTAAGATTGGATATGTAACCGAGACACCTGATAGGTCAGTCAGAACATCATTTGCCCCACATTGGGGCATAGATACTGCCAATGATCACTTAAAGGCCATTGCGCCTCCCCACCACAAAAGTTCGATTTTTCCATGTCCAGGACCAGGACCCCTGAACGGACCCATATCGGAGCATCTCTAGAGACTTCCAAGTAGCCACTAGTATAGACCCGGCCTCTTCAACTCTTCTGGAGTCTGGACACCTCTGCCCTCAGATGGATTTCCTAGAGTAAAGCTTTATTCACACGTCTGCGTTTCAGGTATGTGAGGAACTTGTACCACTTGCTCATGGAGCCCATACCCCGCACATTCCAGGTCAAGAAAGAATATTGCTTGAACTGCTCCTTATCAGCATGGTCCGAGTTTGGCCAGACCGCTGCTGGTCCCACATCCCCCCCACCCCAGTCATCCTGTAAACATCATCAGAGAGCACAAGCACCAATACAGGGTAGAAACAACACAACAAAGCCCAAAATCCACTCCCCAGGTCAGGGCAGCAACCAGGCCCCAGCCAAAAACAAATGAGGGAGTGGTTGTCACATATATTTTGTGACGGTCACTTCACACCAACTCCTTGAGAAGAGGGTGATGAAGGATTTCATTTCATCAGGACAGGCCCACTCGTGTCGCAGCAGGCTATCCACTGCAGCAGGTCTATAGTGGTGTCAGTCTGTCTCGGGCATGGGGGAATAAAGGAAGCCCTCCCAACGGGGATGCCCCATCCAAGCCTGGGATCAAAGCAAGGACAGAATGAAAGGTCATCTGCCAGTCTAGTTGTGATCAAAGTGTGAAGGTCAGCATCTCGTCTAAAGAATCGGAGTGTGCACCCACAGAAGAGATGGAGCATTGGTCTTCATGCAGTCACATAATCCTCAGGGAAGATGCTGCACCCAGTGCTGCAGCTCTGTCCTGCGCCGCCTGGCTTTTCTTCAGGCGCATGCCATTAGTTCCCTTCTGGCGCCCTCAGCAGTAGCGTTTCAGCCTCGGGGGTCCAGGTTCTATGACCCGGGCAGCACAACTCTTGTAGATTTCCACCCAATCCCACATGGACGGTAGGTCATTGAAGAACAACGTGCTGTCGCCAACAGTCGTTTTGAGGCGTGCAGAGAGCAAGAGCATATAGTGGATACCCACCTCTCTCAGTAGGGAAAGATGCCCTCTGTCACTGTACCATTATGTGCAATCCCAAACGAAAGTGACCTCAGCATTCTTCAGCTGAAGAAATCAGGCCTCACAGGCTTTTTGAATATTTAAGTCCCTATCTGGGAAACGCAGTAAATGGACAACCACCGGGCGGAAGGTGCCTCAGGCTGCACCAGCTTTACGGGAACCCCTTGTGCTCGTTCCAGAGTGAAGAACTGTGATAGGACCCTGGGAGCAACCAACATAGACAGCCAGGCCTCAAAAGAAGCCATGATATTAGCCCCTCTGCCTTCCACAATTCTAATGTTATTGTGCCATTTCTATGGTGGGTCTATTCCCAATCCAAAACAACCCATAGTAAGGAAAGTGCTGGACTCTGGAGGCCCAGATTTACTATTCCACATCCAAGCTAAACAACAGTATGAAGAGTGTATGGCTTTGGCGTAGACAGAATTTCTAGGCAAAGTACTCTTATATATAACACTACATTAAACAATGCCCGTTTTACTTTTTATCACTCCCAGATTACCATGACCAATTTACATGATTAAACAGACTCATACACTGTAATAAGAAGAGGAAATTACTATCATACCTTAGTCACTTACACTCAGAAACATTGCCCTGATACAGGAAAAACACACATGGCCATGTGGAAATGTGAGAAACTCAGGAAAGTCTGGGTTGAGATGAACTACCATGCATGTTAAGTAACATTAACATAAAAAGGACATCCTCCTCCAAGTTGTATCATAAATGTTGGTTTGCCATTCCTGTTAGAAAAGAGACTGCCCCTTAGGTTGGCGCAGTGACAGGGGTTGGGTCCCATTCACTATGACCTGATGGAAGTGATGTCTCCCACCCTCAGGGATCACAAGCCTACCGTCTGAGTCTGTCTGCCAACTAAGGGAGAACAGGGCATGTTCTAACCTTTGCCCTAGGGAACTGCTTATCCCCAAGGTCACATTGTCCGTTTGTGTAGAGTTCCCACCAGGGGAACTGGTTTCTTGTGGAAGGCAGAGTCCCTTGCTTGTGTCCTAACCATAAACACTAAAATCCACAGGTTTTAAAACGGGGTGCACTGGGCCACTAGAACCTCCTACGGGTTTCTTAGAAGAGGCATGGGGACCCTTTCTCCTCACCTTACTCTAGGACCTTCCTGTGTCTCCCTGGACCTCCCCCTCACCCTGTTGAGAGGAACTTGAGCCACCCTTCTTGTGGATACTCCCAGGTACCTTCTTGTGGCCTTGGTGCTAAGCCAGAGTCTCTGTCTCCTTAGGAACCTCCCTTGGATCAGTGACTTACTATCCACAATTGTTGAACATGTACTCTCTTGCAATCAAATTGTACAGCCCCCCCACCCCTGTTTTCACTCATATCACTGCCCTTCACCAGCCATTCAGTGGCTTTCGTATTAATCCACAGAATCCAGCCAGGTCTGTGAGGGGATGCCTTATCCTGCTTGTCCTGTGTTGTAAAATGTAACTAGAAGGCCTCCTCCCATGACCCCAGGGTCCTCTGGAGCTCCTGCTTCTTGTTTGATGGACACCCCCTCTCCTTGCAGAACTCTTTGGGGCTTATTTACAAGCCCCTTGCCCCGCAAGTGTGTCACTTTTTCCCATATTAATAGTGTCACACTGGCGGCACAAGGGGCTTGTAAATAAACCCCTTTGAGTTTAGTCACATCGCAGCTCTCCAGGTTGTTGAGCTCAAAATCCACACACGTAGCAGACAGTGTCACAGATGCACAATGTCAGGTAGAATGGAAGTGAGTTTGGAAAAAGCAAAATAGGCCAATTAAGGGAAGTTCAAAACGAGGTTGAACCTGGTATACAAATTATTTATATGGAATTTTGAAGCTACACAAAATCACGTAGTGGAATTGCACAAACACAAGGACTGGATCCCACCACTTTAAGGACACCTTTAAACTATTTGCTTTTGCATTTTTTATTTAGAAGCATTGCAAGTAAGAACATCGCTGGCAGCTCAGACCTTGGAAACCCACCTTCTCTGTTGCTCGAGCCTTCGGAATACGTAGGAGCTCAGGAGCAGCAAACTGGTCAATTGCAGTCTGATGCCTGCGGTTGCAGGGGAGTGACTCCTTCACTCCAAGGGAGATATATTCAGTTGTCCTTGATGCTCCACAGGTCCTGAATGGAGCCTGTATAGTGCACATGCACAAACAATGCTTCAGACGGAGAGAGAGACGAAGTCGGGCCCAAAGGAAGTCCACTGAAGTCCAGAGTGTCCCGGTCGAAGTTCAGTGGTATCTGGTTCAGAATCTTGTCCAAGTCAAATCTAGGGTTCTACAGACAGGCAAGCCCTTTTGTACCCACGAGAAAGGGTTGGACAGATTCAAGGGACCCTCCTAGGGGATGGTCTGGACAGTGGGGAGGTTACTCCCATGTCCAGTTTTGTGCCAGAGTTGGAGCCAATGGCTCCCAGGACTGGTTTGGACTGGACTATGCACAGGGTCACCAAAAGTGTCCCTCATGCAGACTTTCGGTCACTGGCAAGCCCACCCACCCAGGCCTGATACACCAAATCCTGTCTGGGAGGTGGGCACACCTCCCTGTGCCAGGATGCCTCTTGTTCTGCCTTCCCCTGCTCAAGCTTGGCTCAGCAGCAGGAGGCCAGAAATGTGCCTTTGGTCGGCAGCAACCATTTTGGGCTGCCCGGAGGCTGGAAGGCGGGTACTGGGAACACCAGGTACCTCACAAAGCTCGTTTCTGAGGGATGGAATCATACCTCCCACACCGGTTACCTGTGTGGGGGTATGATTCCACAATAATGGATACTAAACACGATAGAGTTACTTTCAGTCTTTTTAGAATTGGTCATTACACGGTCGCATAATGCCACTCTATATTCCGTAAATGGCTGATACACTGACAACCCAGGAGAATGGACTCTGTAGGCTGCAGGGGTGTCCTGCTCATGCAGGGGCACCCTCTCACTTAGAACCAAGCCCCCTGCCTCCATGGCTTTTAAGGCCTGCTATAAGGGTGACTTAAAGATTTTAAGTGCAGTGACCCTTAGATATAGGAAACCTATATCTAAAGTAAGAGGTGCATGCACCATCTTGCCCAGGCTTCAATGGCAGACGTGTAGTTCCATTTTGCATGACCTCTCATGGGTGGCATAAAACATGCTTCAGCCCATGGGAGGCCTCTCAGGTACCTATGCCCTGGTTATATGGGTACCATATACTATGGACTGACAAGTGTACCCCAGTAACCAATCTGGAGTGTGTCTACATACATGACATAACATTTTAAGGAGAAAGCAGATAAACAGGGATCCTGATTAGCAGGATCCCAGTCAGACTAGTCAAAAACAGTGTAACATAAAGCAAAAAGTGGGGGCAACCATAAGAAGCATATCCTACTTTCCTAAATGAAATCTGTGGCATTGCTGATCAATTCGCAACCAAGGCAGACTGAGCCACCTCAGGCAATTGCACCATTGAACTGGGGTGCTTAAAATAAGACTTACCTTGGTATGAAATTGAGTTACTCCACCACACGTTGTAACACCAAACAATAGGAATTTTATAAAAGAATTAAGATGATTTTGCCAACTGGAGATGCAAATTGTGCTCTTGACTGGGCTGGGCGGCCATAACTAAGATAACTGTTCTTCTTAACATTACACTATTCCAACTTCTGATGAATAAATTTGGCAGTGTAAAACTCCTCAAATAACTATCAGACAACTTTATTGGATATCAACTCAGTGGGATTGGCAATCCCACGTGTTTTATATTGCTACAGGGCAGCCCAACTCTGACATTTTGTTGAACGGGGTAAGAAAGAAACAGCTCAACAATGGTGTTATTTTGAACACCAGATAGCTACTATCCCACTAGGGTAGATTCCATCAAGGAGACCGGCACAGCACAGTTGGGGGTTACATTCCTTCCCTGTCCCTCACGTCACCTTAATAGTATGATACAGAATTGAACAGAGATTGGGCTGGACCACCTCTCCATCACGTTTTACCCCACTCTATTGTAATCTCGAATTTACACCAGCATTGGGAAAGTGGTGAGATCAGAAGTTCATAATGATTACCTCTCTATTTCTAATGACACCATTCAAAGACTTGAAGGGGCAGTACAACTCAGAAAAGAAAGGTTTGCCTATATGCGGGTGAGTCACTGGGTTCTTGACTCAATTAAATAATGGGTGACTCCTCCGCTCACAGCTTTTAGGAAATGGATGAAGAATTGACCCCAGGACCAACATATTGTGTTTCAAATATACACATTCTTACAAAACTCACTGCCTTTGGGTCACTTACCAAGTCATAATTGTTGTGAGAAAGATTGAGGCCAATTACTCCTAAAACCAGGAAAACCTGTAAGATAGAGCCCAAATCACAGCAAGTCTTGCAAACGTACTACAAAATCTTCACATCTTGGTACCTCTCAGAAGAACAAAATAGTCCAGTGGAACAGGAGGAAATCAGGATTATGCTGGAGGGGATGTGAAACATCAGGTACTTCAGTACAAGTACTGGGGAGCTACCCGTAGCTACATATTGGTGAGGGATAATTAGCAATGTAGATTATATTTATATACTGAAAGACAAGGGAGTCATATTGGAGTTACCATATGCGGAAGGGTGCTCTCATGGATCCCTGAGGGCAAAAAACATAATATTAACACTACTAGCAGCCCTTAAAGCAATCCTCACATACAAGGGCACCACCAGGGTTTAAAGGGTAAAAGACTGAAAGCTCAGACTATAGGGTACATTGGCCATTAGGGTACATTGGCAATCAAAAGAATTTCTATGCCATTAGAGAAAAGAGACAAAGTGTATGAAAGAGACTGGGCACCATTGATTAGAATACTTTCCCAAGATTTCAAAGCGTTGACTTGTCCAGGATACCAAGAGTTTTCCGGCTCATCCCAGGAGAGCGCAGACACCCATAGAAGGGAGCTTGATCCAGGGAGCCGCAGCAAGATCCAGGGAACCAAAAGGAATGGACCATGCTTAGGGACAAAGAAAGTAGCGCAATAGTCACCGCTCTATAAGGGATTGAAGGCTTCAAGAAGAGGGAAGGGTGGGTTTTGGGGGGAGGAAGGGGTTTGATATTGTTGGTTCACATTACTTTTATTATTTCTTCTTGGTGGAGTTCGTTAACTTTCATGACCATTAACTTGAAAACTTCGTCACCGGCCCTGAGTTTTGGGGGACGCAATGTGTTCATTTCCATTGCATAAACACAATTAAAAGAGCTAAACCATAACTTTTTTTCTTTATAAAAAAAGCATGATAGCTGTTTACAGATCAAATTGAGGGATTGACAGAAGTGCCATCAGCATGTTCAAGAATTCTATTTGTTTTTGTTTATCAAAAGCCTGTTGTCTTCTGTTACAATAGAAGGAGCTACCAGCCTCATGAATAAAGTTTGATCGAGCTGTGTTTTAAATGTATTGCATAGCTCTAGATCATGACTGCAATGACATGCTCGTTCGGCGATTCTAGTTGCCCTTTGAAGATGGTGTAATGGTTCAGAGACCCAGGGAGCAGTATGAGATTTGGGTACAGCCATTTTTGGGGTACGGGGGCAATAATATTTAGCATGGAGGTAATCCCGGTTCAGAAGGCAGAATATCCTTCTTTTGCATTCATAATATCCCGGAGTCGGAATGTACTCTGCATGGAAAGTAGACTTTGAGATCTTTAGTTTTTGATTAATTTCTTGCTAAAAAATGAACTATAAATTGAGGTATCATGGAACAGGACAGCAAACTTGATCGGGATGTAGTTAGAACAAATTATTGGTTTAATCTCCATATTTTTAATGATCAGTTTTGTGGCAAAAAGGTGGTCTAGGCCTAGGGTGTAGCCAGCTTTGTGGCTGGGATCATGAATCAGTTAGGGACAAATTGCATTTGGGCAGGCAATCAACCTGGTGCATGAAAGACTTGTTTGGCTGATCATTAATAGGTTACAATCCTTATGTATATTGGCAACTTTATTATTTGTGCTGAAGTCTGAGATAAATGCAATGCTGTCATGAAATCTACTTAACAGTCAGGTGGATGATAGACCGGAAGAAGATCAAGCAAGGAAGTTGAAGAGGTGGCAAGGGAAGTGATTCAGTTTCATTGATGGCGTGATTATGAGTGTATTATAAAGTGAGAGGATTTCTGGCAACAATAGCGACTCCTCCCCTCCTTTCTCACCTGGATGGTCAGTACGGGTTACGTAGTAATCATTTGGGGTTTATTCCATATTGCATCAAGTGACAATTCCTTTAACCAAGCCTGTGTTACGCAGAGAATGGAAACAAATCCTAATTTGTGTCTATAATTTGTGTGCTTGAGTAAGGAGTGAGTATTAATCAGTCTGATAGTGAGGGTGGGGTGATGATCAATGTTAACGCATCATCAAAGAATCTATTATAAGTGAGAGAGATCTTTGGAGCTTTGAAACAGCTTACTCTCTGGTTTGAAACTGGACATTTTCTGTGGTTAAAGCATGTAGAATTCTAAGGAAAACTTCTGTTCAAGATGATTTTGTAAGTATAGGACCTGGCTCTTCAACTGATCCGGAGCTAAAATACCTTTGCTTGAAATTCTTTATTGTGTGGACAGGTCTCTATTGACAAACTCCCATTTAGAGGTCTGTTGGCCTAAATCCTTTTATACTGAATTGTTGATTATATACAAAGTACCTCCATGGCCTGGCAGTGTATTGTTGACTGCAGAATCAGGGTATTAGGGCAGAGCAAAGATGTGCTTGTCTGTAGCAGGGGTGCTGTATGTACAATAACAGTGCCATCAAGGCAGCTGAAGTGCCTGCCTATACAATCAACACAACAGCGCATTGCAGGTGTGTTCTTGACAACAGCAGAAAGCGCCATTGGCCACAGCAGGTATAGTGACTCAAGACGCAGCATGACAGGGACTGGTAAGTGTTTGCATCAATAAATCACAAGTGGCACAATCTAGCCAAATTTGTAGTAGCACCTGATCACAGGACCAGGACCCAGGAGCAACCCACGCAGGTAAGAGTGGTTGGGCGGGGTTGGGGGGCGGGGACTCGACAGATGACAATGAGGGAAAATGTATTATTTTTTAAATTTTCTTTGGTCGTCATCTGTCGAGTCCCCCCCACCCTGCCTCACCACCCTTACCTGCATGGGCCGGTCCTGCCAGGACCACTAGAGGTTGGCAAGGGTGGGTCCTATTTATAGCAACAGAAGTGCCAGAGTGTCAAAGGGGAAAGGAGCATGCCATGCTTAATGGGGGGGAGGGGGGGGTGCGGTGGAATGTGTTTAATTTGCTCATGAGGCTTCATACACAAAGGAGCAGTTCCTTTTTTCAAACAGCATATCATTTTATTTGCATTACCTATAACATGTTAATTATCTTCAATAATATTGGAAACTGTACTACATAGCAACAATGTAATTCAATCATTTAGTGTTCACGGGGTTAAATGCAGAAAATAGATTGCAATGCAATTGTCACAAAATAATGTATGTACATGGGTGACAAATCTTTTGCTTATGACTCATTTTAGATAAGTATTAACGTTTAATCATGTAAAACTGATCAATGCACTTTTCTGCAGTATGTATGCTGCATTCATAGACATCTAGACGGAAACATGATTTTGTATCAACCTTAATTCATCTCTCCTGTATTAAAAGTATAGAAAACGGTATGAATATGCAGTGTGTTATGTTACTTTGTATTTACTAAACCTCACGAAGCCACACAAATCGACTTTGTGTGACTTAGGAAATGCCTAAAAGGATTTTGCATCAAGGCTGTGCCAGAAAAGTGATGCATAATCTTAGTAAATCTGTGCTTCGTATTTATCTTACCTGTGCATTGTTTACACAAAGCAATCCCGTTTTTCGGAACTTGTTTTGCACTGCAGCAAGTATTTATTTATTACAGAAACCAGTGTTTGAGCGTGAGCATCAAACCTACTGGCTTTACCAATGCTTGATTTTTGATTGGTGGTCACACGCTCAAATGTAATTTCTTTAATTTGACTTTATCCTTTTCATTTTTTATTCTTCTACCTCAATCCAATCTTAAAAAATTCTTGGTTATTTGAAATATATAAAATACCTGACACCTTCTTCACCTTTTTTACCTGCTTCTTCGGTGCTCTATAGGAACCTGCCCTTCCCTAGGACTGCAGAGATGGACTCTCTGGTACCTGTTAATGTGTCACAGTTACCTTCTCAGCCACAGAACCAATGGCAAGAGCAGGACACTAGTCGGGGGCACACGCAGGTGAATGGCGTCCACCCGCTATTTTCACAGAGTGAACGCCGTCCACCCTGCCAAGCATTTGGGCCCCACTGAATAATGTGCTGAACTCGTCCTGGTGTAATTTCCAAACACCCGGACACTTTCAGCAGCGCTGCACGTTGTCTGCTTTCCATCTGCAACAAGCAACAGTGTGCAGGTGAGGGGAGGGAGGGACGGGGCGTGGCTTTTCTATTTAAGACTCCTGCAGGGGCCATAACAAAGGCCGAATTTGTGGGGTCATCAGGCCTCTTTTTGTGAGTCTCTTGGTAGGGAGCAGCAAGAAGCCGCATACCTAGATACAAATAAAGAGGAGGGGAAACAGAGGTTAGCCCTTCACACATACTTAAGAAAAGCAGCTTTTCACTTTGTTCAGTCCCGGTTTAGGAGATATGCCTGCACTGTAAGAATGTCAGATGTGTTGGTCTTCCCCAGTATTTACACACAGCAAATTGCATTTTTAGCACCTTAGCAGCTATGGAATGTCCAGCTCCAGTGCTGAACGTTCCATTGCGCAGGTGCAGTTGGAATGTCCAACGGCCGACGGCAGCACTCCCGAGGTAGTGGTACCGTCGGCCGTTGGAATAGGCGCACCACTTAAGGTGATATAGAGCTTAGTACACCGGAGGAGGCGTTGAAATAACTTAAGTACCAATATTTTTTCTTGTACAGCCCTACTCAATACACCACAGGTTGTCAGAGCGCTTTACATCAACACGTTCATATTACATGTACAATACATTATATAAGTTTGTAAATGAATACACAGGATGTGTTACATCACCTGCCTCTTCAGAAGGATGAGGGCATTAGAACTGTGTACCACTTTGGAATTCGAATGTCTTCAGTGATCTGTTCATAACTGCTGTGAGGTTTACATGTACTGACTCATAATTCTAATTTACATGTCGATCTTGCAGTTTATTTTGGTGAGGCCAGGTTTCAGGAGTCGAGTCAGTGTGCTGCAGAGATACAGCTCAATGGCGCTTCCTGCTTGCCTGGCACCCACGGCCATCAGTAAAATGCTTTCAGTCTCTGGAGCCAGGGCTAATGTTTCAAACAAGGTCCAGTCCAAATACAAAATCACATGACCCACGGAGGAGGCATCATAAAAAGGTAACCACCGAAGAGTTTCACTGATATCAAATTTTACCTGGAGTTGATATCCATTTTTAAGCCTTAAATTCTAGAGCGTTGACGGTCATCCATGACTGGATCTTCTACAATTTGAGTTCCAATGTATCTACTGGAAGAAGATTCTGCTGAGAGGCTTGTGTGTGCCGAGTATCACCAGCATTGGTCATACGTCAGTCAGGAAGTACCCTTTTTTACCAAAGGATCCTAATTATAGGTAGAGTCTAATCCCCTGGACCATGAAGCCATGGGATATTGGTGAGCATCCAGATGTGTTATCAAGTCTAACGATCAGAGCTGGCATGAGGTGAACAGTGGGGATGAATTCGGGAGAAATAAAGCATTTATCAGAATTGTGAGCATCATGTAGTTTAGCACTGCCTGTCTCAATGTAGAAACTTTCTTTTGTGCGATCATTTAAATCAAGCAGGTGTGAATTTGTATAATCTCACTTCTCTTTGTTCATGAATCAGTGTTGTGCCACACAATGCAATACTTAGGGGCAGATTTACAAGCCCCATGTGCCACCAGTACGTCACTTTTTGTGGCGTGCTGGAGGCTAATTTCACTTCTCCATATTTACAAGGAGAGGAAAAGTCACACACCCTGTATGACTTTTCCTCTCCTTTTAAATATGGCCCCTTCAAAAGCAGCACTCTGCATGGAAGGGGTGTTCCATTGGTGTTGTTGTTCACACGCATCACTCTTGGAACGAGACACATTTCCAGATCCAAAATGTTAATTTCTTTTTATTTAGTATGAAAGATGAAGTCACCTAAGTATTGCTTTCTATACCTCTTAAACTTCCTTGAATGCACGCACCTTCATAACAGATTCACATTTTTTTCCAGTTCAATGATGCTCTACTTTTCAGCCCCAGAAGGATCAAAGGCAGACTTAGGCCTGCTGCATGCTGGCGTGAAACAGGTTAATCATGCTCTGAGCGCAGGTGCCTGCAGCAGACATATTACCCATGAACTAATCTTGCTATTGTATGAGCATTAAGTTCCCAGAAGTGACTAGAAGCGATCTAGTTTCCAGAGAAGCTCCCATGACAGGTGAATGATTAGGACACCCCCCTCTTGGTCGGCCTAGAATATTCATGATGATATTAGGCTTCTCCAGTTCGCACTGGGTCAAGCTGGAGCAATATGTTGTACAGAATACAGCCCTCTGCCTCCCCCATCTTAAATGCGGTCAAGTGAGTTTCCTACTACCTACAAAGTTTCATGGCAGGGCGGGACAAAGGGCAATGTGCTTAATTTGAGCCGGTGGTTTCCAGTGTTGGGCACCAGAACTTAATTGTGTCAGCACTGGTATCTATGACAGTATGCCACATGGTGGCACTGTTTTTTTAATTCAGAGATGAGCACAACTGTTGTATTAATTCAATCGATATTCATTAAGAACGACTAATTCCTACTGCCAAAGCATGTCTTTTAACTTTGGGGTCCTGAAAATGTCAGAATTGTCGCACTTGCAGGAGTGTGACTTGTTGGTTATGCTGTTATTGTAATTGACAGCAACAATGGGCAGTGCGAGCAGAAGAGGACTGCTGACTAGAGCCCTGGCGCTTATTTTGTTTACAAATGAAGCACTGGAGGACATTCTCTAACCCGGTGTCCCCCAAGGCTCCTCTCCAGGACGAGATAGCACAGTGCACTAATCAGGACGAGCCTGCAGAGTTAGCCTACGCTGCCTCAGAGCGGGCTGCTAATTTACCCACCATCATTCCCCTCACGCCTCCACAGCCTGCAAGGCCCTTCCCAATTTCACCTGATTAAAGTTAGAAGTGATGAGTGCGGTGCAGCGCGTCACCGTGCCATCGCCCCCATGGGACCCTAAGCCGCAGAGCTCTCCTCTGTGAGTTACTCCTGTATTTCCTGTCATGACGTCTTTACAGACCAGTTTGTATTCCTGTTGGTCGGATGCAGGGGCAAAGAGTACAAGACATTGTGCTACCCGAGGTAGGGTGTCCATAATTTTAAAGCCAAAATCGGGACATTTCACGAAAATAGAAGAACGACTGCAATTTTACTTCAAGCGAACGCACAGAATGACGCGCTCTTCAGCAAGTAACTACAGAACAGGCAGTACGAATATACATAAAATAATTTTTTTAACCCAGTGACTTGCTTGTTAATTAAATTCATTTCTTGAAACACTTGCTTACAATCCCTCCTTTATAAAACATGAAAAAGCATCCACCAAAGTTTTCAGTCAAACTTCTTTAAGAACTGGGACATGAGGTAAATTTCCTGAAATCTGCCGGAACAGCTGGTGGAAACCTGGGGCCGTCCTGGCCTGGTCACCCTAACCGGAGGATCCTCCTGCAGCCCATGGCTAGTGCCATCTTTTCGGCATGGCAGTGGTGATGGGGAAAAAGCCTCAATCGTCCCTTATTCATATCTATTTATGCCAGTGGGACCAGAAAAGACTCAGCGGATGTGACGTAAGCGTATGTTTGTGTTTCTGTATGTAAGAGAGTATCTACCTTATTTATAAGTTCAGGTTTTACCTAAGGGTGTAATTAGTTGCAGAGTCGACTGACATACAGCGTACATTTTTTCTAGGCCTGAGCAAAATATTAACTACTTAGGAGTAATCTGAGTAATTTTGATAATTTCACATTACTCTTTTAATGCGAAATTATCATTAATGACATGATTACGCCTGTTGGCATCATAAGGAGTAGTTTGGCACAACAATCTCAATTAATTATGTGCAATTAAGCTACAATTTGCACAAATTACGCCCACCCACAATTTTTTCTTTTAAAGTTTGCAAGCTTTATGAAGACAAAGTGCAAGGGGCCTCATTTATGAGGCTGTGCGTCACTTTTACGCCTCCGGTGCGTCACCTTTTGTGACGCACCAGTGATGTAAAAAATGTGCTTTGTTGCGCCATATTTAAAAAGTGACGCATCTAGGTAGATGCGTCACTTTTTAAACCCCTGCGCCACATTATACCTGCGCCAGGTATAATGTATGCAAGGGGGGCGTATTTACGCAAGGAAGGGTCATAGAAGTGACGCAGTTAAATCTATGAGATTTCACTGCGTCACTTTTAGGACACTGTTGCGTCAAAATCTTGCGCCTGCATCACAGCAGGCGTAAGACTGACGCAGGCCGTATTGCTGGAGTTGCGTCACTTTTGTGACACACTCCAGCAATGCGTCACTTTTGCGCTTACAGATACGTCAGAAATACTGACGTATCTGTAACTTCTTGCGACATGATGCGTCATACATTAAATATGATGCACCAGGAATGTCGCAAGGAGTGCGCACTGAGAAGTGACGCATCGCTGCTTTCACGCAGCGATGTGTCATTTCTCATAAATGAGGCCCGAGAAGTTTTGAAAAAAGAGGCACATTTTTGAGTGCTTTGGCTGCAGTGCTGGAAATAGGAGAGAAAAAAAAACAGTGCGATCCTTTAAACTGGGGGTCAAGTCACGGCAAGAGAAAGAGAGCTGTGTCACAAGGTGCAGTTATGAAAAGTGGAGTCTGACAGTTAATGTATACTTATTTTTGAAAGCCTTTGTAACAAAGAAATTGGTAACAAGGATAAATGTGACAGTAAATCTGTTGTGTCATACTTAATTAGCCACAAAGAGGCTGCATTTTAAAATAACTTACAGGGTTAAGGCACTTGCTGCAAAGATGTTTGTGTGCCCAGCAGATTTTAGGAGATAACAATAAGGGGGATATTCACAAGGACTCAACTCCAAATTATCCCCACTGTAACTCATCAAAAGTCGAGCTAGATTTTACACCCCATTCACAAGCTGGTGAAAACTGCAGACACCCCCTGTATTCCCACAATAACTGCCCCAAAGTTTATCTCCACGGTGGACATCCCCAACTAACCCTAATTAGATGCAGAGTAGGCGTTCCCGTGCAAAACCACACAAAAAAACCACAACACCACTTTCACAACGAACTGCCAGATATGCGATGCAAAACCAAAACAGGCAAGAACTGCAGTAGCAGCAGGGAATTAACACCTGCTCATTGCTGGTGTAAAGCAAGACGGCAACATGCAGCATAAAAGGGAGCCCAGCAAAGAGCCACACCTGAAGACCCACAGATGCCATTAAGTCAATGACCATGCCCGCGGATACCCATGAGGGCCACAACACCCAACCGCAACCACCCTAGGCCCGCCACCACCCTGAGGACCCGTCCCGCCCCACCCACCCCGGGGAACACCACAGAGGCAGTGTACACAAGACAGCGAACCCGCCTGAAACGCACCTGCCGCCCACCGTCATGTAGCTCACAACACTGCCAATGGGCACGCAGCACAACTGCATTCAACATCACACACAACATGCCAACTGACCAGACACAACAACACATCTCCATTGGGAATCCAGACTTGCCATGCCCACAACCCAGCCACGGCATGGCACCACAGATACACAATAGCAGGAGGTGAGGAGAGGCATGGAGCAGGCATGTGCGAGAGCGGCAAGTGACTGAGGAATGTGAAGCTACCCAATGCCGGGTGTGGCGTGGAGGTACTGGACAGACCACAGAGTGCAAACCACGGATATGGCCATATGGGAAGCAACTTCTGGTGCATGAAATGTAGTGGCCAGTAGATGCTACCATGTCCCCAGAGGCTGTGGGTCAGAGCACGGAAATATCGCACATTACATCCCCCCCTGCGTACATGTGAGTAGTTGGGTGGACCTGCTTACGCCAGGCCTGCGTAGTGGTGTGAATAAAAAGCCTGTCACACTGGACTTGTTTCTCATTTGGAATGGACCGCACATCATCCAGGGCGGCGCCTATCAGCCCGCCACGAGTCCTGTCCCAAGTGCGGCGGGGCCTGCGTCCCTGAGCGCCTGCTGCACCCCGGGCTGCTTGTCCCCAGACCCGTCATGCCTGCCCCAGCGCACCAACGAGACTCCGCTCACCTGCCTACACCAGTGTGTGTTAAAGAGGGCCTACCACATGCCGGTACAAGCTCCAAGCACCAGTCCCGCGGCCTTTGCTTCGGCCCAGTAGGTCCCACATGTGGAACTGTGTCCTAAGTCCTGAATGGAGGTGACCCCCAAGTCCATGCCAGTGGCCACAGCACCAGACCCCCTTCGATCAGGAGGCATAATTCTATATGGCAGGCCGGCCACACGAGGTGCCACTAACCCTGTTCAACGCCAGCTGGCCACACGCAGTGCCACTAACCCTGTTCAACGCTAGCCGGCCACACAGGAATGAGGGCTCAAGCCTACTCTGTGGACCAGTTGGTCCCACATCCAGCACTTAGTCGCAAATCATGAACAGCAGAGAGCACACCAGTGAATGCACGGAGAGGAGTAAGAGGAAGATGCGGCTCAGTCTGGACTAAAGCCGGATCAGAGTCATGGAGGTGTTCAAACACTATCATCGACTGACCTGGTGCCATCAGCCCTGTTCATCGCAAGTTCGCGTCCTATGGTGCCACTGACCCTGAAGTACGCAGGCCGGTGGGGCCATCCAACCGAAGCCAGTGACACTCAGTTAATGGCCCGTGCTGACCGCTGCATCAGGCCTACCCTGCGGTCCAGTAGGTCAGACATGTGGAACTGTGTCTTGGGTAAGATGTGGAGGAGTCCACACCATTGGAAACTCCTCATCGAAGGCGGCATCCCCTAACAACACTGGTGCCACTAACTCTGTGCGCAATGAGTCTTGAGCACTATCTGGTTGGACCTTGGTGTCCATGGCCTGGTGGTTTCCTGCATCTTCATCAGGCTGGACCGGACTTGGTGCCCGACATGTGTCTGTTCCATTCATCACCACCATAGTGACTGTTTGAGCGTGCTCCTGCACTCTGCATTATGCCCTGGGGCTACACCTTCCACTGTCCACTGGGACACCCAGCGACACGCTCCTTTTACACCTAAGGAAACCTGCTCTACACTCATGACCCTGCCCCAGTGCCCCGCAAGTCAGCGACCCATGGCGGTAGGCCCGTGCAGGCCGCTGTGCATCTGGGGCCACTAACTCTGTGCATCACAAATCATGGGGCCTTTAATTTTGAATGGTTGTCTCCTTTGCGACGTACACTGTTGTCAATGCCTGACTGCACCAGGCAGCCCTTGCCGGCTGGTGTGCACATGCCCCTTACACATCCAACACAGGTGTTACTCAGTATGTGTGCCTGCTAATGAATGTGGCCTTGCGCATGTGCCACATGCTCGGACACATGCTCGGATCCAGTCATGTGGACCTGTACCACGCATGTCTGCTGCATGTACTGGGGGCACTGAAGTTGGCCATCTTGCGGATCAGTTACCGACTGAGCTTCTGCATCGCAGACATTACCTGCGTTCAGCCTATTTTGCATTGTGGCTCATGCATATTTGAGTGGGCCATGGATATCCATGGATGTCTGCCTCTCCAACGTAACTGTAGGAGACCTGGATTACGATGTGTGTGTGCACCCCCTATTGGCCCACAACCAGGAGTATCACTATGATGCCCGTTTGTGGCATGCATGGATGTTTGGCATGCAGGCTGGACTCTGGACTTCGGATATTGCACGAGTCCTCATGTGCACTGAGCACATTGAGACACTACCCAATTGGGCATTGGTGCACATTGGGGCCAGTGGTTGGAGTCAGCACATTTGTCAGGCTCAGTTGATGAATTATGTCGACGATATGTCAGATGTGGTGGACCACGATCGCTTATTGGAGATGTTGTCCTACGCAGCTGCAGTCACGCTCATAGACGAGTGACAAGGTACCTGCAGCCACAACTGGATGTGCCCATTGCACATGTCCCAACGACTGTTTGCATGTTGTGAATCTATTTACATGTCCCAAGGCAACAGTGAACCTGGCTGAATTGGTCTGGACTCATGATCCATGCGCAGACAACCGACACAGGTTGGCACTGACATGTGTTGGTGATGGACTCCCCCGAGGGGGACATGGGCGTTTTCCTACGTTCCTTATCCAGACATGCTGCTGCATTGGTCTGCATATCGTGATACTTCTCTTTGGCGTACTGACACGCACTTGATGATAAAGTTTCTGCTCTTTCATTTGTCTCCGACTGTGTTGTGCCTTGATTTGTATCCCAATGTATGTGTCACAAACTCTCTGGCTTCCTGCCATACGTGCATTGCTACCCCATTGTCAAGTCCCTGTTTCGTGCTTAGCCAGTTGCGTGTGGCCGTTTACCGGCACCAGGCAGGTACACTTGTGTCCTGTGTTTGGTTGTGAAAATGTTGGTGTTTATGCCACATTGTGTTCGAGGTTGGGGTGCTCTGCTTCCTATATGTGTTGGCTGCATTGTGTGTGAGATGTCCCTTCAGCTCTGATTTGGCTCACCCTTCTCTCTTTCAGGCAGTGTGGTTTTCACATCTGTGCTTGTTCAGTGGTGTGATGTTGCCGGGTTGTGTGACTTGTGCTCTTGGTTGATGTTGTTACTCTTGGGCATGGTTTGTCTGCAGTGGTGCTGTGCTTAATTGTGCATGTGTGCTATTTTGCCCATCTTCCCCAATCCCCAGGTCCCTTCTGGTTCCTCTCCCTGTTGCTGTTGTGTTTGTTTTGGGCAGTTTCCAGTCCCTGAGTCCTGCCACCGTCTCCAGACTGATGTGGTGGACACCATTTCCACCATATCATCCAGTTCCTGCTGTAGCGCTGGCCTCCCACCTCCGATTTGCATTGCTGCCTTCTTGTTGTTGGTGTGTTTCTGATTGTTTGTGCGTTTCGCATCATTCCAGATGTTCTGGTTTTCTTCCATTGTCCACCTCCACTCTCTGGCTGCATTCACCTTGTCCATGATGGCCTGCCATGTACACTGTTCTGTTGCCAATGGGGCTTGTAGGGTTGTATTCTGGCTTGGGTTGCCTCCATTGTGCTTGGCTGTTGTTTTCTGTTTGGATTGTCTCTTTTTTCAGGCTTTTGTTGTGCTTATTCCCACCTGCTGTGTGTGTCGCGGGCTTGGCCGTGCATATCCCTGCTTTCCTCATTGCGAATGGGCTCTTCGCCCATTTTATGGTTGTCGTGGTTTGTGTTTTTATCTCCGTCAAGGTGTTTGTATCACAGACATGGGCCACAGTTTAGGCAGGCTATCGCATGATACCGCCTTGTTGTTATTTCCACGTTAACACGCAGTTATTTTCCCACGATCGGCTGCGATGTGTAAAGATGTGTTCGCTGTTTTTGGTGATGTTTAGCACAAGTTCTTGTGAATATACCCCCAACTTTGGTGCTTAATTCACTAGCTAGTGAGAATCGTGTTTCGCTTAGTCATCTTATCATAAAGTAGCATAGATGGTTAATGTGCCTGCTGCAAAGCACAAAGTGCAACATGCAGTTCACAGATTTGTGTTTTATGCAGATCGCTCAGTGGGTTACTGCCTTCTTCACAAGGACTCTTTTGTTACTTGAATTTCATAAGTTACAATTCTTTTCATATAGCACTGTGCGCTATGAACCTGTATCAAGGAGCAGCACATAAACAGCAAGGCTTAGATTTAGAACCTCACTTGTTTTATCATTCTTTTGTTATTTTTCAAGGTTTATAAAAAGGACGGCTTTCGGTAGTACTGAATCTTATTAGTAGAAATATCTCAAACACTGCATTATGATTTAAACCCTGACTTGTTTCTTCAGGTCAAGCACTCTTAACATGTTATTTCTATCAGTTTGAATGATGTTTGACTCCTACTTCTTGTAACTTCTTTGTTATATGTAACATTTACTGCACATTCATTTACATTCTTGTATGACTCGTTGCGTCTGTATAAAATGTGTGTGTAGTGTAAAGCAGTCTGACATCATCCATTTGGATGAGGATCTCTATGGAACAAAATGAAACAAGCACAGGCATAGCCAATAGGTCTCACATTTGGGGCCTTATAAGTATTTAGTTATGCAGCACAATATCCTGCGTGCAACAACATCAACTGTTGCATGGCTAAACACTTATAAGGTCCCAAAGGCAAGACCTATTGGCTATGCCAATGATTGTTGTTAATTAGTGCTTCTGTAATCTTTGCATAGAAGTGCAATAGGAAAATTGGATGGAAGTTGGCAAAATTGTTGAGCTCGATCATTGGTGTTTTTGAATAGCGGGGTGGATGAGTATGGCAGCTTTCCAGTTAAGGAGTACTATAAATGAGGAAAGTGTGGAGTTAAATAAAGTAGTCGAAAAAAGGAGTAATGGTGTTGCTGATTTTTTTTGTTGGTGTACTGAAAAGACATCCAGAAGCAGAAGTTAAGGAACCTGAGATGTTGACCATCTGATCAATCGACAATGGTGCAAATAAGGTCTAGGATCGAACGTTGGATTCTCTGGTATAGGTCTCTTTTCCAAGTGTATTTGCAAAAAGTTGCTATCCAAACTAGTGATTTTGTTGTGAAGGAAATCAGACAAACTCATAGTTCTTGAGAAGGTGTAATAAGATTAACACCAGAACATGGACAGACCATCTTTTTTTATAAATTGTTTACACTTTTTTGTTTGAATTTTTAGGTTTCGCCTGGGCCGGAGCACTAGCTCCGCCCAGGAGAAATCTTATGTTCCTACAGTGTGGGGCTTAGTCCCGCCTCTGCTTCCATTGGCTAGCTCCATAAATGGAGGCTAGCCATTGGAAGCCAGATCTGTCCGTCAAGGCCGGACCAGATTCGGGGGCATTTCCGTGATTTTTTCCCTCTCCACCCTTTTTGCATCGTCATCGGGCGGTGGGCGGAGTTTCGTTTTTTTTTTAGGTGTTTGTTTTTGTCATTCCATGCCGACCACGGCCGCCGGAGGAAGTCCAGGTGAGTGCCCGTTCCCGCCCCCCCTCCCGCTGACCGTGTGCTGTTCCCGCCCCCCCTGTCCGTTTCTGCCCTCCCTCCAGCTGTCCGTCCCCCCCTCCCGCTGTCCGTGTGCCCGTAGGTGCTTGTTTTTATTTCATTTCGCCACCGCCAAAGCTTGTTTCCAGAGCTGCCCAGGCTGAAGCCCGGCCCTGCCCTTCCCACACGATTCCCTTTAATTACTCGCTGTTCCCGCCCCCCCTCCCGCTGTCCGTGTCTTCCCCCCTCCCGCTCTCCGTCCCCACTCCCGCTGTCCGTGTTCCCGTAGGTGCTTGTTTTTATTTAATTTCGCCACCGCCAATGCTTGTTTCTAGAGCTGCCCACGCTGAAGCCCGGCCCTGCCCTTCCCACACGTTTCCCTTTAAGTACTCACTGTTCCCTCCCCCCCTGTCCGTGTCCGCCCCCTCCCGCTGTCCGCGTCCACCCCCCTCCCGCTGTCCGTGTCCGCCCCCCTCCCGCTGTCCGTCCCCCCTCCCGCTGTCCGTGTGCCCGTAGGTGCTTGTTTTTATTTCATTTCGCCACCGCCAATGCTTGTTTCCATAGCTGCCCATGCTGAAGCCCGGCCCTGCCATTCCCACACGTTTCCCTTTAAGTACTCGCTGTTCCTGCCCCCCCTGTCCGTGTCCGCCCCCCCGCTGTCCGTGTCCACCCCCCCTCCCGCTGTCCGTCCCCCCTCCCGCTGTCCGTGTGCCCGTAGGTGCTTGTTTTTATTTCATTTCGCCACCGCCAATGCTTGTTTCCAGAGCTGCCCACGCTGAAGCCCGGCCCTGCCCTTCCCACATGTTTCCCTTTAAGTACTCGCTGTTCCCGCCCCCCTGTCCGTGCCCGCCCCCCCTCCCGCTGTCCGTGTCCGCCCCCCCTCCCGCTGTCCGTGTCCGCCCCCCCTCTCGCTGTCCGTCCCCCCTCCCGCTGTCTGTGTGCCCGTAGGTGCTTGTTTTTATTTCATTTCGCCACCGCCAATGCTTGTTTCCAGAGCTGCCCACGCTGAAGCCCGGCCCTGCCCTTCCCACACGTTTCCCTTTAAGTATTCGTTTTGTTTTTCGTTTTAGCTGAACTGACGACTGGCGCTTACCACAATCTGATTACAGGGCCTGGCATTGGGGTCTGGCAGAGAGGACGGCTGCGGGGCTCTGCTACTGTTCCCATGCTCCCCTGCTGCCCGCTGCCTGGTGCAGCACAGAAGGCACCTTATTTTCTGAAGTGCAGTCACAACACACACGGAGTGCAGTCTCTGCTTCGGGTAGCCTGCAGGGAAGACAGCACCTCGCAGCACAGGTACTGAAGTATTTGGATAACACACTAACACTCTGATGAGCTCCGTATATTGGTAGAGATATTTGAAGTTACCACGCGAACAACTGCAAAGCTTTGTGAAGTTAGCAGATTAACATCGACATTACTGGCCTGGCAAACGTGTAATTCAGTTCATTCGAGTGCAGCCTGAAGCACAAAGGTCTGGAGTATGAGGACAGTCAAATCCAGCCCACCACCCCTTGACCATCGCATACAGGAGAGTCACTCGAGTGTTCTTCAGTCCTTGCTGGTGCCTAATATTTTATGAAAAGGTGAATTGCCCACTTACTGTTTTCACCCATACTAAAAGTCGGGGGTCCTCGTCGTTAGATTCCTCTCTGTGCGCACCCTGAGAGATCCCTGTGAGTCTCTGCTATAGTGGTCTCCATACTGGGGGGCGTGTCCACTCTGGGGGTCTCAGTCATGACAAGAACACGTGCAGCATGGGCAGCCCGTCTGCTGATGAACCAAACCCCTGCTGCTCTTTACACTGCGAGTGGTATAGTTGAACCGTACTTTTAGACAAATGGTCATTTACTGGAGGCCCCACGTCCCAAATAAATGCATTTTATATTTGTTTAGTTAATACCTTATGCTGGTGCAGCTCTCCATGTAGAATATTTAAGATAGTCACAATACAATGACCTTACCCCAAGCAATAATGGACAACAAAGAAATTAACAGATATTTAAAAACGGATATCAATTTCATCAAACTGGAAGCTGCCAACAAATTCCAGCATGGCTTCACTTGTTGGGTAGAAAGTCTCTTCCCTTAAAACAACTAGTAGAAGCAGTTGTTTCTTCTTTACGAAACTACAAAAATAATCACTTCAGCAGTCTCTGTATAGAAATAAAATTTACGAATCTCAGGGACAGCATGGGTCTATGGTCGTTTATTTACGTTCTTTTTTCGGAATCTGTGTTTCCGAGGTTATTAGCCTTTCCTGTACTCTTCCCCCGCCCTTGTGCTCCGCCCAGCGGCCGGGTTTTGCTCCGCCGTCCAGCCGGGCACAGCCAGCCACTCTTCCCCCGCCCTTGTGCTGTGCCCAGTGGCCGGGCTTTGCTCCGTCGTCCGGCTGGACACAGACTGGCGTTTTTACCTCCTTGATTCACGGACCGGAGCTGTCTCCCGTTTGGTGAATCCTTTCCCATTGGCAGTGGTACAGATCCAGAGGTGATCTTGCGTGGACCAGAGGTGGTGTGTTTTCAGGACGCTACTACATAGAATCACGGTAACAGCGTATTACGCTGCCTTAACTTACCTTATGTTGGGGAGATTATTGGGACATATGACTAATATTACCAATTATATGTAGATGACCAGAGCAGACAGCAAGATAGAGACCCACACTTCTCTGCCCTCTGTCTCTACAATTGCAATCTGCCTGCTTTTCCTCTCTCACCCTCTTTGGTTATTTTACTTCGTCCTTGCCTTCTCTTTATTGCCTTTTTCTCTCCCACTCCTTCTTTTCCCTCTTTGTTTGCCTGCAGTCATTCTGTTCTCTTCTCTCTCCTGCCTCCCCGGTATACAACGTTTACAACGCGTGCGGTACAACGAAGTACCATTACCACGCAGTTATAACAACGAAAGTTGTTACAACGAATTGCGCTGGGTGGCGCTCAAGGATAATAAATCCTTTAATTTACTATCCCAACACCTTCCCTACTATCCACGGGGACTGGTGTTGGAATAGTAAATTATATTTTTTAAATTTGCGCCCCCCCAACGCAAGTCGTTGTAACGACTTGCGTTGTTACAACCGCGTTGTAATGGTACTTCGTTGTACCGCGCGCGTGGTAGTGGCATACATCCGCCTCCCCTCTCGTGCTTTTCTTTGCCTCCTACTTTATTCCTCTCTTTCTCCCTCTCTCACTGCCTTGAAGGGCCCTACTTGACACACGGCTCTGACGGTTGCAACACACAAAACCTCCCCCTTTCAGTGGAAAAGACTAAGGTTTTGTTCCTGAAGCAGAAGGGGGGTCTCAAATCTGTGATGTCGCTTTTATTTTTTGCAAGCTTAAGATAGTCAGCGGGGTGGGGTGACGCCGGCCTCCTAAAAACGGGCCCTGAAATGATAGCTCTGTTCTGTGGTCGAGGCCTCCTGATTTGCATGAAAACGCCTTGTGGGTTTAAATGAGTGTCTGGGCTCGCGGCCTCAGCCCTGGAAACCCCACAGTGCACGTACATCTTGTAAGGAGAGATTAAGCTAATGGCAATGTAAATGACAATGCCATTTATTTATCTGTTTTCAAAACTAACACATAAATACACATTTTGCCATTTACAATGCCAATAGCTCAAACTTTTCCAAGGCGAAACCATTGCATTGTAAATGCTTGTTTTTGTTTGAAATGCACTCAGAAAAATAACCGGTTTTATTCTTTTAAAGCAGTTTGTAGCAGTGGTATAGTTCATCTTTATTCAGCCCGACCTTTTGGATAGAAAGTTTTTTCTCAATTTTCTCTGAATTGTTTTACAAATCTGTTGGGACGATTTAAGTGCTTCAATGTACCAGAGAGCTGTTGGTGAACTTTGCAGTGGAATAATCTGTTTTAAGAATTAAATATAGATTTAGCCATTCATTTACTACTCAAGAGCTGGAGTGGGGGATCCTGCAAATGACAGCAAAGGTCTAAAAGTGCTCATTTGGCACAGTTTGGACCCAAAATGAGCACCAGTATGATAAGTATTAGGAAATGGAGTGCACACACGCGCTCCTGCCGCCATTTCTGTAATGCAGAATAACAAGGCTGCAAACGAAGTGACCCGTGTGCACTAAAAGAAAGTACAATTGACTGTTGTGCACATATGGGTGAGGTGGTGTGAGGGAAAGAGAGAACAAGATTGTGTGTGTCGACCATCACACGTATCTTTGTAGTTCACTGTTGTGCAGAAAGTAAGAGGAACTCGGAGTGTGATATACACTCAGTTGTACATTTATGAGTGTACAACAAACACTCACAAACTCTCTGAACTTGTGTGTCCATGCCCAGAATCTTCACTTAGGCTATTTAGTTAGAGCAAAGTCTACTCAGAGCCTGTGTGGATTGGATCACTCTGTACAGCAAGCAGGTCGCGAAGGGTGTGCGGATCACACTGTACACAATCTCTCCATCTCTGTATGCACCGGTTTTGACAAGACTTGCTCCAGGGAATTTGAGAATCTGTCCAGTTTCGGGCACTCAGACTTGACATACTGACACAATATGCAAGTTTTATACACCCACTTGTTAGTCCAATGCGTAGAGAGACGCTGGCAGGGAGGGATAGAGACTTGGAGGAGGAACGGGTTGTGCCACAGGGAATGAAAGACAGTGTCAAGCAAGCGACAGAGACTTACGGAGAGAAGGAGATGGATGAATGCAGAGATTAGGAGGAAATCTGAGGGCAGGTTACAAAAAGACGGATGAAAGTATGGAGAGGTATGGAAACATAAGGGGTTTATGGGTGCAAAGCAATCATTTAAAAGAAGTGCTTGTGCCTCGCGCTAAAAGTAAAAAAAAAATCAGTGCAGCGCACGCGTGCGCTTCGGAGAGCAGTCTGCTCTTTTTCAAAGCACATACTCGTGCTTGTGGCCTGCGCACTCCCGAAAGGTGTATTCCGCCACAAGCACGAGTATGTGCTTTGAAAAAGAGCTGAACGACGGCTAAAGGTCTACTAAGCAGCGCGTGTACGCTAGTCGAGACCTAATAAGAAATATACCATTGAGTACTATTTAAATAGTTATTAGTGTAGATACTCATAAAGAAAGATAGATATGGCACTCTTACGGTTTATGTATATCTATTACATACAGATGTTTAACAATGGCAAAAACCTGCCTCTAATTTATAGTTTCACTTTAGAAGTTGTGAAGTGATAACTTTTCGAAGACAGAACGCAGAAGATTACATTAACCCATTCCGTGCACACGTCGGCCAACGGCCATCGCGAGCACTACCTCACTAGTGCTTTGCACGTCCGTTGGCCGACGCAGCCACGCCCACTGTTTAAAACTTCCATACCGCGGCGGAATTTGCGCCGCGGTTAAGGAGTTAATCAAGGCTTTGTTCAGCAGGTCACACCAACCCCTGGTATCTTCCTGAATCCTGGCAACTGTCTGCTTCACAACTTCTCAGAATCCACTCACACCGGATTCCAGAAGTTGAAGCCTCCAGACTTCCTGTAAACAGCATCACAGTACCAGGGTGAAAATACACAATATAGAACATTACACAATGCAGAAACCAGCCTTCAATTTTTAGCTTCACTTTTAATGCTTTAACCGGGGCGGTTTTTCCGCTGCGGTGCGGGAGTTCTATTGAGTGGGCGGGGCTCCGTCGATTGCAGTACCCGCGAGGTAGTGCTCCCGTTGGCCAGCAGCCGACAGGAGCATGGAAGGGGTTAAAGTTGAGAAGTGAAAACAAGGAATTTGACTTTGTTTACCTCCATTACATTGACATCTAGGCATTAGACTCCACATAGCTCCCAGCGAGGATGAGAGTCCGACAAAAGGAGGGTTGATGGGTCATTAAGTGAGACCTATCTTGATGTGGAAATAAGAAACCCCTCCTCCCATGAAGGTTGCTGCTCTCAACAGACACAATATGTGGGTGCTGCTGAATGTGTCCGGTGTCCGGTGTCAGCAACATAACCAAGATAAATTCATCATATCTTAATTAGGACAGCCTGGATGCTGGATCCAGTTCAATAATGGCTGCTTGAGCAAGGATCTGGATTGCCACACACCCTTTGTCTTCACTGCAGGAGTGGGAAACTTCAATCTGGTGAGAGGCAGTCGGTGGGATGGTGAGTCTTGAATGTCACCTCCATCTGCTGCTCAGCACCCTCACCTTGCTGGGTCCTGCCACTTCTGGAACTGTCATCTTATAAGCATCACCATCCCACACTGCCACTGGAGCAATTCCCCGTGCAGTACCCTTCTATAGTGCCTGCACTGACTTTTAAAACAAGCATTGGAAATGCAATAGGTCTCGCAGCATTAGAGTTAGTGCTTTTAGAATTGTTTATGGGTTTTTTTTGTAAATCTTTAGCATTTTTGTTTCCTGTAGCCAATGCTAAAGAATTACAAATAAAAAAAGCCATAAACAATTCTAAAAGCTCTAACTCAAATGCTCCGAGACCTATTGCACTGTGTGAGGGTGAGGGGTTGAGGGTGAGTGAGGGTGAGGGTGGGTGAGGGTGAGTGAGGGTGAGTGAGGGTGAGTGAGGGGTTGAGGGTGAGTGAGGGGTTGAGGGTGAGTGAGGGGTTGAGGGTGAGTGAGGGGTTGAGGGTGAGTGAGAGTGAGGGTGAGTGAGGGTGAGGGTGAGTGAGGGTGAGTGTGAGTTAGGGTGAGGGGTTGAGGGTGGGTGAGGGTGAGGGTGAGGGGTTGAGGGTGAGTGAGGATGAGTGAGGGTGAGTGAGGGGTTGAGGGTGAGTGAGGGTGAGTGAGGGTGAGTGAGGGTGAGTGAGGGTGAGTGAGGGTGAGTGAGGGTGAGTGAGAGTGAGTGAGAGTGAGGGTGAGTGAGGGTGAGTGAGGGGTTGAGGGTGAGTGAGGGTGAGGGGTTGAGGGTGAGGGGTTGAGGGTGAGGGGTTGAGTGTGAGGGGTTGAGGGTGAGGGGTTGAGGGTGAGTGAGGGTGAGTGAGTGAGGGTGAGGGGTTGAGGGTGAGTGAGTGAGGGTGAGGGGTTGAGGGTGAGTGAGGGTGAGGGGTTGAGGGTGAGGGGGTGAGGGGTTGAGGGTGAGGGGTTGAGGGTGAGGGCGAGTGAGGGTGAGGGGGTGAGGGGTTGAGGGGGTGAGGGTGAGGGGTTGAGGGTGAGTGAGTGAGGGTGAGTGAGGGTGAGTGAGGGTGAGGGTGGTGGCCCGATGGGAGAGAGCAGCCAGGATGGGAGAGAGTGTGAGAGAAATGGCAGGATGAGAGAGAGATGGCAGGATGGGAGAGAGAGATGTCAGGAAGGGAGAGAGATGGCAGGATGGGAGAGAGAGATGGCCGGATGGGAGAGAGTGTGAGAGAAATGTCAGGATGTGAGAGAGATGTCAGGATGTGAGAGAGATGGCAGGATAGGAGGATAGGCGAGAGGGCGTCAGGCAGACAGAGAGAGAGAGTGGGAGGAGCAGTGACTCTGTTACAGACAGATCGAGGGAAGAAGGGAGAGAGGTGAGGGGAGGGAGAAACGGCGGCCGCGATTACTGACACTTCAGGAGAGAGGGCGCGTGAGGAGAGCTGAGAGTGACAATGTCAACAAAGGACGGGAGGGCATGAAGAAAGGAGACCCCCTTGCAGAGGTGACGGGCAGAGAAGAAGAGACAGCGACTGGTGAAGGGTCATAGACAGAGGGCAATGGGAGAGAAAGGCGACATTGGCAGGGAGAGAGAGCAGTGATGGAAACACAGTTCATTAGACAGGAAGCGTAAACGGTGTGAGGCTGGAGGGGGTACCAGGTGCGGCCCCCGCTCGGGGAGACGAGGTGGAAACAGAGAGAAGCGCTCCACAGCCAGAGGCAAAAGACGGGGTCCGGGCACAGGCGAGGAACGAGGGCACATTGGGTACAGGCAGCATTCATAACAGGGCGCGCTGGTGAGCGCCAAGCCTTCCTGCCCCCCAGGCCTGGAGAACAGACAGCAAGGCCCAGCTGCAGCCGCCCTGGCCTCCCGCCAGCCCCAGGAGATCAGCCGCCTGCAGGAGGAGTGATTCACCGCGGCGGCACAACGGAGCCTGTGTGCAGAGGCAGCGGCGGGCCGAGGGCCTGCTTGTTTTGGAACAGACGTATTGCATTGAAAAAATAAAGTTTACGAGGGCTTGAACCGGAGCTCAGCGACCGCTGCTCTATTTTAAGAAGCGTCTCGCGCTGTCACATAGACGCAGGCAGCGCGAGGCGCGTCTTTGCTCGCTGAAATGGTTTGCGAGATGTTTGTCACGAGCAAATGTAGCGCCTTGAAATAATAACGGGGCACTGCGCAGAAATATTGTGTAAATCAGTGTGCATAAAAAAGGTGGCGTTCTGAATTGAAAATGTACATACTGGCTGGTTTGTCACTCCTTGATTCTGGTGGTGAAAACCCTAACAAGACGAAGAGAGCGAGAGTGAGCTGGCCCTGGAAACGCCTCCCCTCCCTGCTGTTTGTTTCAACAGAAAGAAGAGAGGAAGCAGCGCTGCTTGCCAGCACAGCCGCCCATAGGCAACAAGACGGAGGGAAGAGAGGGGAGGGGGGAGGAGAAATGCGACAAGGCGGGAAGGGGAGGGGGCGGAGCGGGTAAAATAAACAAGACGGAGGGAAGAGAGGGGAGGGGGGAGGAGAAATGCGACACGGCGGGAAGGGGAGGGGGCGGAGCGGGTAAACAAAGACGGACGTGCACGCGCTTTTAAGCTCAATGCGCATGCGCATTGAGCTTAAAAGTCACGGGCACTGCAAGGAATCGCCACGATTCCTTGCAGTGTGGATAAAGAGTGGATAAGTCCCAATACTCTCGCCTTGCTCGATGCGCATGCGCATCGACAGGCGAGACCTAAAAACTACTGTTCTCCTCCATGGAGGCAGTACGCTGTGTGGCACTCTGTCAACACTGCCATCTTCAGAACAGCAATTATCATCTCATGATTTAATTAGTGCTCTGTGTAACTGCAGGACTCACCCCCAATGTCATCCACTCACTCCAGCCCTCTCCACGCCGTGGTTTTGTGCTGCAAGAGGATTGCATGTTGCAAGTACGTTCCAAGGATTGCTTTCCACAGGATGTCTCATCGATGGGAAATTCTGCAGCAGGAAACCCAGATTTAAAGCGACCGACCAAGCTTAACTTCACCTCAGTCAAAGTCATGTGACTTTGGGAAACTTTGTCCAACTTTGTCGAGGGAGATGTTCCCACATTCAACCAACTTTGGGGATAAAAGATTTTGCTCCTTCGAGTTATACACGAAGGTACTTTCCCTATCAGTATTACGGTTTTCATAACATAAACCTCCAAATTGGGGCCTCATTTCCTTTATTTTGATGCTTTTCATCAAAATAAAAGGGCATGAATGTACTGTATTTGAAAAATGCGGCTCATTCACGTCCTTTTCCCCTGTACTTGTGGATTGTATGACGTTAAAACGCATTCCGTCGCAACGCATGCCTTTACCAAGCATGCGTTACAACGCAAATGCCGTTACCACTCATAACCTTTTCCACAAAAATGCCTTGACCACACATATCTTTACAACGATTTTCGTTGTAAAACCATGCATGATAATGGCATTTTCTTGGTAAAGGTTATCTCCGATCCCTGCCCCAATTCCTTTAACTGCTCTCCTGCGCCCCCCCCTCTTCAGCTCTCTTTTTTTTTATAATACCCCTTCCCTGTAACCCTGTGCGCCCGCCCCCATTCCTTCTAAGAAATACCCCAGCCCGTAACAGTAAAAATCTTGCCCTGCCCGATTCTCCCACCCGCAAACCATTTTATCATTTTCCCCACTCCTGAACCTTAAATATGTACCCCTTCGTGACACAACCCCGTCATCCCTTAAATTATTATTTTCTTAAACTAAAATCCCCCTTGCTTCTCCACGTCTTCTCCTCTCCAAGCTCTTCCGATCTGCGTTGCACGTCGTAAAGAGGAAGCGGAAGTGTCTTTCTGTTTCCTCTAACAACGCCGATTGCCTCCACATTGCAACGTAAACAGTTTTGGGGTTTTGGGGATGGAGACCCCGCCCCAAGTCCCCTTTTTGAAATAACTGCTGTTTTTTTGGGGGGGGTTGACCCCCAAGCCCCCTTTTTTCACATAGCCTTTACCACACATCACTTTAACACGTATCTCTTAGTAAAGGTATGCGTGGTAAAGGCTATGCGTAGTAACCATGCATGCATTGTAATGCATGCGTAGTTATGGTTATGCGTGGAAACGGCGGTGTTGTAGGGCCTGTTTCCCATACTGGTGCACAAACTGAAGCTGTGCGCCAAAGCAGACCCCCTTGTGTCTTGTTGCAAGAGTGCCTGAATTGAGAGGATGATTGTTTTTTGCATTAAGGGACACCTTGCTGAACAAAAACAGTAATCAATGTAATTTTCCTCTTTCTTTCCATGCTGCAGAAAGCAGCCTGTATAGAAAGAGGAAAAAATGAGGAGACATAAAAGTATTTCTCCTTGTTGCACAACTCCTATGCCTCCCCTGTGGAGGCATAGGATTCTAACGCATTTCCAGCTTTACAAAACGTTGTGAATCTGGATATGTGTCAGGTTCCATGGCTGTTGCTTTGGAACACCATCAGCAACACCCATGAAACGTCCCTTTAATACAGAGTAATGCATGAAAGGGGCCCATATTTACAAGGCCATGAAAAGTCACACAGGGTGAATTTACATGGCCAGCTCTTGCACTGCTGGTGTGTTTAAAAAAGTGAAGCACTAGACTTGTAAATGAAGCCCTTAAAGTTTTGGTAAAATACATGTAAAATAATGTAACATTGTAATGATTTAGTTATTATGTATTTTTATGCATATATTTATCTATGGTTTGCAGTAGCCTTTTTCAAGCAGAAACTACTTGCTTTGTTTACTTAAAGTAATGTGTTATTACTTAATTACTTTATTTCAACAGAATTTTAAAAATGAGCATTAGTACCAAGATTGCACATTTGGCAACAGTGCAACAGTTTTAAATGTGGTCACATGACTGAATTTTTTTGTGTGTGTATGCATATGTGTACACATTTGTTTCGCAGTGAGTGGTGATCATGTTTGTGAGTCTCTTGTGTGTTAAGTATGCAAGTGAGCATATACAGTTATTTGTCAGTGTCAAACATATAGGCAGAACAAAGACTATATTGACAACATTATTGCAGGCTGGAAATAGTCCCAAGTTCCCCTAGAAAGGGGCTTATTCAAAAACTGCATTTTGTAGTATGTTTAGTAGTACAACAGTAGTACTTTGAAACTACTACAAAATGCTATTCACAAACCCACAAGTGTAAATCTTTACCTCTCCTATCCTTTCTGTGGGGGGAACTGCACACATGGATGTTTATTGCTTAAAACAAAGAACGGGATGGACCGTGGGGGATGTTGTCTGGTAAACGGTAAGCGGTAAATAGTTTAAAATATCAATACAGATGTATATTTTATTAGGATAGGGAACAATCCAACTGTTGCTCCTCGTGATTCTAATTTGAAGTCTACATCTTCAACATGTGTCTGATGCTCCGCACCATCTGGTATGTAATAAATCACACAGTTTAACTTGCAGAGTAAACCTTACACAGCAGATTGACTGAATTTGAGTTACATATTACAAATTGATGGTCCTCTAGGCCATATTTTAACTTGTACCTTAGCTGAAACTGGGTTTGTACTTTGCTGATTTGAAATACTACTTGGACTTATTTTCAAGAGTGGGATAGGTGTAGTACATCCACTGTTCTAACAGAAGAGCGAGTAGCTCTAATATTGATCAAGAATAATACAGGTGGCCATTTTGCCTCCCGTATGTTGATGGTCCACTCTGGTCTACCTCTAGAACCATGCCAAGCACACAATCCTCTGCCCCTCTCGGGCACCATCAGTTACAATGGGACTGTTGGCAATTATCAGTACTAATGAAAGGGTTCCGCTTAACCTTTGGGTTTGGATTTGAATTGTACCTCAAAATTGTCACCAATATTTTGCACAACGTAAAATTGCAACCAGCAACTTTGACTGCCAACAAATCACTTAGACATACATGCATCAAGCTAAAAGCCAATCGCAAAGGGGCAGAATCTCAGAATCTGCCCCTTTGCGACCAATATTTTTGCATTTGGGATGCATCATCCCAAATGCAATAAGAAATCGCAAAATTGTGATTACTCAAATTGCTATTGCAATGCATTAAAGTTAAAAAAAATAGCTATTTCGCTAATAGGGGTCGCAAATTACCATGAAGTTGAACTTCATGCACACAAACATGCCCTTAGGGCATGTGTGTGTGCAAGATGTACCCATATGCAGTTTCAGGGGTGCAACAGGGTGTCCTTTTGACACCCTGGCACCCTAGAAATTGCAATCTCAATTTTCGATTCTCTAATTGAGAATCGCAAATTGAGATTGTCTTCCCATTCATTCCTATGGGCCTCTAGGCCCATAGGAATGAATGGGGAGGTATTCCTTAATTGCGACCCGCAATTTGAGAGTAGCAACTAAGGAATTTTAAGAAATCGCTATTTTTTAGTGATTTCTTCATGCATAGCATTTCGCTATTCCTTATTAGCGAATCCTTATTTTTTGCTAATAAGTATTCGCAATACGGATGCTTGATGCATCTGGGGGTTACTGCTTTATATGAGAATCAATCTCTGGATGCAAACCAAAAACGAACTGTGACAAGAATCCTCTAAGATTTTTCCTTTCAGGATTTTCAATGTCATTTTGGTCTCTGAAAACTTGCATCAAACTTTCATAATAAGCATACACAGACTCTTGAGAGTTGTGGGTAGTTCTGGTTATCTTGAGCCAATCAACCTCTATCTGCCGAACTTTCATTTTCATATGAGAAATCACCTGGTTAAACTTGCCCATAATAGTATATGAAGGATCATTAATTCTAGTATCTCTCTGCAGTTCAGCATTTGGCCTATTATTATTATTATTATTATTATTATTTATTTTTATAGAGCGCATAGTCACCCTGAAGTATCCCAGCGCTGGAGACCCTAACTCTACAGTACAGCGGGCCAGGGGCAAAACGGGGGGAGGGGAAAAAAAAGGGGGGCTGGGGGGAGGGGAGCAAGATTCAGGATGAGGGGGAGATATTAAAAACTAGGGAAAAAGATGAGTTTTAAGCTGCTTTCTAAAACGTAGGTATTGAGTTTCACGACGCAAATTGCGGGGGAGCGAATTCCAGAGGCGGGCCGCTTGGACTGAAAAACGTCTTCCTCCTGATCGGACTTTCCTGAATCTGGGGGTGATTATGAGATTTTCTGTATCTGAACGGAGGGATCTTGTAGCTCTATAGGGGCCTATCTACTGCCACCTTGCATTCTTCGCACAAACCTTTTAGGGATTACAATATTAAAGAAAGTATTAAAGTCCTCCCAAAGCACTTCTGGAATCTTCACAATTCAGTCCACTGCAGTATACCATTGGCTTGTAGTCTCCTGCGCCTTTAGAAAATGATTTGTGAATATGAAAAGATCACCACGACTCCAGAGCTTGTGATCATACCCACCTCCATGCGCATCCCTCAACAGATACTCTCTGACCACCTTATCACTCAAACTTACTTCCACTTCAGCCTCATCTGCCAGCTCTTTCTTTTTCTGTTTCCTTTCCTTTCATGACCATGAGTCCTTGTGCTTTTGGGCTATCCCTTACTTTCTGATGCATTCCACTAGCTCCTAACAGGCATCTTATACTGGTTTATAACTTTCTTTTTTCAAAGAAGAATAAATAGTACAAAGTATAACCACAGATAACCTCCATGTGAAATGGCAAAAGCACAACCAAAAGACCACATGGCAAAGAATAAAAGGCAAAAACCACTGTCAAGCATGTGCAACTAGGGATGAGGTGGAGGAGGCTAGTCAATGGGACCAGAAAAAGTGATGGGCCAGGGGCAGTAGGGAGATGGGTAGGACCACAGGACCCACGACTCCCAGCTATGAAAAAGTGGTTGCAAGGCTGGATTGCAGAGGAGGTGGAAGGATGAGTTAGAAGGGAATACGGGGAAGGATTCCAAACACGACCCTCAGAGGGCTCGTATGTGACAAAAGGAGAGAGAGGGAGAGTAATCCCCAGCGGGGAGGGGGCGAATAGGGAATGAAGTAAGGGAGACAGAGACCAGGGAGCTCTAGCTCTTTCCAAGGATGGGCAGTGACTGGACCACCTGTAGCTCTCACAAGGGGGACCACCGGATGGGCAGGAGCGGCATGGTGGTCCGAGGAACAGTCCCCTTCTTGACCCAGGAGGAGGCAGGCCAGGAGTATGGGCAAATGCATATGGAGTATGGAAATTAAATGCCATGTAAGAAATAGGGGGAAGTATAATGGGATTTCTGAAAATCAGGGCTTAGTAAGGAAAGGCATCCACGGGTTGAGCAATCTGTCATAATGTCCATAAGGAGGGCAATCATTCATTCATTGTAAGCAGCCTGAAGTATCTCACACAACCAATTTGCCGGGGTCGGGCAGGTATACGTCCGCCAATGGTGAAGGATGCAGATCTTGGTCACGGCCAGTTCAGTAGCCAACTAGCAGGATTGTTGATGGCAAAGTTGTGCAGAAGAAAAGTCTGGGCCTTCAATGCCCCAGTAAGAGGACCCATTTGCCTGACAGTGTCGGTAATAGAGGACCCATAGGATGACACAGTGAGGCAGTCCCAGAGAAAGTGGACAATGTCTCCATCTAGAGACTCACACCTCCAGCAAGTGATGTACGGAAGGAAGGAGGATCCACAGAGTCAAAATAGGGACCAGTGCCGGCAGTGTAGCACCTTGAAGCAGCTGAACTTGAGGCGGGCTTCTATGAGATATTGGTTATGATCCACAAGTAGATCAGCTCAGTTATTGTTCAGAGTATTGGAGCCCTAATCCACCAATCCCGGAGGAGCAACCACAGGAACAGAATAGATTCATGCTACCAAGACTTGGTACAGACCACCTAACTTTTCATCCCTATCCCTCCGGACTCACCACAGAATATGTGATAAAAGTGTAAGATGTGATGCTGAGGTGCGGTGGGGAACAAACCCAACCTGGTCCCTAGCTACAAAAGAGGGGATCACCAACACCTTGTTGAGGATCTTCATATCCACATTCATTCGCATAACATAACAGGTGTATTTGTAAAGTGCACGATTACCCGAAGGTGACCTGGCGCTGAATAACAGATGTTTATTGTTACCCACCTCAATGGTACTAATTTTATCAACCTCAAATGGATGAAAGGCTGAGCGAACCCGCCAGGATTTGAACCTGTGACCATGAGGTCAAACACAGGCCCCTACAATGGATGCATTAGTCCACTGAGCCACCAGACCCAGCATTAGCAAGATGAGGCGATAGCTGGAACAATGAAGCGATTCTTTGCCCAGCTTGGAGATTAGAGCGATGAACTTTCATTTAGCTTCTGAGTAGGTTTTGCATAGTAAGAAAGCTAATACATCTTATTTGTCCCTCTAGTACTCGAATGGCTAACCATCCAGTCCTGGGGCCTTACCATAGGGCAGGTCACCAATTGCTTCCAGAATTTCCTCACGGGAAAGCTTTGCCTCTAGGGCTAGCACTTGGTCTGCCATGAAGCATAGTTGTGCATTTCAGAACAGAAAGTCCTCAATGTCTGCAATGGTACACAAAGTCTCACAGGAATAAAGGGTCTCATAGTAGACTCGGAAAAACTACAATATGTCTAGTGGGTGAGTGAGGAGCTGCCCATCTACCGGCCTAAGAGCTGGTATAGTATGGGAGGCATTGTGTTGCCACAACATGAAGCGCCAGAAGATGACCAGCCTTCTTGCCGCGCTCATTGTGACGTTGTTTCAGGAGAAAGAGTTTTGTCTTCACTCAGCAGTTGTACAGATGATTGTTCTTATATTTGGCCAGAAGCAGGGCATGGAGGATGGACTAAGAGGGAAAGCAGGAGTATTAAACAGTGAGAAAGGCAAGAGGTGCCGCTAGTGGAAGTTGCTGATGCGAAGCAATACGTTCCCTCTGGGTAGAGGTTTGCATTAGGTCCCCCTGGCATGTTACATTGCCAGCTGACCACAAGGTACTGAAAGAGATAATAGACCCCCCATTGTGGTAAATAAAAAGAGTAGGGGTGGCCGGAACTCATGGACTTGCACTCCACAGAATTCCACAGTGACATAAAAACTCTATGAGATTCCACAGTGTCCTGCGGACGGGTGGAAATTGGCACGTTGCACTGCTTTTTAGTGTCGGGTAGAGTTTGTTCCGCATTGCAAAATCAGAGCAAACAGCACTACATGTATTCCAGAACGCTCTGCTTGTTTGCTGCTGCTCAAGTGGATTTTCTACTTGAGCGGCAGCTTTCACAATATGAACGATCACGACCGCCTGCATTGAAAAAATCTTGCCAAGTGCCCTCCTAGTGACAGAAAATCATGTTACGGGATGCCAATTCTTGCTCGTGCTCTTCAACTTACCATTAGCGAGCCACATGTGAGAAAAAGCTCTTCCATGCAACGGCTGGTGGAATTTGGCCCTGTAACTCAGATTGGCCAAAACACCTCTATCCCACCAGCAGAGCGGATTTTATTGCCCACCCCTAGAAAAGAGCGGATGTAGGAGCGGAGTCCCTTCTTGTCCACTGGGCTCTTTAGTGAGAGAGATTGAGGTGCAGGTGAAATGCTCATAAGTCTAGACAGAGCTGGATTGTGTCATAGTCTAAAAACCCAGGGAAGGTAATATCCATATCCACCAGGTTACCAAGCAAGGCCATCCCGGTGAGAGACAAATTGATTCTGGGCCGGGTGCCATGTAATATGGAGGTGTGAGTGTAATCTCTTTCAGGTGGAAGAGCCTCCAGGCATTAAAAAGGGATAAATCTGATAATAGGTCACGTGGGCAATCGCTCTCTGTGGTGTTATGGTAAAGGGACATGCCAGATTTTTCCAGGAAGAGGTCAGTAACACTATTTCAGTCCCCTCCTAGGAGAAGCTTAGTGTGAGGGTTTTGCTAAAATATCTGAGACAGGGCAGCATAAGTGGCCTTCTTGGAGTAAACTGGGGCATAAAGGAGACAATCAGAAGAACCTGATCATAAAGAGAAAGTTTAACAAGCATGGCCATGTGATTTGGGCATGCTCCGTAGAAGTTCGTCTGGTAAATGCTTGGCCAGCAATATCACAACACCGCTCTTACAAAATATCTTGATGAAGGGAGTCTGTCCCTCCCCTGTTTGGATCTTACAGGCATGGTGTTTATGACCCATCCAGTTTCTGCAGTTTCTGGCTCTTTTCACTCAAATGTGTGTCTCTTGCAAAAGTGCAACACGAGGGTGTAAGGAACAGGTGTATTGAATCATCTTGTTCTTTGTTTAGTTGATGAGACTGCTCACATTCAGTGATATTACTGTCAAAAGACGTTGTGGGTGCTTGTACTCCATCTGGAGGGTAAATATAGTGGAGGAGAGGGGAAAACAGTGAAAAGGTAACAGAAGAAGAGGGAAGTGTGGGGGAAAGGGTGTAAACATCACTTCAAGGGGAGAGTAAGCAAACTTTAAATGACCTGGAGGGAGAGATCCTAAACTCCGGCATGCATGGAACGAGGTTCCCTGGTGGCGTATGTGAGATCTAGATGAGTGTGGAAGGGAAAGGAGGTGCCATTTAACACAGGCAGGACCTGGAATCTGGACCAACAACAGACAAGCAAGGCAGCAGGTATTTGGTGGGCAATGATCAATGACTCCTAGCTAGGCAGTGTGGGCCCATGGGTGAGGGCAATGTGTCCTGTGAGAGTGAAAAAGTGTAAAGAGACCTGACCTGTTGGGATATATGAGCGATGGGGTGGTCATCCAGAAGTGCGGCCAGTTTCAGAGGGGATTGGGACTTATCCCAGGTGTGAACACACTTGCGGTGGAGGTGTGTTTTGGGGCTCCCTAACCATTGTTTGGTAACTGCCTCTTGGGTAATTGCTCTTCAATGGGGGATACTGAAGGGACTACCGTCCGGTGCAATAAGTAGGACTCGGAGGAGACAGTGGGGGGGGTCTGGTCTATGTCTGTCAGCATGACCTTCTCTAGGAATCCCTATAGTTGATCGTCATGATCAAAAAACTCTGTCATTCAATTGTCATGGGTGATCAGCATGACCGCCTAGTCCAAATGTTCATACGAATTTGGGGCTGCTGGAGGCATGGACGTATTTGGAAAAAACATCAGCGGTTGGGCTGAATCTTTTGTGAAAATTCCTGGGACAGGTAGCTCTTGTATCTGTCATGCAGAAAGTAGCAGTGTTGCCAGGTCGCCTCTATCACTTGGTGAGCCTGTTGGTGATGTAAGAAGCAAGCAATGATCTGCCCCAAACCCTCCTTGGCTGCTGGACAATGAAGTCGTATTCTGGGCTCTCTGAAACTCCAATGGTGGACTAAAGGACAGACCAGTCAGAACAGGTAAGGGATGGGTTAAGAAGATAATAATAAAGTTCCCCTCCAGCTTTTCTGGCACCCTTGAGATCCACATATTATCCCAGCAGGATCAATCTTCCAGTTCTACCAGTTTGCGTTGAAGATGCCAGTGCTCTTGCTCCCAGTCAATGGATGCCACATTCTTCCACTCAATTTGATGGAGCCAGGATTCCATTGCAGTCAGCCTGGAACTGAATGAGGCCAAGACCTGGCAAATGCTCTGTCTGCCTACAGAGGTCTGGGAGGAAGTTTCCGCCACCTCCCAGAGCATACCCTTAAGTGTGCCCAGTTCTTCCTGCAAGAGGATCTTCAGAGCGGATTCTGCTGGGGGGCTCCATGTCTTTTCTGGACTTAGATGATTTCCCTGTCACTGCCGTGAAAAGGAGCTGCATGAAAAGGAGCTTTGACAGAAAGAATGGTCCGGCAGGATGGATCAGCGTGTAACACAGGCAGATTGTGCCCAGTCATTTGGTCGTTTAGTTGAAATGTCAGGCAGGCAATCCAGAGCCCAGCTGTAAGTAACAATGAAGGAGCTGGGGAACCAGAAGTCGAGGCAGATATAAATCTCCACTGATTGTGTCAGGTGAGTAAGGCCGGCATGGCCCTGGGGCTGAAAGACCCATATGTAGCTACCTAAAAGAAAGTTAGTAAGCCCCTGTATCCCTTATCGTACAAGTTTATGCTGTAAACCCAGGATGTGCAAGATCGGCAGTTACACGAGCAAGGGGAAGCACACTTTCAAAAGTTCTTCACCTCATACCAGTGGGGGGAGGAGGATAAAAGAGCCATGCACCTCATTGGGCCATGTAATCCAAGCAAGTAAATATAGGTGAGGAAGGTGTGGGCAGACCCTAGCAGGAGTGGCCCGTTTATGGATGAGCAGTGGGGTGGTGGGGCAGGGTGGGGGGAACTCGACAGACGAGGATGAGGGAAAAATAAATAAATAAATAACTAGTCATCAAATCAATACATTTAAATACCATGGAGCAAATATGGATCCACAAGGAAGACAGAGAATGATTATGTTTCAAATTATTAAGGTTTATTGAGAGGTTAAAATGATTACACATTCAAAATCATCAAATTACTGTCAATCAATAATCAATTTATAAAGGCATTACTCAATAAGAAGTTCAAATCATTCAAGGTCATATAAGTAAGAGCACACAATATTATAAAGTCACCTTAAAAGAAATAGTTTAGTAAAGCTGTTCTCCTGATAAATAGAGCAAGCTACTGTGCTCTAAGCTGTCTTGACAGTGGACAAAGCATGTCCAGAAAGGTTCTGCAAACAGTTTTAACTCTAGTTTACATTGCACTAGCTAAAATCATATTATTCTAACATTTGTTACACCAACACATGGTTCCCACAAAAAGTTCTAATCAGGTTACACCATAAAGATACAATCAAGAGCTCATTAGTTTCTTAAGATCCTTCACAAAACAGATTCTCTAAATGTACTTTAAAAGTACAGTTATGTGCAACAAACAGGTTACAATGGACCAGCCAGTAATCTTCTGGTGTTCCATAGGAGCTTCTTAGGGTATTCTGCATTTACCATAAAGGAAAGCGTTTCACATGAGAAAGAAAGCCAAAAGTGGTTGTTTGTTAATTGTGACTTCTGTGTCACATAGAAATAAATACAAATGCAACAGGATGGCTCCTAAACATTAGACATTTTAAAATGTTGGCCTACATTAGCTGTGTTAAATCTAAGAGTGTATAAAACACAGTAAGGAGCATTTGTGTGTTTTACATGTTAATCTCGATTTACTGCAGAAATGCAATGTGAAACAACCTGATGACAGGTGCGAGTGCGGAAATCTCATAAAAAGTTCCTAACTAGCTACACTTTAAGACTTACTAGGTAAAACTCCAATTTCCTCTCCTATTTGATTTTTGTTTGCTCGATGAATCTTTGCCGCTGTGTTAGAATGGTGTTACATCAAACAAATGATGGACGGAATGCTGACAATGCAAACATTCTGCCCCAGTCAAAAGATCTGGGTTAAATCTGTCGTTCTTTTGCCCACTATGCCACCCCAGTTTGGACCCAGCCATATGCAAATCAGTCTTGACCCTGTGCCCCATGGCAACAGCCCATACAGATCTTCCAGGCCAGGTCCTCCCTGGACTGGAAACAAGCATCCTAGGGCCGGTTTCAGGGTATGTCACCCTTCTTCTGCCTGGCTTGCTTGAATCCAGTGGCACAGTGAGCAAGGGACCTCCGTCTGGGCATACAAATCCTACAAAATAATTTGGTGATGTTAAATAAAAATTATCATGCACTAAAAACACTTTGCACCAGCACAACACTTGTAGTGACTGAGGCAGAGAGAGGAATAGAGATACACATATATCCTTTTATTGATAGGTAATTGTGTTGTATCCTTTTACTTGTAGATAGCTTGTTATTTGTATTAAGTATTATTAGGTATGTTTCAGTGCTCTGGTCCTGGGTGTTTTCATTCTGTCTCATGCAGTGGTGCTGAATTTCAGCATTCTGGACCCCCTGGGTGACTGATGGTCACTCCACGCTCCGCGAGCCCGTGATGTGGTGCTGATGTTGGTAGGATCCTTCATTTTATAAATGAATCATACGGAGAAAAAAATGTTGTGCAGCCAATATTTTGAGGCCTAAATATCAAAAACAAAAAGGAATACTTGACTTCACTTCGCATATACAGAACTTGAAGATGTGGCTTAATGGCTAGAACAGTCGACCTTGAATCTGGGGAACCAGGGAGCATATTATCAACCCTGTGCAAAAAATATCGCACAGCATTGATAACATGGAAAAATCTATCGCCGATTTCACATCGCCTGTTAGCGTATTCTCTTTTTTATTTTTTTTTATTTGAGCAAGTTCAAAAAAATATATAACGTACAATTTGTCGATAGAAGACGTATAAATACTTAAAAGTTATACATTGCAACCGTCATTACATTCAAAAATCAAATTTCGAATTTATATTCAAGTTTAAGTCTTGGTTAATCAAATAGAAAGAAGATGGTGGAGAAAAAAAAAGAGAAGTAGCATAAATAAGAATAATTATCAAATTCATATATCAAGTTGTTTTAGCAGCTTATAGATTTCTTTTATACTCATACCAGGCTGAGACAGGAACCCATATCTGAGCCCCAACAGTTCTAGATTTTTTTCCTCTGGTTTTGTAGATGGAGGTCTCCTGATGATATGTACCCAAAAATCTACTTAGCCACATTTGAAAAGTAGGAGCGTCTGGCTCTTTCCAACGAGTTGTTAAAATAATTCGAAGTACTGCTGTACCGAGAAATACTGATGTTGCTTCTTGCTTACTGTATCCAAGGGTGTCATCATAGCCCAGAACATATAGTGTTAACGATGTTCTTAACTCATGCCCAAAAATTTCTGCCCAAAAGTCAGAGATCTTTCTTTTAATTGCTTCTAACTTAGAGCAGTCAGCCAACATATGGATAAGATTAGCTGGGCCAAGAGCACATCTTGGTCATTGATCATTTGGCCTTTTACCCCAGGTAAACAATTTTGCTGGGGTATAATAAAGATCATAAATTGTTTTATAAGTTTGGGCCTTTAGGTTAGGTGCTAAAAACAATTTAGAAGATAACATCAAAGACATGTCAACATCGGTATTTGGGTTATCTAATTTTATAGCCCAACTACTTTCAACATGTTCTAAGTCGTCAGGGTGGTTATTCATCAATAATTTGTAGATGTTTCTTATCCTGGTAGAACGCTTAGCTATTAATTCTAAAAAGGGAATGTCTTTTATTTCTATTCTAGGTATAAGTTGTCTAATGATCATACAGACTTGAATATATTTTAAATAATCAGTACAGGGGATTGTGAATTTTTCCCGTAATTCTTCAAAGGATGGTATAGATTCTTTCCCAAGGAGAAAATCCCCCACTTTCACGTTCCCCAAGCTCTCCCATTTCCTAGAAATGTTGTCATTTAGTTGAATTGGTAAGATTGAGCTGTACCAGAGAGGAGTGTATTTAGTGTATTTTGGTATTTTCAGATGTTTGGTTGTGTATTTCCAGATTTTCCATGCATTGATAAGGATCTTAAATTTAGTCTTTTTGAAATATGAGGGTTCAATTTGCCTTAGCAGCAGTCCTATGGCTTTGTCCCCTAATAGTAGTTCATATATGGAAGGTATAGTATTATCTGGTATGGTGCATGGAATTGAATTAGTTTCAAAAAGGGGGTCCATTTGTTGGAGGAGAGTTGCCCATAAGTAAAATGTCAAATTTGGTAAAGCCAGCCCTCCTCTATGCTGCGGTAGAGTTAGCTTTGGCAAGGCTCTCCTTACTTTACCAAAGCTCCACATGAATTTTGACATGCAAGAATCAAGAATACTAATAATACCATCCTCAGCCAAGAATGGCATTGCTCGGAAAAAGTATAATATTTTTGGGAAAATGCTCATTTTAAGATAGTTGCCCCTGCCGATAATTGACAGGTGAAGATTGTTAACTCTGTTAAGGTCTTTTTTGATTTTTTTAATAAGTGGATTGTAATTGAGTTGGTTGATTTTGTTTACTTTAGGAGAGATGGATACACCTAAGTATACCGCACTATTAACTCTATATGTACTTTCAAAATTGTATTTTCGGTACATATGACCAGTGTCTTGCCTCTATTTAGGGAATAGCCTGAATAGGAGCCAAAGGAACGGGTAATTAATTCAATCTCCTGGATTGCCTCTGTGGGTTTAGGTGTTAATACCGCCATGTCATCGGCATATGCCAAAATTTTGGTATAAAAACTACCAACCATCACCGGCTCAATTAAAGGGGAATTGAGTAGCTTTAAAATAAGTGGGTCGATATAAAGAGCGAACAGGATAGGGGAGCACGGGCATCCCTGCCTCGTGCCCCTTTGAATGTTAATAACCTCCGTTTCGCTCCCCCCTACAGTAAGCTTAGCCTTCAGATCAACATATAATGTTTTGATAGATTTTACAAAAGCCGGTCCGAAGTTGTTTATTTGTAGTACTTCCCATAGGAACAACCATTATTCTCAACGCTAAAGCCAACAGGCGATGTGAAATTGTCGATAGGTCGCATTAGCGTGTGAAAACAAGCACTGTTTTCACGCGCTAATTTCTGCCTTGATAATATGGGGTGATGGATTCAGCTTTATGATCCACCCCCTCATGTTAACAATGCCTAACACGTACTGAAAGCAGGCGTTGGGAGACCTGCGATCGACACGTTTATCGCAGGTCTCCTTCTCCCAAGGCCTGCCTTGTGCATAGGGCAATCACACCTCCAACCACATTTTACATGTGGTTGGACGTGGGAACATCCACCCTGCATCTCATTAGCGTTATTCATCACCCCCAGCGTGGAGGCGATGAATAACGCATGAAATGCGTCGCTAACCGGAGTTAGCGACGCTTTGATAATAGGGCGATAATTAATTCATGCGTTAGCAACCGGAAAAGGTCGCTAACCCATGAATTAAGGCCCTTGATAATATGCCCCCAGGTTCGAGTCTGGTGGGAGGCTCAGACCTCCTGTGATTCTGGGCAAATCACTTAATCTCCCAATACCTTAAATAAATGTGTCAGTCTGTAATGCTATTGGTGGTCATATAAAGCGCTCTGATTTCAGGTCGAGTTCGCGCTATATAACTCTAAAAAAAGAAATCTATATAGAGAGAGAGGGATTTGAATTTTAAATCTAAACTTAGCTATATATACTTACCTTTACGATATTTTGCTTCTTGATATTTAGGCCTCGATATTTTGACTCCACAATATTTTTTTCCTTGATAAAAACATCTATGTTTGAAACTGTTGAATTTGTCCTGTGTTTTTCTTCCAACAGGCAAGATGGACTTCGAAGGAGCCCATTCTTCTTACACCTTCTCATCACCGGCGGAGGGTTCCAGCAGTAATGTCCAGAGTGTTTGCCACTCAAAAGTGGTTGTTCTCTTGCCAAAGCTGTGTCAGAGGTGCTGCTCAAGAGGTGATGCCTGGCCAGGTAAGTAGGTGATGCTGATCGTTTTTCCTGTGCGGTGCTGACAGATACACCAGCACGTCTGGCAACATCTGTGCACTGATAGCTACAGGCCCTGATGGGATTGGGGACTACTGTATTTCGAAGAAGGTTCTCCTCTTTAGCTGCTGTTTATCTAAGCTGGCTGGCATAGCTGATGGACAGACCTGCGCATGTTGAATGAATTATCAAGCCAGCGTTTTAGGTCACACAATGGAGTGACATCTTCATGTCATCTTCATTGTGCAATTACTTCACACGGTGCTCGGTGGCGGGAGCACCATGAACTCACTGGGGCGTCACTGTAACTGATGGATTCTAGCTGTGATTTTCCGTTTCGGTGAGCACACATATGTGTTTCAAGGTCTGCACTGTTTTTCATCTCCATGCCAGTTTCTCTGTCATGTTCTGAGATTTTACTAAGCAACGTTATAGATGTACTGACTCGCCATATTTTCAGCTGTTGTATTTTATTGTAATTGTGCGTGAATTCTGGGAACATGCAAAACGTTCGTTGCCATTACTTTCGCAGAACCCAAGCCAGCCGCCTGGCATTAAATGGAAACATTTGCTATGGCCTTTTCAAAATAATTTAGTAGCCAGTAGAATAATGCTTAACATAAAAAACGCTTTTATTTAACTTCCTGTGTTCTCAGTGATAAATATATTTTTATCATCTTCACAAAGGAGTTCCTGACTCAGCACAGTTTGGCACATGACAGGGGTGCAACAGCAGTCATCAACAGTATGGAGTTGTACTACTATCAAGAGCCAAGTGTTGATGCTAGGTTCCGCCTCATCCAATATTACATAACAAGGAGAGCCTAGATGACACCAGCCAAGATTAACTAATACTTCAATCGCAATGATGGCCAGTGTCCCAGATGCGGATTGGCGGTTGGGGACCTCCTGCACATGTTGTGGGTTTGCACTGTCAATTTGCCCTATTGGGGGGAGGTCACTAAGCAGTTAGCCCAGTGTACAGATCACACGCTGGATTAATGTCTTAACCGCAGCGTTTTTTCCGCCGCGGTGCGGGCGTTCTAAAGGGTGGGCAGGGCACAAGGGAGTTAGTGCTCCCGTCGGCAAACGGGAGCACGCAAGGGCTTAAACATGGGAGACCGACGTATTCTGGGGCTATACCAGAGGCCTAGGAAGTACAAAGTAACTACTTGCTTCATAGATCTGGGACTAATCGTAGTCAAAAAAGTTACTCACTAGGCGCTGGTAATCTTCGGATCCCCCAGCTGCTAAGGCTTGGTTTCAGTCACTCCTTTGCTGGGCACAGGCGGAAAGTGTAGCGCTTCAATGTGAATACACTATATGGATATGTAAGCTGCCACTGGCGGCAGAGTGGGATGCGATACAAACAGACTTCTGCACATCCTGTCAGGGATACTCCGAGCGACAGAGCACCTCATTAGAGCTAGAGGGAGCACAAGAACTAGAGACCAGTATACAGTGGGGAAGAAGTTGGCGTGGACATGGAGATTGGTAGGGGAGGTGTGCAGGGACCCGGATGCTGTGTACCCCTCACAAATATCCAAGCTGGAGCTGAATTATTCAAGAGGTAAAGAAGGTGTCATATACGTTTAATGCTCAATAAGGATGAGGCAGGGAAGGCAAAATGGAGTAGTGATTTATAAAGGTTTGCATGAGTCATTGTCTCACTTAGTGGAAACAATGTGATTATATATACCTATGTTATGGTGCATAATGTTAAAGTTTTGTCTATCCAGGCATTTCAAATATCCTAAGTACACAATCTATCAGTCTGCAAAGTTTAGCAAATGTAAGTTACTCGAGATTTTATGCATCAGGGTCAAAATGTACAAGCTTACTTATGTTATCTGATCTAATGCCTGTAATGTTATAAAGGAACAAACAAAAAGCTCAATAAAAAATGTAAACAAAAAAAAACAAGAGCGAAGTGTTGTTTTTCAAAAAAAGATACAAATTCTTCATTTAGCAATGGCCGATTAATGAATTAACTGACAGCTATGTGGCATCTCTTTCAATATTTGCAGTCACATGCCAATTCAAGCAGTACTGATCAGTGTTTTTATAACCAATTTATTATTAATTGCTAAAGTAAGATGTAGGAGTGTTTGTTTTATTGTTAATAATCATTCTATGCAGGCGATCATGAGTACTGCTAAAACCGTTGAACTTCATGTTAGCACTCAAGGAGTAAAAATCAAAGCTGCCCTGTCTCATAGTTACTGCTGTGTACAATGGAATACAAAATATATTACCACAAACACAGTTAAACTGGGTAGTTATTCTTTATTGATGCATAGATGCCTAGAGAAAATTCTTCTAGATGTCCAGCCTTAACTCAGTAAAATAATAAATGTAAAAACCGGTCAGTATGCCAGGTTGAAGATTTTCTGGAAGGCAGTAAAAGGTGAACAGTTTTCAGGTCAAAACAATTGTGTTTCCAGGTCAGAAAAAGTGCTCCTTCCTGTTGGGGTTAATATAAGTATGAGTAAGCCTGTATGTAGGGATGTAGGTTTCCTCTACAAATTAAAAACGGAGGGTTTAATAGATTTCCCGACCTCTGAGAGTGGTTTGAGCCTCCGAACATTCAGTAAGATGGTGACAAGAAGGAAGATTGTTAAGATTTAGATATCAGTCCCAAAATTAAGGTTGGGGAAAAGAATATAGGTAGTAAAAAAAAACATTGAAGTTAGGTATTGGATGTGGGAATATGGGTGAGACTGATGGGAAAAAGAGGACCTCTAGATCATATGCTGTGTCCAGCCAATCTGCTGGAGATATCTCTCTGGACATATTAGCTATACTGAAAAAGTGGCCTAGAAATTTGATGGGACTCATAATGGAGAGTGGCAGGAGTGCTTTGGTGAATGTATTATTCTGCATTGTTTGTTTGTAGGAAATGTTTTCCACAAAAAATGTGTGCCCCCTAAAGTATCCAGAGTATTAGCGCAAGCATTAACCTTGTTTTATGAGGTTCTGTGTTGTTTTGAATTTTGTTTGTGAGGAGAAATATGTGTTGTTTTCTTCTATTTATTAGGTAATGATGTTAAGTTTTATATTGTTAGGTCAAGCCTAGAATGTGCATGCTCTTTCTCTTTGAGCCACGTTGTATACACTTTGTGGGCTTATAGTCCATCCATTGCCTTTTTAGGTCTCGCCTGTCGATGCGCATGCGCATCGAGCAAGGCGAGAGTATTGGCACTTATCCGCTCTTTATCCACACTGCAAGGAATCGTGGCGATTCCTTGCAGTGCACGAGAAATTTAAGCTCAATGCGCATGCGCATTGAGCTTAAATGCACGTGCACATGCCCCCAGCCGCCTGCCTTGCCTACTCTCTCTCACAGCCTCCCCCAGCTCCGCCCCCTCACTACTTGATTGCACGTCCGCTAGGCCGTGCCTCCCCTACTCTCCTCCCCCCTCCTCCTCTCCTCCCCTGCCTGCCTGCCGCTAGGCTGTGCCTCCCCTACTCTCCTCCCCCCTCCTCCTCCTACTCTCCTCCCCTGCCTGCCTGCCGTGTCGCACCTCTCCCCTCTCCGCCCCCTCCCCTCTCCGCCCCCTCCCCTGCCCGCCCCCTCCCCTGCCCGCCGTGTTACGGTGAAAGGCTTGTTTTTTGTTTGTATAATTTAACCCGCTCCGCCCCCTCCCCTTCCCTCCGTGTCGCATTTCTCCTCCCCCCTCCCCTCTCTTCCGTCCGTCCGTCTTGTTTTCCTCTATTTGCTTTGCCGCAATCTTCGGGCGATTTGTATCGTTTGCTTGTATTTGTGCCTTTTCGTGTTATATTCCAAAAACAGCATCTAGATTTAGAAAGGGAGCGGTTCTTTCGGTCCGATTGTGTCTTGAGCTGCATGATAAACGCGTGGGCATTTTTCTGACAATGCAGCTTACCGCTTTATAATCATCTTGTGCTACGAAGCAGAATTTTAACCAAGCATAGAACCAGATTGCACTGCGAGCCGCTGAATTAAAGCCGAAAGGTAACTGGATGATTTGCTCATGTAAGGCACGGTGCAGACCGAGCGTGCTATTTTTAGCTATGTCAGATGCCAGGGCATGCTCGCTTTCCAAATGGAGGCAGCTGCATTTTCATGTGCTACTTCGAAACGAATATCCCATCGTGCCAAAAGCAGGCGCGTCGGACCTAAAATGTTTTCAGTGACAATCGGCTTTAATGCATCTAGAAACCCACGAGGTGGGCATTTTCTTCATTTAGCCTTCGTGTTTTTTTTTCTCACGAGAGAACTGACTACGACATTAGATAGCACAAAGCTTACATTTTACCTTGTGGTTCAAGGGGCTGTGTCGGCGATTTGTGCGTTTGCGTTGTGATTTTGGACCCGATTGTGGGGAGATGGTGGTTAAGATACGTTCCTATTTCTGGGCAGTGGCGGTTTCCCTGCGTGCTATGCATGGCGTGCTGCGAATACTGACACAGTAATGCGATAAAGTACATCGCGTGGAGTCCCTAAACAGCTTTGCTGGGCACCGCGCTGAAAATGTGAAACCCAGCCCTGTTGATTCTACAGTTGGTGTTGGGTTTTATGATCTAATTTGCAAAGTAGGTCTGTTTCCTACGTTGGAAAAATACCAGTAAATGAGCCAAACGTGTATTAACTCACTAGTAATTTGTCGATTTCACGAAAAGCTGCCATGTTTATACAATCTCGTAAACCCTTTGCGGACAGAAAAAGCTAAAGCAACCATCCATGGATGGCTGAATTGTATGCTTTATTCTGCTACATATTCACATTTGTTCATGGTCTGAGCTAACTTTTCTGCTCTGAGATCCTGCTACCACCGGCCGCTGGAGCTTTGAACGTGGTGGGACTTGGTACTAGCCCTGAACTCCGCCTAGTAATGGCAGCAAGCCCAAATTGCTCTCGTAAGAGGGGTTGGGAAAGGTTTGTCCCCTCCCCCTCCAACCTGTTCACACGAATGCTTGTAGGCTAGCCACCTCACGCCACAGTGTCTTTATTCTACCCTACGTGTAGGCTAGCCACCTCACGCCACAGTGTCTTTCTTGCTCTTTCGGCTTCATCTCAGACCCCGTTTTGTTTCCAGACATCCATGTCTCTCCGTCCTTTCTAATGCGCCTCGTGTCTCGATGTTCTCTGCCTCTCATGTCTCTCCCTGACCCAGTTTCCTTCGGATTTCTGTTGTTATGTCTGTTGTCTTTCTACTTCGTCCCATCCAGAGTGGTCGAGTTTCCTGGTGTACAAATCCTAGAATACAAAATAAACCAAGACTGGGTAAATTACTCACACATGAGCCTAGGAAATATGATGCTATTTAATTAACCCCACCTCTCTGCATTCCACGGGTCTCCTTTTAACACTTGTACCGTATTGTCGTCCGGCCCGTGTTTCCTACTGCTTGATCCAAATGTTCTGTCTCAAGATTACTAGAGAGCTCCGTGTGGACAGGAAACCATTATATCCAGCCCTGAGCGTAACCTGCACAAATCTAATTTATCATGTTCGTTATTCCAATCATAGTGGTTCTCAAGTAGACCCATGCCATGTGATGTGTCCAATCAGGTCTAACTCTTTTAGCAAACAGACGGGTGCATTGTGGGACTTGTAGTTTCGTGCCTAAGATTGTAACGGTAGTCCGAAAGATTACAACACGATGTCGGCTAAAAACAAAAGGTGTTTGAAACTGTCACGTGACATGAGAACACTTCGCAGCTATTCTTGGTGGCTGTTGGCGTCTTCACAGCCTTCGTGGTTCTAAACTAGCACCCCAAACTAACATTTCCACAGACATCACCTGCCATAGGAATAGCGGAAATGCATTACATAACGCAAGTATGAAGATGCATTTCTGTTTTGCAATCTAATCAAGTTGCACTTGCAGAGTATGCCTGGAACTAGCTGACACACGCTCATTCCTCGATCTTGTTTAAAGGTGGAGGGTAGGGGTGACTGTACTCCTCAGCAGGATGCTTCCAATGGGAGCAGACCTTTTCCGGAGCAAACAGCCCGGTACTCGGATATTATGAGTGCCAGAACTTCATTATTTCTATTTCAAACACGGGTTTTGAAAGGCAGCAATCTTAGCATGGCCTTCACTCTCTAGAGCAATTTGATGATGCTAGGGTCTCCACGGGCCACTCTGCAGATGCCCAGGGTACACCGAGTCAGCTGCGTTTTAGAGCCAACTTGCTTAAAATGAAAAAGATCAAACTTGAAGCCTTTTTATGCAAAGTGAATTAGTAATATATATATTACGTCTGGATCAAAAAAAACGAAAGCACATGGCATCAGCTGCTAAGTGACATGCAGATTTCCCCTCTTCGAAATCGCCTATGGGGAGGCAACTCCCGTTCTACCCTCTCTGTAACTCACCCCCAAACCCCGTACCTCACACAATTACAGGTCTTCCCGGGGTGGTGGTTGATACCCTCTGATCGGTCGTCAGCGCTTTAACCCTCTGAGCTAGCTTTATTAATCCAGCTATCAGCAAACAACAAATTGCACATTCATGAACTGTACATATATTGTGGGAGTAACCCAACATCATTTCTTGGCCTTTCATCATGTATAATTTACGTGTAATCTGGGGTCATTTGAGCACGAACACTAGTACAGATGAGTGGAAATAAATAAAAAAGCCCTCTGCTTGCATGCTACTTTCGCGGCTCCTTTGATGTGCGTCCATTTGCCACCAGCCACTTAGCCACTTAGCCAATTTGTGTGCAGGCGCCGCCTCTGCTGGCGCGCGCCGCCTCTGCTGCCAGGCTTCAGTACACCAGGCTGCACACCCCTCACCCCCCAGTCACTTCATCCGCGCCCACTTCAAACGCGCTCTGCAGGTCATAAACAGGACCATCTGCTCCACTCCCAGCACTGCATGACCATCTTCAAAGCAAGCTTGTAACACGAGCTGCCCTCAGACGTTCCAAGACACACACTTTTAATGCTTCTGAGGTCGATAACATGAGCCCCGTTGCATTGACACACACTGCCCTCACACACACAAGTTACTGTCACACACACACAATGCTCTCAGACACACAGGCTGCTCACACACACAGGCACTGTTCACACACAAGCACTCACCCTCAACCCCTCACTCACCCTCACTCACCCTCAACCCCTCAACATCAACCCCTCACCCTCACTCACCCTCACCCTCACTCACCCTCACCCTCACTCACCCTCACCCTCACTCACCCTCACTCACCCTCACCCACCCTCACCCTCACTCACCCTCACTCACCCTCACCCACTCTCACCCTCACTCACCCTCACTCTCACTCACCCTCACTCACCCTCACTCACCCTCACTCTCACTCACCCTCAACCCCTCACTCACCCTCACTCACCCTCACCCACCCTCACCCACCCTCACCCTCACTCACCCTCAACCCCTCACCCTCACACAGTGCAATAGGTCTCGGAGCATTTGAGTTAGAGCTTTTAGAAATGTTTATGGCTTTTTTTTTAATTCTTTAGCATTGGCTACAGGAAACAAAAATGCTAAAGATTTACAAAAAAACCCATAAACAATTCTAAAAGCACTAACTCTAATGCTGCGAGACCTATTGCATTTCCAATGCTTGTTATTTGTTAGTGGCTAATCTTTGCCCCTCCTTATTGTGTTTTATTTCATCCCATAGAGCACCGCCCAATAAATTAAATCTTTACACTTTGGTGCTTATCTGTTCATTTTTTAGTACAATTTTTTCCTTTATTCATGATCATGTTTGGCGAACCTTCCCTTTTGGTCGGTTCCATGTTAGGAGCACTAATGTTTTCACTTTCCATGGTGCTGTTGTAAACAGAGCTGTAAAACGTGTTCTTATCACATTTGCATAGCATTAAAAGACCAAGATCAAATGTGAGACGCTGTTCCATGTGCCAAACCTCTCCCTCATCACTGCTTGCCACTTTGGTTAAATCATTGTTCACTGCGAACCCTCTGCTGAGAAATGTTGCCTAGATCACCCTGTCCCTGGTAGGCTTGACTCTCGGGGGGAAGCTCAATTTTGATGTATAGATTCACAGAAGATAAAATGCCCATCTCATAATTCTCCAGGTAATGGGAACCGTTTGATTTTTGCGCTCATGCTATGATCTCAACAGAGGCACTCAGTGTAATAAGAGTGCCACCGATTAAGCATTTCCATCCAGCATTGTAGTCTGCTATTCATACATCTTGCTTTTTGTTTGCAACATTTAACACAACGAAACAGCAAAAGTGTATTGTACATTAAATTGAAAAAAACATGGCTGCTCCAGCTCACTAAGTGTGATGGAAGTGATGTAGTCACGTGTCCCTGCATCATGGAATATGTAGTTCTGGGGCTGCCAACACCACTCAAGCAGGTTCTATTGTTTTCCTGTGTGGCAAAACAGCTTTTCTATTCATTAGTATTTTTCTTTATTTCCATTTTTATATTTTTCTTTTCATTTTTTCTATTATGAAAACATCTTCTTTCTACCTTGCAGTCTTGAATCTCAGCAAGGACAGCAAGGATACCACCGGTTGCCATTGCGAGCAGCCATTTTGTGTCATTTTAGCACTCTAGACCCAACTGAGGATACCAATATAGGAAATGCCCTAGGTATAGAGGTCTCTGCACAGTCTCATATACCGAAACAATGTAGTAACATTACATCCGTGCTTCCAAACTGGCTAGTTTCGAGAGTCTGTTCTCCAGCGTAGATCTTTACAGCAAGTTTCGACCTATTGAAAGTTACTATGACCGAACGAACAACACAGGAAGTGTTGCCATCTTAGGCAGCCATGTTGGGAAATGTAGTGGTCTAGTTCACACGTCCTCGTGGATGTAAGCGTGAATGCCTAGTCTCCATTCTTCAGAGCCACAGGTAAGGCAATTTTGCTAGGCAAGGGTGCAGCTTTGATAACGTAAGTACGGCATAGCTGCCACAGCTGAAAGAGTGTTATCCCCTTGACAACGAGCGTCTTTCCAGCATTACAGGTTCTGTTTCAAGGTAACCATCCATTTTTGTAATTTTTATAACTTTCCTCCTAGTGTGACTACAACCGCCCCTTCCTTCCCGTGTGGAGCTCATGGGGCTCTAATAAACTAACCATAATGTTGCTCTGTTTTTCTCATAGCCTGTATTCTAAATTCCAAACCCATACATTATGGATAAACCATCACAGTCTTCTGTACAAAAGCCAAGGAAACTTCATTATAGAGTGTGTGATTCATGTTTTATGTTATATATTGTCTTGCTCTTTTTCAGGGACCACGACTCAGCCATCAGTATTAGCCAATATGACTAGTTGTGCAAGAGTGAAAAAGATATCACTTTTTCCACTATTTGGTAATGTGTTTACATATTGAAATGTATTTTACGTGTTACTTTTCTATATTGTTCTATCTTCACAGGTCTTATTTCAAAGAACATACTGATTAGGTATTGTTTGTGCATGGAATTAATATTTAATCAACATCATTATAGTTCCAGTATAAATAATAGACTGATAAGGTACTGTTAGGAGTGGTACAAGGGATCATTTGTTCTGGTCCTGACAAAAAGCCTTAGGGATGAGGCTTGAAACATGTAGACCAGGAGATAATCACCCATCATAGTATAAGTCTCCATTCCCCCTTCCTTTTTAACAGCACCAGCTACAGGATTTAATAAAAGTTAGACTCCACGTAGCCAGGTACTTTTTAATGATACACACTTACTTTTGGCCCTCCCACTTCTATCTCTTCATAGTCCACACCCCAAAGAGTGCTCCCATGTCTTCTTCAGTCGTAGAACGCCCCGTCCCACAATGGGGCGGGAAGAACCCGATGATGAAGCATGCCACCATGGGTCACTTTGGTGGGTGAGGGCAGTAGCGGTCGGTGGTGCGAGTAGCTGCCGGGCGGTGACGTGAAGGGGGAGGGGCAGGGTGGTGGGTAGTAATTTATGGTTTACGGAGGATTACAGGTAAGTAAACATATAAATAAATCAAATGAATTTTGTTGCGTGCACTGCATCACAATTGGGGATGCAGTGCGCGCAACATCATTTTAGTTTAATTATTTATGTTTACTTACATGTAATCCTCCGTAATCCATAGATTACTTCCTTCCCCACCCTGCCCCTCCCCCACCCCACGTCACTGCCCGCCAGCTACTCCCACCACCGACCACTACTGGGTGAGGGTTATTTTAAGAAAACTCTCTGTTTTCCCTAATTATAATCTACACCTTGATAGGACAGCAAGTTTAATAGCAAGTGGACCTCTGTTACACTAAATATCAAGGTATGATACAGAGAATTGGGAGCTCAGCATCAACCTATGGAAAAATAGAAAATAAGCAATCACTGAGAGTTGAAAAAATAAAATAAAGATCTGGCTGTTTACTAAAACAAACATTTCAATGGACCACAACTGAAAAGAATGAATAGTCTGTTTATACAGAGAGCGACCCCATCTCCGACACTCTTTTGAGCTTCACCTCATGCACATGACATGCATGTGGCAACATAAACGGGCACTTATTCCAGTAATACTCCCAAACGTGGCATCTTATGCTATATCTCACCCAACATTCTTCCAATCATGCATGGCAGAGTACCTATTACTTGTGGATTCCGAAATCGCTTAGGTGTTTAGAATAGGTACGAAAGTGCAGTATAGATGCCAATATAGTAATGCTTGCACTCCAATGCTGACCCACCACTGTGTGCCTCTAAGAACTGCCCTTGCTGTAAATACTTAGCCACCATCTGTGCCTGGGGCTAGCCGAACACTAAAATGTTTATAATAACATTTAGACAGGTCAAAAGAATGTTAATAGAACTTTTCTATGACGATATACATCCAATGCTTTCACTCTCTTAAAAACTAAAACATTTAATGGTGAGTCACATTTTAAACGTTGTCATTTATCAATGATGGTTAAAAATAATTGTATTTGTTTGAGAATTTCCCTGTAAGTAAATGACCTGTGAAAAGCCACAGTAAACTGAAATTACCATAACCAAGGAAACTAAATGAGATGCAATAAGCAGCAACCCATAGAGGTCATATCAAAGTTAAATGTAACACTCTGAAACAGAGGTGAAAGTAAAAATTAAGGGGCATATTAGCAAGAACCTCGTTGAAATTATCGCTGTTTTAGCGGCAGGAAACTGTCGCTAAAACAGCAATAATGGGCTTGCTAATATGCGTTATAGAATTCCAATAGAAGCCCAGGTTAGATGTCCTGCACATCTAACCTGGGCTTCTATTGGAGTTCTATAGCAAGCCCATTATGGTTTTTTTAGCGACAGTTTCCTGCCGCTAAAACAGCGATAATTTTAACGAGGTTCTTGCTAATATGCCCCTAAAAGATTAGGAATGGTGTTGTAATAGGTAATGATCGATAATAACAATGTCATTGGAAAGCTCTTTGTATTACAAATTTAGATTGTCTTCAAACACATAATGCAATAACAGATGTTAACCTGATAAATTGCTACATTCGTATTTTGCACAAGCCCTCAAGTTACATTTTGGCAAGTGAGTGCGTCCTCTGAATGTTATCAGTGAGTGAAGAACATGGTGTATTTGAAAGCAGCTGCTCAAGAATCCAAAACGACTTCACCTTGATTGATGTTGGCAGCCCCAGAACTACATATCCCATGATGCTGGGACAAGTGACTACATCACGCGCATTGCTTGTAGTAAGCTAGAGCAGCCATGGTTAATTCAATTTACCGTACCATACACGTTTGCTGTTTGGGTGTGCTAAAGGCTGCTCGCAATGGCAACCGGTGGTATCCTCGTTGTTCTTGCTGCAGTTCAAGATCGCAGGGCGGAAATAAAAAAAATCATAATAGAAAAAATTAAAAGAAAAATATAAAACTGGAAATAAAGAAAAATACTAATGAAGAAAAAATCTGTTTTGCCATAATAGGAAAATGGAATCAGGGGAACATACAGATACTGAAAAGAGCATAGTTGTTGTCCTATGCAACAGTCTATTAGAAGGTGTGACTAGGTAGAATCGCACATCATCTACTTCCAAAAACAAGTGATCGGTGTGTATATTGAGAGGCCAAATATATGGTGGATCAGTGTGCCAAATAAAACTAAGCAGAATAAAGCTGTGCAAAGTGCAGAAAGCGGGAGCTGGAAAGGTAGGACTCAAACCAAATCTTCACAGTTGAGAGAGCGCAAATCAAGTAAAATGTAGAGGTGCACCATATTTACAAGCACGTTGCACCAGTCTAGTTAAAGGAACATATAAGAGTGTCGAATTTATAGAGTGCATACATATAAGAGTGTTTAATTAATACAGAGTGCATATATCAGTATGAAAAGCTAATGTAGGAGTGTTTAGAGATGTTAGAATGTTATTAAATTCCATGTTATGTGGCTGTTGCAGAGGAGAATGTAATGCTGCTAAACGTAGAAATGTGTAGGCCTCATGGCAGTTCACTGAGAAAGAATACGTGCCTTTACAATTTCACATGATATGGATTACTGTTGTCATAATTCAAAGTATTATTGATCATAGAACTGAAAATATACATTTTATAGAAGTGTTCCCTATAACCAGTTGTGTGTAATAAGTTAGAATACTGTTTAGGCTGAGAAATAAAGGTTCATAGTGTGCACAGGCCCGTTTCATGTAATTCTAGTAGGCCTGAAGAGATAAGGTCGTTTCTTTTGATCTGCATGTGCTAGATAGAATCAGGTCGTGTTAAGCATAAATCGTGGACCATGCTCGAAGGTTTACGACTTGTGAGATAAGCTGGAGGCCGGAATTTGGGGCCCACTTCATGGGTGTCTGTTTGCAGGTGCGAGGGGGATTCCAATCAAGAGAGTGATGAATAGAGCTCTGTTCTGGGAGACAGGCACAGGCCTGGAGGAGGGTTCAGGAATTTCCTGGGGGGTACCTTCTTGCCGGAGAAGAGCCTGAGAAGCAAGGTCAACGCTAACAATGAGCCCAGAGGAGTATCAGCATGGAAAAAGCCAGAACCGACACCACGTGAGGGGTGTACGTGAGGGGCGTCTCTGAGGGGCGTTTCTACTGTAATTGTGATTTTGTATTAGGGACAGCACCCCTGGGTGGAGGTAGAGCAGATGGCCTGAGGAACCTAAGAGAGCGGATGGGTAGGCAAATAGCGCATAACTGCGATGCACAGATTTACAACAAAGACTAAGGGAAAGTGAGTGATCTTCTTTGGAAGTCACCACGGCTGACACCTTTTTAGGTTAAGATCTTGCTAAGTAGGGATGTCACTTAGTCTAGTGTAGGGACAGCCTAATTTGGATTTTCCTTCCCTTTTGTAAATGTCGCACAAGTTACAACTTGTGTCTATTCTTGCAACCTTGATGATTTTTGAATTAGTTTTGGTGATATTCTTCTGTCGCCTAAGAGCATTTAGAGAATACATGTTTGTACTAATGTCAGTGTATCTTTTGAACCTTATATTGAGATGTTTGTATCTCCAGTTATCTTTGGCTTTATAATAAAACTTTTAAAACTTATTCGTAGTAAGTGGTTCTTCAGAGTTGCGCAAAGTCTTAAACTGATTAACCTAGTAGTGGATTGCTTTTTACTCTATGACAGGTAACAAAGGTTCAGTCGACCTGAGTTGGGATCTAGATCTATAGTGATCTGAGAAGAGATCAAAAATCCCGCCGTAACAGTTGGTAGCAGAGTAAGATGGTTACCTTTTAGAGGAAGGTGATCTAGACTAGGTTAAGATTACCCCGAGGCCCCTAGAGATCGAGAGATGAGCAGCAGAAGAATCGCCTGCCAAAGAAAGTGCTGACGGTGCGAGAGAAAAGCAGCAGAGTCGGACGAGAGTGAGTATAATAAGGGTCATGCGTTGTCAGATTGCGGTGTTTTGTGTTGTATCTGTATTGTAATGTCATGTGGAGTTGAATGCCTGTAGTGTGATTGAGAGAGGGTTGTGAGCGCGCGCAACCTGGTGAAAATCTTAAGTTCAGAGAAGAGCTTAAGTGGTTCGGGTGTATCGAACATCCAGAGTAATTGTCGACCATTGTAAAGGGGGTCATGAGGTACCATTGATCGCCCGCAGGACCGTGATAGGGGGAACGCAAGAGTGAGTGTATGGGTAACGGACGCAGGTCGGAAGTTACTGTGTGTAAGTAACCTATCAGTCAAGGCGATTGTCTGGACGTTCACGGAAAGACATTTCATCAGTTAAGGTGACAATTACAGTTAGACTGTGGGCGTACAGTCAAGGAAAGTGATCGCTTGGTCGGAAGTAATCATTTTTCAGGGTATGAATGGGACGCATGCATGACCGGGAGACGAGCTGAGAGAGGAGGGGAACTGCTGCAAAGGGGAGACGAGTGACGTCAGAGAGAGCCGCACTGTGATAGGCCGGTTGAGGCGAACCGCGCTGTGATAGGCGGGTTGATGTGAAGCCGCGCTGGGATAGGCCGGTTAGCGAGAGCCGCGCTGGGATTGGTGGATTGTCATAAGGAAGTAAACGAACGCAGGGAAATAGGGAAAAATTGTAGATTTTGAACATGAAGTGTTTTAAATGCTTGAGAGCGATCTTTAAGAGAAAAAGGAGAGAATCTTATTACGGGGAAGAGGCCCCGCCAGAGGGTACACCAGCTCATTATATGGCTACGAAAGTTGGGTTGCATACTATACTGTGGCTTGGTACTTGGAGTAAGATCACAGAAGGGAACGAGGAACTGACTTTTCCGAAATACGGAACGTTTAGATTAGAAGTCTTGCACCAGCTAAAAGCAGTTATGTCTTCATTGAGACCTTTGCCTAGACCAACACAGTTTGAGGCCCTTAATGCGTGGATTAGGGCGGCGCACAACAGGAATCAGAACAGGCGTCAAGAAAGGGTGAGACGATCAGTAAGAGCAGTACAAGATGCCAAATGGGATTCGGAAACCAAGAAATTGAGGGTACAGACTATTGAAGTGGATAAGTTGAACCCAGTGAGAGAGGTTACAGGAGAAAAGAGAACCACAGAGGAGGATGACGAGAGCGAGTCAGAGGATAGCCTAATAAATAGGTTGTTGATAGATAGACCGCCTCTGTACAATAGGGAGATGGAAGGTATCGAGCTCCCGAGGGAAGATAGGTCTGGCATAGAGGAGAATAGACCACTCCCTATAACGGATTGGGTACCTACCAAAGGTGAGGAAACACCTCAACCTAGTCCTGTACAGAGGGTAGTCGGAAGGTCTGTGGTGCAGAAGGTGCCAGCAACGGAGTGTGTTGAGTCTCATGGATTGCCAGATGCTCTTCAAGTACCCGTTACCATAGGTCCTATAGTGTCGGTTTATAACCCAGAGAAAGTGCGAGAGGAGGAACAGGTACGGCTAGACAGAGAAAGAGCTGAAATGGAAAAAAGGATCAACATGACAAATGCCTGGAGGCAATTGCCAGGACCAATAAAATGGAGCACCCCATTGGATTCAGCAGTGGATCCCATAACAGAACAGGGGGGTCAGAGACGACCGATGGATCTGAGAGGACCACGGCCAAAATCCTTTAAGGAGTTGAGGGCTGACTTGAGGGAATGGGATGCTGCCACAGAAACACAGAGTAGCAGGTCAAGAGCGGAAGCTGAATGGGGAAGTCGAGGCAATGGGACATTGTCTCGCAGTGGGGCTAGCGAAAGTGGTCAGGAGTGGGACGGTAAGAGTCAGGAGAGTAGAGGAGCTACCCGTCATATCCACGGTGGAAGTAGGCAGGAGCGAGAAGGTAGAAGTACAGAGTGTGGAGGGGCGTCTCGTCTCATTCACAGTGAGGGAGACCGAAGGACGCAAGAGTACAGGGATAGCTTTAAGTGCACCCTCCATGCACCTGGCGATAACATACAGCATTGGAATCGCGGGAACATGGGGAGCCACGAGGTGTCTCGCCATGCGTCAAGCGATCATGGGCAGGAGCGGGATCGCGGGAACATGGGGAGCCGCGAAGGGTATTGCCATGCGTCGAGCGATCATGGACAGCAGGGGAATTGCGAAAGCATGGGGAATAATGGAGTGTCTTACCATGCACCTAGAGAAACCAGGCAGAATGGGAAATGTGGGACTATGGGGAGTAGAGAAGTGTTTCACCATACACCAAGAGAGGATAGAACCGCATGGGACCTGGAGAGATGGGAGCATGGGAGGACTCTCCATAACACGCCTGAGCCCAGACGTAGGAGAGTTGTGATGGGAGAGACGTAAATGGGCTCTCTAGAGACAGCACACTGAAAGCTGTGATAAAGGCAAAAAGACTCGATGTGACCAGTTTAAAATCTGACCTGGACGAGATAATAGATGGTGCGTTGCCTTTAGAAAGGATTGACATGTACGAGCAAGATGAGCTGCTGTTTATAGCAAAGGATATTACTTGAAAGGCAAGAGCAACTCACGAGAAATTGTCTGAACTGGCAGACAAGTATATGGTAGACTTGTCGAGAACAAAGGCATTAAAGGGTAACCATAGGTTGCATTATTCAGATCAGGACCTGGATGAGAGGAGGACAATTGGATTAAAAACACACATAAGGAAACTGATCACAGGAATAAGAGCATGGAGAGATAAATGGGAAGAAAGGTGGTCCAAGAAAGGGACTGTCAGGCGGAGCGCGATTGTGATGTCCCCGGAGGGAGGGCCACTGCGGATGGAGGCATTCCCTTTGCGAGAAATAGCGAATGGGAGTTATGTACATGTGCCCTGGAGTAGGGGAGATTTGGCTGCGTTTACCAACTCATTTCCGAAGTTAAGAGAGAATCCTGTAGAGTGGTACAAACAGGTAGAGAGGTGTGCCAAGATTTCAAAAGTACTGTGGATTGATTTGAACACTTTATTTGACCTTGTGGTCCCAGGAGACTTGTGGACAGCATGCAAAGTTAGTGTCGAATGGCCCACAGCAGAACCAAAAAGAGATGCTCGTACTAATGGTCCGTCAGAAAGAGTAATGATAAAATATGAAAAGGTGATGACATGGCTGAAAGGGTATACACCCGTTACAACGCATCTTTTACTCCGCACTACCATTACAACGCAACTTTTACAACGCATACCATTACAACGCATTGCGCTGGGGGGCGCTCTAGGATAGGGAATAAGTATAATTTACTATCCAACACCTTCCCTAGGGTCCACGGGGACTGGAGTTAGAATAGTAAATTATACTTACCACTATCCAGCACCCCAAAGCGCTATGCGTTGTAATGGTATGCGTTGTAATGGTCGCGTTGTAATGGTAGGTAGTTGTAACGGTATGCGTTGTAACATGGTACATCCGGCTGAAAGAGAAGGTGCCACCGCAGGATATAGATTGGGTGAAAATAGACCGAACTAGACAGGAGCCCAAGGAGACAGTCCATGAATTTTATGAGCAATTGCTGAAAACGTTCAAACAATACAGTGGATTAGATGTAATGGATCCCAAAGACATAGGACAGTTTGTATCGAAGTTTGTTTTGGGGTTGAGACCTGATATTTGTTTGATGATTCAGCAACGCTTAATTTGCTGGCAAAACAAACCATTGGATGAAATTTTGAGATACGCAAGGTATTGCAGCGATGAAATAGATTCCAAAGCAAAGAAACTTAAGGAGAAGTTGATGTTGGTTCAGATGCAGTCGGCTGGAAAGGGTGGACAGCAGCAACAGGGAACAGGGACGATGGGAAGGAGATCAAATAGTCAGAATAGAGACAACGAGGAAAATCCGAGACCTAGAATAGACTTTGCTACATTGAAAAAGACGACAAAGTGTCACCAGTGTCACCAGGTGGGACATTGGAAACGCGAGTGTCCCTATAACCCTGAAAACAGAGAACTGGAAGTAGAGGAAGAGGAAGTTCAGATCGTTCCAGTCCAAGGGGTGACAGTACCAAAGGGTAAGGTGGCCAAAGGGGGAACTTCGGCTCCTCGAGCTCAGTTCCCGCAACCACCAAAGATTACGACAGGGGGCAAGACCTATAGACAAATGCCGCTTTTAGTAGGAGGAGAAGAGTGTTACTACGTTGATCCACTAACTGGACGGCGTGTGAGTAGAGAGGACTGTACCCTCGGGGCAGTTCTAGAGGCGGACCAAAGAGGACCGTTTGTTGAGGCTGAGGTGCCGGGGTGTCCTACGACAGTCTTAGTAGATACCGGAGCTACTCGATCAACTTTGAGATCAGCCGTGGTTCCGGATCTGCCAATGTCGGGGGAAACAATTCAAGTGGTAGGAGTCGCAAATAGGAGAATGACTAACCCTTTGACGGAACCAGTGCTAGTGAGAATAGGAAACTACAGCGATGAACATCAGTTTGTAGTATATGATTCTAGCCCTGTGTGTCTGTTAGGAAGAGACTTATTGTGCAAACTAAATTGCACAATATACTGCACACCTCAGGGAGTAGAGGTACAGACTAACGACGATGATGCCACCTTTAAAGTTGCAAATTCAAGAGTATGCGTAGAACTGAATCCTACCCTGACGGTGGAAGAGCTCCCTTGGGACTTTAGAGATACTGTGTCATTTGAAGTATGGGATTTCACTGAAGAAGAGATAGGATTGACTAAAGGAGTAGAACCAGTGAAAATCATGGTAAAACCAAATGTTGAATATCCAAGAACGCCTCAATACAAATTGACCCCGGAGACGATTGCAGGAATAAAACCCGTGATCGACTCCATGATTAAGCAGGGAATACTGAAGGAAATCGTGGGTAGTCCATGCAACTCCCCGATTATGGGTTTGCAGAAACCTAGCGGGAAATTTAGAATAGTACAGGATCTCCGAAGGGTTAATAACATAGTTGTTTCATGTTGTCCAGTGGTACCGAATCCATCAGTGATATTGTTTCAGATACCATTCCAAGCTGAGTGGTTCACAGTGATAGATCTTTGCCAGGCTTTCTTTTCAATTCCATTAGATGAGGAGAGCCAGTTTCTTTTTGCATTTAAGCTGGAAAATCGTGTCTTAACATGGTGTTGTATCCCACAGGGGTATACAGAAAGCCCATCGATTTTCAACCAGCTACTGAAGAAAAATCTTGAAGGTCTAGTACTACCACAGAACTCGGTTCTAGTTCAGTACATAGACGACCTACTTGTTGCGTCAGGAACAGAAGAAGCTTGTAAGATAGACACCATCGCCTTGCTGAACCATTTAGCTGAAAATGGGCATAAGGTGTCTCCGAGCAAATTGCAGTACTGTCTGACAGAAGTACAGTACTTGGGTCACCGAATTGAAAAAGGAAAGCGGAAGGTGTCACCAGACAGGATAGAGGCGATCATGAAGATGAATTCGCCTACGACACAAAGAGAGGTCAGGATGTTCCTAGGAATGGTTGGTTATTGCCGACAGTGGATAGCTAACTTTTCCCTGAAAGCAAAACCCTTACAAAAACTGACGCACAAGGAGGTGAGTGATCCGGTACCATGGGACAAGGATTGTTGGATGTCGTTCCTACAGCTGAGAGAGGACTTGTGCCGTGCTCCAGCTTTGGGAATGCCCGATTATGATAAACCATTTTTACTTTACTGTTGCGAACGAGAAGGTTGTGCTTTGTCAGTCCTAGCACAAATTCATGGAAATGCCCGTAGACCAGTTGCATATTTTTCAGCTACTTTAGACCCAGTAGCCGCAGCGTTGCCCGGGTGTCTCAAATCCGTTGCTGCAACGGGTGTCAGCATTGAAAGGTGTGAAAGCATTGTGATGGGACATCAATTAGTGGTGTATGTACCTCATTCTGTAGAACTGTTAATGACCAGGACCAAGACACAGCACTTGACCAATAATAGGCTCACGCGCTACGAGCAAGTTATTCTTGCTGCGGAGAACGTGACCCTTAAGAGGTGCTCTGTTTTGGATCGTGCCACTTTGATGCCACTTCCTAATGATATAGAAGATGAAGAATGTGAAGATCACGATTGCCTTGATGTGACTGAACTATGCACCAAGCCAAGACCAGATATTGTGGATGAGCCGTTGACTGACCCTGATGAAATTTTCTTTGTTGATGGCTCATGTGTAAGAGACGATACTGGTCAGTTGAGAGCAGCTTATGCTGTTTGCACCATTACTGGAGTTGTGGAAGCCGCTTGCCTGGAAGGAGTACACTCCGCTCAGGTAGCCGAAATCATTGCATTGACACGTGCCTGTTTAGCAGGTAGCAAAATTCGAGTCACCATTTACACAGATAGCCAATATGGTTTCGGTGTAGTTCATGACTTTGGGCAATTGTGGTCTCAGAGAGGTTACATGACTTCTTCAGGTTCGCCTATTCGAAATGGGGAGTTTGTGCGACTATTGTTAGAAGCGTTACAAGGTCCGGCAGCAATTGCCATTGTTAAATGTGCAGCACACACCAAAGGTACAGATTTTGTGTCCCAAGGAAATCGTTATGCCGACGAGATTGCTCGCTACTGTGTGGAGCAAGGATACTCTTTCACGGAAGTGGAAGTGGGTGGGACACAGGAAAAGACAGAGTTAAACATGATGCTAGAAACAGTTGATACTTGGGATGATTTAAAAGACATGCATGAGAACGCATCAGATTTTGAGAAAAAGACATGGGAAACTGCATGTTGTGTAAAAAGTTAAATGGATTTGTGGATTTCAGCAGATGGAAGGGCAGTATTACCAAATGAATTAGTGAGTCCAATGGCACAACAGATACATGGTCCAGTACATTTAGGAAGAGATGCCATGCTGCGGGTATTTAGGCAGACTTGGTATAACCCAAAGTTCAGAGTAGCCGCAGAAGCAGTGTGTCAAAGGTGTGTAACATGTCAGCAATTGAACGTAGGGAAAAGGACACCAGTTACATTGAGTCACATTGGGAGGTCTGGTGGGCCTTTCAACCGAATGCAATTAGACTTTATTGAGATGCCAAAAAGCAACCGCCTCAGGTATGTTCTGGTGGTTGTATGCATATTTTCCAGATGGGTCGAGGCATACCCTACACGCAGGTGCGATACACTCACAGTAGCAAAGTTGTTGCTTAGAGAGTTAATACCACGCTTCGGGGTGCCGACCTCTTTGAAATCAGACAGAGGGACACATTTCAACAGTGAAGTTGTGAAGATGCTTTGCTCTGCATTAAATATTGATCAGAAGTTGCACTGTAGCTATCGACCAGAGGCTTCGGGGATCGTGGAGCAGATAAATGGAACTGTAAAATCCCGAATGGCCAAAGTGTGTTCATCGACGTCCTTAAGCTGGCCTGATGCCCTGCCCTTGGTACTCGTGAGTATACGTAGCACACCAGACAGGAGAACAGGCCTCTCCCCACACGAGGTTCTAATGGGGAGGGCAATGAGACTTCCATCTGTTCCAACTACAGCTTTGTTGAATATCACAGATGATCTGATCCTGGATTATTGCAAGGGACTTTCTGATGTCATTCATTCTGTGTCTCTTCAGGTGCAGGCTTCTGAAATTCCATCTTCCAGAGACCTATGTCACGACCTGTGCCCTGGTGACTGGGTGCTGGTGAAGAAGCACGTCCGGAAGAACTGCCTAGACGTGCGCTGGAAGGGGCCCTACCAGATAATTCTGACAACGAATACTGCCGTGAAGTGTGGAGGGCTCCAAATTGGATTCACGCCTCCCATACTCGAAGAGTTCCAGCACCCCTGGAAGAAACAGCTCCTCTCACAGATGAAAATCCAGCTGTGGACGGCGAACCACTAGAGGGTATCAGTCAAGCTGTGGGGGTGTCGGAGGAAGCTGGGAGTGCTTCAGATCAAGCAAAAGAAAGACAAGACGACAGTGAAACTGAAGTTGTCAGCGAAGGAGAAAGTTGCTGTGAATACGGCTCAGACACTGATCAAGCCAAAAGTTATCAAGAACCGAGTGTGAGGACAAGAAATAGGAGAACAAGGCGTGGAGAAGCTAGTTGGCCTGAAAGGAAGAAGAGGCTGAGCTTGAAGCCAACTCCAGAGAGAACTCTTGCTCCTATATCTGAAGACTCAGATCTGGACGAAGGTGCACAGAATCAAGAACAGGAGGGTCCAAGAAGATCAAGGAGGGTGCGAGTGCCCTGCAGAAGATACGCCACTCCTGAGTGGACCTACCTAGCAGCAGATGTCTAGTGCACGGAGATCCGGGAGGGTGAGGGAAGTGACAGTGACCAGTACTGACCCAATCATAACATTGGAAGTGGTGTTGTTGGTACCTGGACTTGAGATCGAAGGGTTGCTGACACTCACTGTCCCCAATCCTCCTTATCTGAGCAGAATAAGAGAACTGGTTTTAAACAGAGTAGAATTTCCGACTTTTGGTCCAACGATACCAGCACTCGAGGAGATCATTCTTCGCTTAGAAATTTTAGAATACGTGATTAGAGCCGCTGGAACACGCATGATTACAGACTTTGTAAATAAACAGATTGAGAGATAACCTAGCGCCAAGTGGAAGAAGAAGAAATTTAGGGACATTTCCATTTAGTGGACGGAGAAGGGCTAGGGTTGTCTGTTGCTATAATTCAAAAGACTGATCTTGCAAAAGGGATTATCAGCTTCCAGGTGTGGTTCGAAAAGACCAAATAAGCAAAGAAAACACTGTTGAAGGAGCAAAGAAAAGAGACTTTGTGTTGTGGCAGAAAAATAGAACTACACTGTCTTGAGATCATGGAGGCCGGCAACCCGAACCGCAAGGCAAAATGCATAGTAGGCACACTTTTAGTGGGAGTAATTTTTCTTATAGTTTTAGTAGTTACTGTATCATATATAGTGGGACATGAAAATGAAGAGAAGGCAACAAAAGAAGCAAAAGTTGTAGTGACACCGAAACCTACTACTGCTGGTCAAAGGGAGGACAATACAGAGAAAGATAAAGCTTTGCTAGCAGCAGAAGCTCGTAGGTTGCACGTAGATGAATCACAAGGAAATTTCAAATCAAATGCATATGCTAAATTACTTTATGAATACATTGATGCTGTGGATGCAAAGGACTGCTATGTCTGCATGCAATTGACAGCCTCTGTAGACGAAGGTATTAGGTACCATCATCTTCCATTGACTTATGGAATCACATGTAGTTTGTTGCTTAGTATATTTTATGGACGCGATTGCTTTGAGTATTATTTTTCAAACTTTGACGCTGTTTTACCAGAGGTTCCGGCCTACAAGCACATGAACAAGTGGGATTATTATAAGAGTGAAGATCGATTAAGGAAATTTTTGATTCCTTGGAGAACGCTGGATACTTCATATGCCCGAAGAAATAATTTGACTTGTAAAGTGTCAGAAATTGAGAAAAAGTTTATAGGGCAGGTGGATGATCAATATAGGAGGCAGAAGATCCTAAAGGCTTCGGGCCAATGGAAAACAGATTGGACCGAGGAGGAAAAGTCACACAAAAGGAAGGGTAGTAATGGTCCAATAGATTTGGATCGAGTGCAAAGAGGGAAACTATGTATATACAGGGGTAAAACCTACTATGAGAATGTGTTTGTGGGAGAAGTAAGTTGTGAACATGCTTTCCAAATAGAATACTATACAAAGGATTTCTTGAAGGGAATGCAGGTGATCCCGAATGTATATTTTGTCTGTGGAATAAATGCATACGTGAAACTACCGGATAATTGGTACGGATCATGTTATTTAGCAATTGTCTTCCCCAAAATATACCATAATAAGGATCTAGAAATCATAGAGGGAGGAAAACAAGCCAGAGGGAGAAGGGATGTAAGCAATGATGAGGTAATTGGAGACGTATTTGGTGCTATGTTCCCTCTTTTAGGGATAATACTGAATGATGTCAAGATTAGGAGATTGGCAACAGTTGTAGATAGATTGTCTGCCAGTACTGCTAGATCACTAATGCTGGTGGAGGGAGAGATGCAATCGATAAGGGCAATGGTTCTCCAGAACCGACTTGCTCTAGACGTTCTGTTAGCCAAAGAGGGAGGAGTCTGTAAGGCTTTGAAGGTCCAGGAATGTTGCACTTACATGCCAGACAATTCAAAACCTCTTGAAAAATATATACAGAACATCACTGAAATTCATCATGAGATTGAGGATCTGACACAGGTGAATGTGTGGGAAAAAGTGAGTCATGGAATGGGTAAAGTTGGAGGTTGGTTTGCCAACCTAGGGAAGGGTTTCATTTGGTACATACTGAAACCTATCATCATAATAGTGATTTGTGTAATCAGATTGTGGGGGTTGGTACGGCTGTATCAATGGTATAGATCAAATAGGTTGCAAAGATCCATGAGAGAGCAGGAGCAGAGGTTAGCTGCGATGCAGGATAACCAGTACAGGAGTCTGAGGGCTCTAGAGACGATGAAGCGAGGGAGCACTGCAACAAGTTCTGTTTGATTCAATTCATACCCTCAGGGATGGTGTTGTGATGGTGATGACCTCTAAAGGTCATCAAAGGGGGGAACTGAGAGAGCGCAAATCAAGTAAAATGTAGAGGTGCACCATATTTACAAGCATGTTGCACCAGTCTAGTTAAAGGAACATATAAGAGTGTCGAATTTATAGAGTGCATACATATAAGAGTGTTTAATTAATACAGAGTGCATATATCAGTATGAAAAGCTAATGTAGGAGTGTTTAGAGATGTTAGAATGTTATTAAATTCCATGTTATGTGGCTGTTGCAGAGGAGAATGTAATGCTGCTAAACGTAGAAATGTGTAGGCCTCATGGCAGTTCACTGAGAAAGAATACGTGCCTTTACAATTTCACATGAAATGGATTACTGTTGTCATAATTCAAAGTATTATTGATCATAGAACTGAAAATATACGTTTTATAGAAGTGTTTTCTATAACCAGTTGTGTGTAATAAGTTAGAATACTGTTTAGGCTGAGAAATAAAGGTTCATAGTGTGCACAGGCCCGTTTCATGAAATTCTAGTAGGCCTGAAGAGATAAGGTTGTTTCTTTTGATCTGCATGTGCTAGTTAGAATCAGGTCGTGTTAAGCATTCATCGTGGACCATGCTCGAAGGTTTACGACTTGTGAGATAAGCTGGAGGCCGGAATTTGGGGCCCACTTCATGGGTGTCTGTTTGCAGGTGCGAGGGGGTTCCAAACAAGAGAGTGATGAATAGAGCTCTGTTCTGGGAGACAGGCACAGGCCTGGAGGAGGGTTCAGGAATTTCCTGGGGGTACCGTCTTGCCGGAGAAAAGCCTGAGAAGCAAGGTCAACGCTAACAATGAGCCCAGAGGAGTATCAGTATGGAAAAAGCCAGAACCGACACCACGTGAGGGGTGTACGTGAGGGGCGTCTCTGAGGGGCGTTTCTACTGTAATTGTGATTTTTTATTAGGGACAGCACCCCTGGGTGGAGGTAGAGCAGATGGCCTGAGGAACCTAAGAGAGCGGATGGGTAGGCAGATAGCGCATAGCTGCGATGCACAGATTTACAACAAAGACTAAGGGAAAGTGAGTGATCTTCTTTGGAAGTCCCCACGGCTGACACCTTTTTAGGTTAAGATCTTGCTAAGTAGGGATGTCACTTAGTCTAGTGTAGGGACAATCTAATTTGGATTTTCCTTCCCTTTTGTAAATGTCGCACAAGTTACAACTTGTGTCTATTCTTGCAACCTTGATGATTTTTGAATTAGTTTTGGTGATATTCTTCTGTCGCCTAAGAGCATTTAGAGAATTCATGTTTGTACTAATGTCAGTGTATCTTTTGAACCTTATATTGAGATGTTTGTATCTCCAGTTATCTTTGGCTTTATAATAAAACTTTTAAAACTTATTCGCAGTAAGTGGTTCTTCAGAGTTGTGCAAAGTCTTAAACTGATTAACCTAGTAGTGGATTGCTTTTTACTCTATGACAGGTAACAAAGGTTCAGTCGACCTGAGTTGGGATCTAGATCTATAGTGATCTGAGAAGAGATCAAAAATCCCGCCGTAACAGAGTGTAAGAGTTCAGAACTAAGGTGATATGTCAAGATATTATATATAAAAAATGATTTAAAAAAAAGCTGGTCAGTATGTATTCTCATTACTTTCTCTACATTTGGGGACAAACAGATGCACGTAAGTTACTCTTAGTACTGTCTTCTATTGTAAAGAAGGTGTCATATCAGGTGAAATGACTCCATGGTATATCTTTTTTTTTTATAAAACTTTATTTTTATATTTTGAGCAACAGTACATCAAACAAAAGGTGCATTTCCGAGTACACATTGCAGTTCATAAACAAAAAACAATCAGTGCATGTACAGAGGCAGGACAAGTGATTTCAAACAGTCTTATTATACCAGCGCAGTGCAATCCTCAGCTGGCCGCATCCCACCCATTGCAGAGTCACATTGCATCTCCAGTTGCTCATAGTGCCTGACCACAAGTATGAGTATCAATAATTGTAGCAAAATATCAACTACAGAGATGTACCAAGTACTTCAGTTTTGTCGCCCAGCACCGTGGATGCGAACCTGTAAGTACATGATCACATACCACCACCACCACTTCTCTGAACTCATGTAGCACCTCCTATTTTCCCCAATATTCCCATCTTCTCCTTCACAGAGAAGTGATCTCAGATGTATACAGAAACATATCTTAGGAGGATGGCTTGGTGTATATCTAAGTAGGCATCCCATCTTCCGCAGCTTTACCTTCTCCAAGCAGGTAACATTGCAACGGGGCCCGAATATCCGTGGGCCATGAGGCTACCAGCAATAGATCCGAATATGTGTTAATCTGTAGTAGGTGAGGTCATGCAACCAGTCCTTAAATTTCGGGGCCCTGCCCCTGCCCCATCTGCATGCAACTCTTCTCTTAGCAACTAGAAGAGCAAGTGTGGTAAATATGCGGTGTACTGCCTGTATTGGTTCTACGTATCCTAATAGCGCCAGTATAGGGGACGGGTCAACCTCCGTGTTAATCATTTTTGACAGTGCTGCAAACACCTGGCACCAATACCTCTGCACCCCATCACACTCCCACGCCAGGTGTAGAAAATCCGCCCCTGGGGCATGACATCTATCACAATTGTCCGTGGCGCGAAGTTGGAATCGACTTATTCAGGCTGGAGTGCAATACAATCTATGTAAAAATTTATAATGAATCATTCTGAATCTGCTGCTAGAGGAGATGCGTTCTGTCTGCTGTAGGCAGAACTCCCTTTGTTTGTCTGTTAGGGGCGCCCCTAGCTCCTGATCCCATTTGGCCCTAGCCGGTAATTGTGGGGTGTCTATCAGCGAGTGGACCGACCTGTAGATCGTGGATACTAGTTTATTGGGTGTATCGTCTTGGAGCATGCGCTGCAGCGGAGAGACTGTCTGAGGTTCATTTGGGAAGTCGGGTGTAAGCGCTTTAAGTCCCTGGCGGAGCCTAATGTATAGAAATACATCAAGCGGGGATAGCTGTACGCCTTCACAGAGATGTTCCATGGAACGGAATGTTCCAGCATGATACAAGTCACCCCATGTCTTGACATTTATTCTGTGAAGCAGCTTGCGAAATCCTGCCTCCTGTAGTAGGGGCATGCTTGGGTGATAAACGAGGGGCAAGAGTGGCGCGTACAACATGCCAATCTCCAATTTGTGAGCCAATTCGGTCCACGCAGTCACTGTGCTCAATACTGGCGTGGGCGTTTTATCTCTGCCGGAAACTAAAGTGTAGAGCGCACCTTCAATTGGAATTGGATGAGCCAGCCAATGCTCCGCCGCCAGCTGAGGCATGTATCGAGGCTGCCGCACCCAGTAGAAGGCATAGTGAGCCTGAGCAGCTTGATAATAGAGCTCAAAATCGGGCACGCCAAACCCTCCCTGGCTGTATGGTCTAATAAGGATATCCCACTTGAGCCAAGGCGATTTCCCGCCCCACACAAATCTGATGAGCTCCGTTCTAAGTTGCTTAAAAAAATACCTGCCCGGGTAATAAGGGATATTCAAGAACAGGTATTAAGCATGGGCGAATTTTGCGGATCTCGCGTTCGCGAATTTGCGGATTTTTGAACTCGCAATCCGCAAAATCCGCGAATTCTTGCGAATTTGCGGATTTTTTTTTTTTTTGTGTTCGCAAGGATTTCTGCCAGTTCGCGAGGGTTTCGTACCAGTTCGCAATTGCGAACTTACATTTCGTCGCGCAACGGTCGCGAATTATGTTGTTTCTACGTCTAGTTCATCATCACAGGTTCCCAGCACCCTCTGTTTCACCACTGCAACCCTCTGTTACATCAATGCCACCCTCTGGTTCATCATTACTGTAGATTATGGGGGGGGAAAGCAAGCACACCATCCCTGCTTCAACTCAGATGAATTAATTTGGGGTTAGTTTATTAATGTGTCACTGTTTTAAAATTCCAGTCTGGCACCTGCTTCCTTATCTGTAATTTTGCTTTCTGTTGCAGTGCATTTTTTTTCCCCAGGACCTTCTTTGTGGCCTACTTGTAGCTATTGTATGAGCCTGCTGTGAGGGTCAGAGCAGGGTCATACAATTGTTGCAACTAGCAACTGAATTCTGGAGGGGCCCCAGTCAGGAAGCACTACCGGGAATTGTTACTAATGATGAGTTTGAACTCTTGCCCCTGCCGAGTGCTTTCACTTTTGAAAAACTCGTTTTTCTGCAATTTCGCGGGGTTCGCGGGGTGCGAACACGCGCAAGATCGGATTCGGAAGCCGCAAATTCGTGCGAATATGCAATTTGTTTTTTTTGCGGCGTGTTAGTTGGCAAGGTTTTGTGCGTTTTTGCGAGCCGCTCGTAGCGCAAGACGCGAAGTTACCCTCGCGGTCGTTCAAGGGCGCAGCCATCTTGTTTGCCTGACGTATTTCCGTTTCCGGGCGCGAAGTGTAATCTCGCAAAGTCCGCGGTTTGCCAGTACAGTCTCGCGCGTGTTCGCAAGGAAAATCTCGCGCGAACTTACCCGCGCGGTCGTGAACGGGCGCGGCCATCTTGTTTCTCATTCATTGCTATGGTTCTGGGCATGGTCTTTGTATCCTCTGTCAATCTCTGCCATCCTTTGCTTGTTTGAAGTTTTTTTTAATCTATTTTACTTATTATCTATCCCTCTATTTTTCTAGCCCTATATTTTTGTGTTTACTGCTACTTTTGGTTAATTTTTAACTACTTTTGTAAACTCTTTTCTTTTCTTCGCTTCCCTATTCTATTTTCTTTATTCCTTTCCGCCCAGACCATGGTGAAGGGAGCCGGGAAGCATCCCGAGAAGGGGAAGGGTCCCGCACCCCGTGTCCGGCTCCCGTGCGGGCGTTTGAGGGGGGAGCTAGTGATGCCACGGGAGATCTTTACCCCGGAGGAGGTGGCCCAACTCATTTTTTATGTTCAGCGCCGCCTCCCCAGGACCATCATGGGAGGCGGCAAGATCAGTGCCGGGTACGGGGCCCGGGAGCGCCGGAAGCGGTGGGAGAAGGTGTGCCAGGCCATTTACCACCACTCTCGGGTCTGGCGCACCTACAACCAGGCCACCCACCGCTGGACGGATGTCCTGACCCGTGAGCGAGATCTGCTCGACCTCCTTGGCCTTGAGATCCCCGGGCTTGGTGAGTAGTAGTAGCTATGTCTTTACTACTATGTTTTCTCCTGCTGTGTTATTATATTGCAAATTTTTGTTTTTTACCAAGAGCAATAATGCTGCTCATTACATTGTAGGTACATTTTATTTCAAAATCTTCTGTGCATTTCAGGTACACTGCTCTCCTTCTCAGTAGTGTTGCTACTATGCTTATTTGTTTTAGATTTTGTGTTCATTTCATTGGCCTGTGAAATTATGTATGAGTGTAGTTGAAAGAACTGCGCAATGCTACACACTAAGGTTCAGATTTTTAATTACCGGCGCATCCCTGCAAAGTTGCAGGGATGCGCCAGTAATTGTGCGTCACGCCACCATCACCCATGGTGCGCCGTATTACAATGCGGCGCGCCATGGGCCCAAAACGTCACCAAAGCGTTACGCATCTGTGCCGTAAAGGTGGCGCATTGCTGGAGTTGCGTCGCAACGATGGTGCAGCTCCATCAATTCTCTGGGGTGCCCTATCTCCCCAATGCTGCGTCAAGCCGTACGTCTGCTTCAAGCAGGCGCAGGGTTTGAGTCACGCATCATTGTCCTCAAAGTGACTGATTGAAATCTTGTAGATTTCCCTCAGCCACTTTTAGGATGCGTTCCTGCGCAGGAACGCCCTCCCTTGCGCCGGAACACCCCTATTGGCGCAGGGCTTTACAACGTGATGCATCTCCCAGATGCGTCACGTTGTTAATATACGCCGCACCATTGCGCCTCTTTTGTGCTGTCGCTGCGTCACAAAAGTCACGCAACAATGGAGCAAAAGAGCCGCAAGGGCCTTATAAATCAGCCCCTACAGACTCAAGTCCAGTCCTTCCTTTGTACACATGGCGATAAGAAGAAATAGTGGTGGTGGATTAATAGTTTGAGTATTTTAATGACTGGTGAATGTAGTAGGAAACTTTAGTGTTGTCGCTGATCTTCAATCACGATGGACTTTGGCTGTCACTTTGCGTGCTGCGGACTGCTGCCTGCCAATCCTAGGCAAACCTTTTTAGTACTTTGTTTAGTGAGTTACATAGGGTAGTTTCCAATTCGACGGTCCGCAAATCAAGCAATACTAAAGTAATGACGTAGTCGACCACATGAGATTGGTCAATAATATATCCCGTGGAGTCGTTCCCTATTTGCTATTTCGCAAAAATATTTTGTTACTTTGTTAGTTCTTTTTTAAATGTTTGATTTGGTTGAGAAATAAATATCATCCATGTTTTCTGTTTTTCTTTCTTTCATGTTGTACATCAGCTTCCCCCAGGGGCAAGAGGAGGACACAGGAGGAGGAGGAGGAGGGTGCTGTTGTCGATGCAGGCCAGGACCGGGCAGTCGAGGGCTCCTTTGCTGGCCCCAGTAAGTTTTAATTTTAATATAGAGTACTTATTTTTTCCTAGCGTTCCTCATTCGATTTTTTCTAAATCGTCTTTGATCTTCTTGTAGACAGGATCTAAATTCTTATCCCTATGACTCCGTGTGGTATTACTAGATTATTCTTATTAGTCTGTCTGTGTAGCTAACTAAGATTGCACATTTGGCATTTCCATTGGACTCCCATTCTAGTCAGCAATAGCTCTATGCACTGAGTGTAGTCCTCTGGGATTGTCCATATTGTCTTTTCAAGTATTCTAAATGTTTATGCTTTGACCATTGCCAACAATAAAAAGGTGAATGACCACCACCAAGAAATAATAAGATACTACTTTACTTTTGGTTTGGATAGGACAATCCATTCTACTACTGTTGCAGGGACAAATCTGCACAAACAGAACTATGGACACTAAATAATGCATCGCTTAGCTTATCAATTATAATAGGTGCTGTAACTGTTAGACTTTCCACATACCTCAGTGATAACAGACTTTGTAGTTGAACCCCGGCCCCAATCTCCTTACTGACTAGATAGTGTGGCAGAGTCATTTAGCTCCCAAAGTCACCGATGGCAGAGGCACGGACTCATGCTTGCAAAAATTCGAAAACCTTTAGCTCATCCACTCTAGTCTGGAGGACCAAAAACCACAGAGTCTATTTAAGTTTAAAAGCTTTATTAAAAGTAAACACATTTATTAAATTCAAGTTTGTCATAAAAGTGAACGTGTAACTGAAAATGGAAAAGTGCTTAGTGCTGACGATTAATTGGACACATTTCTTGTGGTCGAGCCGAGCTCTCACCTGGTTTGAACTTGATCCTGCTCGTGTTCTTAGAAGTCAAGGTTCTGTCTGTTAGGAGAAAAAGTGGTGCGTGTTAAAAAGTAAAAAGCAAACATTCATCAGTTGTGCCAAAAAGTGCAGCAAGACAACAGCCTTCCCTGGAAAAAGGGACATTTTTACTCTAGAGTACACAGTCAAAAATTATTAAATTGTACACTTTTTTTCACATTTCTTTCTTCCTCCTAGACCAAATATTATATAGTAGTGAGTGGTGTATTCTAACATTATTAAATGTACTTTGTAGGTGGAACATCTGGAGACGGGGCCAGCGCGGAGGTGGTGGCATTGGACGAGGAGGACAACTCTGGGGAGGAGGCGGTGCAAGTGCCGGAAAAGGACATGCCTGTGAGGGTTCACACGGTGGTGGCGGGCAGAGGTAAGCTATACATTCCTTAGTCATTGAGATTGAAGACTGCAGAGTGTGCTTTCTGCACAGGTGTATTATAAAAAAAGCAGGTAGTAGCCTCCTCTAAATGTACTTTGACTTAGCTGTGAAGTTTTTGGCGAGAAGAATCCCAATCAGATCTGAGGTGAACTTGATGGATGGGATGAACGAAAAGCGAAAGAAGGGTGTAAGTAAGTGTGGAAGCACGAGAAATGTAATGATGACTGGCAAAGAAGAATGATATGTGTTTGCTTGGTCCCCGAGGTGGCTGGGAAGGTAAGAAAATGGTATGGTGCATGGCTGGGTGAATGATGAAGCAAGGATGGGTGGAAGGAGAACAGCCTGGGTGGGTGAGACAGAAACTGTATGTGTGCAATATACTTTGAATGGATGGATGCCTGGATCATTCATGGTACTATCTGACTCTTAGATAGCATATGTGAATCTAGAGAGAGTAGACGGTCACTGGATGAACTAAGTGTTACTTTGAAGAGCATGTAACACCGCACCCGCACGTCCGTTCCAGTGTAGGAAAGGCAAGGAAAAGAAGTTGTAACGTTGTCCAAAGACTACCATGAATAGTAGCAGTAGTTTGTATTGCAACTGCAAGCACAGCATATATCCAGTTATTACGGTGGGCACTCCCTACCTCCCTTAATAACTTTAGTTTAGTAGTAGTACGTCATTCATGTGTGGGGGTATCACTGTTCACTCAATAATAAGCAAAGCACCTAAAGTCATCCCATATGTCATCAAATACATCCCATGTGAAGTGATAGATAATCAGATAATTTAGCTTCTTCATTTTCCTTTTCTAATACTCATTTGCACTGTAGGGTGAAAGCTAAATTAATTAAGCAGTAGCCCTTTTAACAGAGTATTCTCAGTGCCACCCGTAATAGAAAAGTAAGAGCTTCACCACCTGCATGTACTGGACCGGTACAGTAACGCAAGTCTGTCTCACTCACCATGGTGTGCGTCTGTTTTTCTCGGGTGCAAGTTCACTGCGCTGGCATTATGCCGGCTTGCATAAGATAACGTACCAATTTTCCTAAACAAGAGAGAAGAAGAAGAATAAGAGTGGTGTACTGTCATAGTCGACTGTAATAGAAGTCCATAGTGCTCGTAGAATTTGTTCCTTAAACTCCCACTAATGTTAGAGCAAGGATGAAGAAGTCGGAGGTTACATAGATACTGTCCTCAATAGTTATGCACTGTGCTTTCAATTTGCTACTTGTACTGTGACAACTTTCTGCTCAATCATTTTGTGTTAATCTTAAGGAGCATTGGTTACAGACTATGTCTTTCTTTTTTCATGTAGTTGCTCCTTCCAAATCCAAGACACCATCAAGGAGGAAGGAGCAGGCTCGAATGGCCCGGCAACGGAGGCTGGATGCCACTGTTGCTGAATATCGGCGGCTGGTGGCCCTGGAGGAGGAGGAGACGCAGTCTGGAACAACAACAACGTCCACTGGGACAGCTGCCTCCTCCTCCGTGCGGGCTGCCAGCCAGCGCAGTGCTCCAGCGGTACGGAGCCGGGCTACCAAAGCCAAACGCCACCGCCCAGCAGCAAAGAAAGCAGCTGCCCCTCACAGGATTTGCAAGGCACACCGGCGCCGCTTATCCCTCAGACTGTCCTACCTGGAGCAGGAGGTCCATAATTATAAGAACGTGGTGGAGGGCCTCCGCTTCGAACTTGCCACCCTCCGCAAGGAGCATGATGCCCTGGCTGCTAATTCCAACAGCACCCTGCCATAGTGTCCCTTGCCCCTTTTTTAGAGACTTTTGGGGGGTGGGAATTGGGAGTTGTGATTTTTGGGGACTTTTGAAGGACAATCGTTGGGGTTAGGGAGGGTCTTGCGGGAGATTCTTTTGTTAGGGCTATAAAAATATACTTTTTGAAACTTTATCTGACCATACCTGTTTTTTACTGCTTTTGAGTCTGGTGGGTGGGGGTTTAACATAACAGTAAGTTTGTTTTCCTGAATAGTCCTAGGACTTTAGTAGTACTACCGTCAATCAAATCTCTTGTCTCTCCTAATACTCCATTATACTACCTCCAACCAAACGCCTATCTTACCTGTAATTTCTGTTTGCAAGTAGGGCTAGGCCCAGGGCTGGCTCCACGGGAAACAGCAAATAAGGTTGGCATTGGCAATCCTAGGCGGATAAAATTTCCTCATAGCGGTGGTACTACTGGTGTGACACAGTGGCAGTTGCTTGCCTATGAAAAAAAGAAAATGAAATCTGGTTTGTCCTCCTGAGCAATACAAAGGTACAATACAGAATATAGCAGGTGACAGAAGTACACTAGAACAGTGCCACGTTGTAGCCTAACAAATGTTAAAGTATAACTAATTCGGTTGAAGTTCTTTGACATTAGCCATGGGTCTTTGTCAAGCAGAGTAAGAATATATCCTCGGATTTCTTCACCAGCCTGTTGCTATCACCTTATCCTCCCCAGCAAGTGTGTGGATTTATTGCTGTAATTTAGTCACACATCAATCAAAACCACACAGCCCGGGGGAAGAGGGTTAGGGTTTGAAAAATGGATGGGTACGGGGGTTTTTGGGAAAGGTTTTGGGAGACAAGAAAAAGTAGCACAGCATGGACGAACAATTGTGAACATAAACAAATCTTTGGGTACAAACCTATCCCTCAATCTTTGAAAGTGCATACACTACTGTAACTGCATGCATGTCAGTTAAAAGTAATTAGTACTTTCGACAACTGTGGAAGAAAGAATGCGACAGTACAGGGCGTGGGTGGAAATATTGATAACTATATTCAACATAAGGTCTCTGTAGCCAGATACCTGAGAGCCTTGCTGGTCACTATAAATCCATTCACAACAACACTCAATGGGGTTGGTCTGGAAGGTGTCAGGTTTACTCCCCGTGATCCAGTCGATGCAAATATGGTTCCACCTCCAAATGTCACCAACACCCAGAAGTGTAAACACAGGGTGTTCGAGGCATTAGGCGGGGGAGAAAAATAACAAACTAAAATAAAAAATGTGGGATGGGTAAAGGTAGGGTCAGCAGGGAAAGGATACCTGTAACAGAAGACAAGACAGGCATCAGTGAAGTGCTGTCCTAACATACAAGGGTACTCTCATATAGTCTCACTAAATAGTCTGCAAGTCTCCCGCCTACTCATGGGAAATGTAGTTTCATAGTACGGTAGGCGCTTAGGGGCTGCGTAACCTGACAGAAGGTATAGTAGATAGAAAAGGAGAAATTGCTTTTTTTCTAGGTGTCCCCTCACTCACCAGGGTTGCCCCTTGGTGACATGCTTCATCATTGGGGCCATCCCAGTCCTCTACGGCCTGGGGCGTGCTGCGACTTGCGAATTACGTAGGAGCACTTACAAATGACTATGTGTGGTGCAGATGTGATAGTGGAGTGGACTAAGTGATGTGTTAAGGGATCAATGTAGAAGCAGAGAGAGAGCCAAGAAATGCAGTCACAGTCAGAGAAAAAGGCAAGGGATACTGTATCTATGTGGTTGTAGTGGTCCTGTTGGAAGTGGTAAGTAAGTTGCCCGCAGAAAAAAAATCCTCCTATTAGCGGCACTCCTCCATTGCAGCCGACGCTTCGTCCATCGATGTTGGTCACCAGAAGACACCCTGTCCACTGCCTGCCTGATGCTGAATTGTGGCTCGCTACTGTGAAGCCTGACTCCATCCTTTTTTCCCCATTGCAGAGACTGAAACCCGGCCTGTAATTATTCAACGAAAAACAGGAAGTGATATAATATTACAACACCACTGATAAATAAATATAAGGCATGTAGGCTGTGGAGTGCAAAAAGTCACAATTTGTTTTTCCTAGTAGACAGTACAATGTTTTTGAAAGTGCGTACTCTGAGTCACCTTTTGAAGGATGTATGGGCAAATTAATGTATCGGATCTTGCCCCTCAAGCTAGGTGTACTGTAAACTGTGTTTTAGAACAAAATTAGATCTTCCTAGCAGTGCTCCCACCCAGACCCTTACTAAAGCCAGTCGCAAAAATGTAGAAGACCCCCAATCAAATCTCAAAAAACGAGGCCTAGCAGAAAACTGGTGACAAAACTTACTTTGAAAGTAAAAGTAGGCCGAAGTACCCTAATTACCCATTACCCACCGTGGATTGCATTCAAACCACTTGCAAGCAACCAAGCAAAAGTAGCCATAGCCAGCATCGCTCCAAGACTCGAAATCCCCCCCACTCAAACACATGCAATAGAAATACTGCTAACCCTAACGAACGCTAAGTTAAGAATAGTGGCAAAGGCTTTCTTTAACTATGCCAAATCCCCCCTTTCCCACCATGGATTTTCTTCAAATGACTTGCAACCAAAATTACACATTCTCACGAGTGCTCTAAGACCCCAGAACTCAGTTTGAAAAATCTAGAACACCCCGAAACACATGCAATCCTGCTGCTAGGGCTAACCCTAACGAACCCTAAGTTACAAAAAGTGCCAAAACTAAAGGCTTTTCCGCGCGGATTTTGTCCCAACCACTTCTACCCGGTATTAGACCTTCCCAGGAATGCCCCAAGACCCGGCAACCCACCTGCCAAGAAGCGTAACACCCCCAAACAGGCCAAAAGCAAAATCTCATACTTGCAATATTTCTGGGCCTTCGGTCCAAACGCGCTGCGTAGCTAGGCCATAAGTCGGGGTTGGCACGACGGATTTCCTGAAAAGCAAATGCAATCAAGATTAAAGTGTCCCAGCAGTGCTCCCAGACCACGAAACTCACCCGCAAACACCAGGAAGCCCCCCAAACAGGCCCCCGAAAACGCTACATAGAGCAAAATGTCAGAAATAGCCCAAAAAAAAATCGGCCTGGATTTTGTCCCAACCACTTCTACCCGGTATTAGACCTTCCCAGGAATGCCCCAAGACCCGGCAACCCACCCGCCAAGAAGCATAACACCCCCAAACAGGCCAAAAGCAAAATCTCATACTTGCAATATTTCTGGGCCTTCGGTCCAAACGCGCTGCGTAGCTAGGCCATAAGTCGGGGTTGGCACGACGGATTTCCTGAAAAGCAAATGCAATCAAGATTAGAGTGTCCCAGCAGTGCTCCCAGACCACGAAACTCACCCGCAAACAGACGGAACCCCCCCTAAGAGCACCTCAAAGGCAAGCAAGTCATCAAAAACACAAAAAAAATTCCGCCTGGGATTTGGTCCAAAACACTTTTATCCGGTATTAGAGCTTCCCAGCAATGGCCCCAGAGCCGTCAACCCAGGAGAAAACGAGTAGAAGACCCCCAAACAGCCAAAGAGCAAAAGTACAAAAATGGGGACTTAGTCACTTTTTCACAAATTTCCCAAATCACTCCGCGCGCACTCTGCAGCTAGGCCCTAAGTCCCCTCAGCCACCATGGATTTGCTTCAAACCTCTTGCAAAGTAAAGTATATATAGCCAGCAGTGCTCCCACACCACGAAACTCACCCACAAACACCAGGAAGCCCCCCAAACAGGCCCCCGAAAACGCTACATAGAGCAAAATGTCAGAAATAGCCCAAAAAAAAATCGGCCTGGATTTTGTCCCAACCACTTCTACCCGGTATTAGACCTTCCCAGGAATGCCCCAAGACCCGGCAACCCACCCGCCAAGAAGCATAACACCCCCAAACCGGCCAAAAGCAAAATCTCATACTTGCAATATTTCTGGGCCTTCGGTCCAAACGCGCTGCGTAGCTAGGCCATAAGTCGGGGTTGGCACGACGGATTTCCTGAAAAGCAAATGCAATCAAGATTAGAGTGTCCCAGCAGTGCTCCCAGACCACGAAACTCACCCACAAACACCAGGAAGCCCCCCAAACAGGCCCCCGAAAACGCTACATAGAGCAAAATGTCAGAAATAGCCCAAAAAAAAATCGGCCTGGATTTTGTCCCAACCACTTCTACCCGGTATTAGACCTTCCCAGGAATGCCCCAAGACCCGGCAACCCACCCGCCAAGAAGCATAACACCCCCAAACAGGCCAAAAGCAAAATCTCATACTTGCAATATTTCTGGGCCTTCGGTCCAAACGCGCTGCGTAGCTAGGCCATAAGTCGGGGTTGGCACGACGGATTTCCTGAAAAGCAAATGCAATCAAGATTAGAGTGTCCCAGCAGTGCTCCCAGACCACGAAACTCACCCACAAACACCAGGAAGCCCCCCAAACAGGCCCCCGAAAACGCTACATAGAGCAAAATGTCAGAAATAGCCCAAAAAAAAATCGGCCTGGATTTTGTCCCAACCACTTCTACCCGGTATTAGACCTTCCCAGGAATGCCCCAAGACCCGGCAACCCACCCGCCAAGAAGCATAACACCCCCAAACAGGCCAAAAGCAAAATCTCATACTTGCAATATTTCTGGGCCTTCGGTCCAAACGCGCTGCGTAGCTAGGCCATAAGTCGGGGTTGGCACGACGGATTTCCTGAAAAGCAAATGCAATCAAGATTAGAGTGTCCCAGCAGTGCTCCCAGACCACGAAACTCACCCACAAACACCAGGAAGCCCCCCAAACAGGCCCCCGAAAACGCTACATAGAGCAAAATGTCAGAAATAGCCCAAAAAAAAATCGGCCTGGATTTTGTCCCAACCACTTCTACCCGGTATTAGACCTTCCCAGGAATGCCCCAAGACCCGGCAACCCACCCGCCAAGAAGCATAACACCCCCAAACAGGCCAAAAGCAAAATCTCATACTTGCAATATTTCTGGGCCTTCGGTCCAAACGCGCTGCGTAGCTAGGCCATAAGTCGGGGTTGGCACGACGGATTTCCTGAAAAGCAAATGCAATCAAGATTAAAGTGTCCCAGCAGTGCTCCCAGACCACGAAACTCACCCGCAAACACCAGGAAGCCCCCCAAACAGGCCCCCGAAAACGCTACATAGAGCAAAATGTCAGAAATAGCCCAAAAAAAAATCGGCCTGGATTTTGTCCCCACCACTTCTACCCGGTATTAGACCTTCCCAGGAATGCCCCAAGACCCGGCAACCCACCCGCCAAGAAGCATAACACCCCCAAACAGGCCAAAAGCAAAATCTCATACTTGCAATATTTCTGGGCCTTCGGTCCAAACGCGCTGCGTAGCTAGGCCATAAGTCGGGGTTGGCACGACGGATTTCCTGAAAAGCAAATGCAATCAAGATTAGAGTGTCCCAGCAGTGCTCCCAGACCACGAAACTCACCCACAAACACCAGGAAGCCCCCCAAACAGGCCCCCGAAAACGCTACATAGAGCAAAATGTCAGAAATAGCCCAAAAAAAAATCGGCCTGGATTTTGTCCCAACCACTTCTACCCGGTATTAGACCTTCCCAGGAATGCCCCAAGACCCGGCAACCCACCCGCCAAGAAGCATAACACCCCCAAACAGGCCAAAAGCAAAATCTCATACTTGCAATATTTCTGGGCCTTCGGTCCAAACGCGCTGCGTAGCTAGGCCATAAGTCGGGGTTGGCACGACGGATTTCCTGAAAAGCAAATGCAATCAAGATTAGAGTGTCCCAGCAGTGCTCCCAGACCACGAAACTCACCCACAAACACCAGGAAGCCCCCCAAACAGGCCCCCGAAAACGCTACATAGAGCAAAATGTCAGAAATAGCCCAAAAAAAAATCGGCCTGGATTTTGTCCCAACCACTTCTACCCGGTATTAGACCTTCCCAGGAATGCCCCAAGACCCGGCAACCCACCCGCCAAGAAGCATAACACCCCCAAACAGGCCAAAAGCAAAATCTCATACTTGCAATATTTCTGGGCCTTCGGTCCAAACGCGCTGCGTAGCTAGGCCATAAGTCGGGGTTGGCACGACGGATTTCCTGAAAAGCAAATGCAATCAAGATTAGAGTGTCCCAGCAATGCTCTCAGACCACGAAACTCACCCACAAACAGACGGAACCCCCCCTAAGAGCACCTCAAAGGCAAGCAAGTCATCAAAAACACAAAAAAATTTCCGCCTCGGATTTGGCACAAACCACTTTTAGTGCTTCCCAGCAATGGCCCCAGACCCGTCAACTCACCTGCAAAGAGGTAGAACAACACCCCCACAAGTGCTGAGTCTTTCTTCATTGGGCGTAAACCAGCCCTCTGCTTTGATGGAAATAGGAGTCTGGAGGAGGAGGATAGAGGAGCATGTTCTTCTGAACTTGTGAACCTGAGGAATGCAGACTGCGGCACCTTCAAATAAATTAGCAAACAAGTGAAGACAGTTCTGCTGATGGGCTTGTTTTTGTGATTATCTGATTAAAGTTTGAATTATATTAACTGTGCACAACAAAGAAAGACAGACACACAGGAATAAAAGTAAATAAGGATGAAAAAGAAAGTTATTGATTCGTTGTCTCATTTTCAGGGCTCGAAGTCGGTATCACGGTCCAGGAATAAGAATAAGGCTTCGTCATCATACTCTGCGAATTCAGCCAGGGTGAGGTCAGTGCCACCTGACAGAGTAGAAATTCCCTCATCTATGGTGCTGGCCACCTCCTCTTCATCCGGCACGCTCTCTCGTACTCTTATATCTGGTGGTATGAGGTGCTGATTCATCTTGATCATTGTTAACCTCTCCACATTTTTGGGCGAGAGGCGGCTCCGTTTGGGAGTTACAATCCCACCAGCCGCACTGAAAACCCGTTCAGAAGACACACTTGCGAGTGGGCAAGACAAGTAGTTTAAAGCCAGGTTGGTGAGCTGTGGCCACAATTCTTTTTTCCCATGCCAATACGCCAATGGGTCGGAATTAACATAGACCTCTGTGGAGTCATTCAGATAGTCCTTCACCATCGACTCAAGGTCCTCCTCCAAGGTTCCTCCACTTTGCGTAGCTCTTGCTGTGCCTCTGACCTTTTGAGAACCAAACCCACGCAGAGCTAGCCAATCCTCTTCAGCCTCCAATGTTTCTGTTGTCTTTCGTGCAGATGATCCGGTTGCCGGTGTCTTTAACGGCTGAGAGGTCACTTGTGCCACAGCCACAGGTGCAGAAGTGGATTGTTTTGACTGGGGATGGCCTGCTGATGTACTGCCATTTCCTTCAATTTCCAGCCGTTCTGTTTCAAACTTCTTGGCTGACAAGGCTAGCCAACGTTTGTACTTTGTAACATCTTCATCAGCAAAAGGAAAGAATGCTCTGCCTGCCAGCGCCTTTTTGTAGTGTGGATCCAGAATAGTAGCACAAATGTAATGCTGTTCTGAGTGGATCTTTTGAAGACGTTCATCACCTTGTAGGAGCTCTAATAATTGCTCAGCCAGAAGCAAAGAAGAGTCTTTCTTTTTGTCATCTTTTCGAAACACAGAACACACCTCCTTCAGTTGGTCCTCCAGCATGTACAACAATGGGATAGCTTTTCCCAAATTAGAGTCCTCCTTGCTGACTGCACGCGTGAAGACCTCAAAAGGACGAAGCATGCGTGTTAGGCTTTCAACTATGTTCCATTGCGGCCCACCCATCCTCAGCTCCTCTATACCCTCTTTCAAGAAATATTGATCGAGTTGCGTATACTGCTCATACAGACGCTCAAGCATGTAGAAGGTTGAGTTCCAACGTGTTACCACCTCCTGGATGAGTGCTTTCACTGGCATTTGACATTGATATAGCATGCTCCTCAGCTGCTTGCGGGCCTTAAAAGAATGCCTGAAATGCTTGCAAATTTTTCGGCAGTTCTCCAATACACTGTACGCTGCACTGCGTTTATTACCCAAGAATTTTTGGACAACCAGGTTTATACAGTGCGCCAAACACGGCACTCTGAAATAGTAACCGTCCCTCATGGCCTTAACTATATTGGAGCCATTGTCCGTGGAAACATAACCAACCTTGCGTTTTAGTGGGGACAGACAGTTAAGGACCTTTGTGTTAAAGACATCCAAAATGTTTTCTGCTGTGTGACGTTTCTCCAAACCAAACATGGCTAGTGTTGCATGTTTCCGAGCACCTTTAAAAACAATGTTAGTGTCAACACCTGAGTTTAGCTTTGCTTTAGCCCCTGAAAAAGAGACCCAGTGTGCAGTGATGCACATGTAATCAGCGCCTGCGCCACTGGTCCACATGTCTGTTGTCAGATGTATAGTGTGAACAGCACTCTTCTGCAAAGCTGCCCCAATCACCTTCAGAACATCTTCATGTAGTGCTGGAACCGCAACTCGGGCAAAATAGAACCGGCTAGGAACCTTCCATTTAGGGCAGAGCGCTGTCACTAATTCTAGAAAACCAACCCCTTCTACAAAAGAAAAAGGGAGAAGGTCCAGAGCTAGCATTTTAGCCAGCTTAGTGTTATACAGACGGGTCATTGGGTGGTTGCGTTCATATTGCGCTTCTGTAAACAACATCTTTTTAATGTTGCCCTGGACCAATGATTTACGGGATGATGATGATCTCTTCGACCCAGTTACGCTCGCTGATGAACTTTTCCGCATTGATGTCTCACTCTCTCCCACACTCTTAGTGTGGCTCCCATGGGGTGTGCTGCTGACATGGGAACTGGGTGTAAGTGAAGTGTTTGAATCGTCTTCTTCTACCTCCTCGTCATCAGCAGATGACAAATCAACGTTTTCATTACGTGCAATTCCGGCTTTCTTGACCGCCTCTAGGTGCGGAAACCATTCGACAGGGTGCCTTCTCTCAAGATGACCTCTCTGGCCTCCGGTACCATAGTTAGAACCAAGCTTACCACGACTAAATCGAAGCTTACAAAGGCTACAAATGGCTACGTTTTCCTTTTTTGGGCAAACACTAAAGAAGTCCCAAACTGGAGACTTGAAATGTCTTCGGGGGCCGGAGGAGGCGGCGATACTGGTGGTGGTGGTCCTGCTGCTAATGACAGATGAAGTGGAGGATGTGGATTGCCGAACTGCAGTACGTTTTGCACTTTCACCACCACGAATTGAGGTCGAGGACGAGGTGGGTACCTTCTTGCGAAGAAATATGGAAGCGGTAGGTTTTGGTGTACTACTTAACTCCAAATCTAATGATTCCATTTCCATTGCCTCCTCGCCGACATCATCATCACGCTCAGCAGCTTCTCGGGATAGGGTCAAAATGTCTCTTTGCTGCATGCCCGGTGGGGCTGCAGTGACCTTTGTGATGACTGGCTCGTCGTCATCGTGAGAGGCTTCATCACCAGCAGTATCTGTCACTTCTTGTTGAGCCTCATCACACTCCATAGGTTTGAGTTTTTGGACGACCTTCCTTTTACGCTTAGGTACCGGTGTCAGATCATGGTGTGCCTCTGCCTCACTGTCAGACCGCAGTTGTGGTTCCCAAGACAGATCACTTGCACCAGAACGAGGTGGGCTTGAAGAAGATGTAGACACCCCCCTTGATCTTTTCCTTGCTAGGGATGTGGAAGACAAAGAATGATCATCAGGAGGAGTGGCTTCCAATGATACCTCAGCTTCATTGTCGATTTCCAAATGTGCCCCTACTTCGGGAGGAACAACTATTGTGGGCACTTGTGAACGTCCATGCACCTTTGCTTGCGCATCTCCTTTTGCTGCCTCTCCTTCCACATGTACTTGGGCGTGTACTTGCACATGGTGTTGTTGTTGCGGCTGTGGTTGTTCAACACTTGTCAGATGAGTTACAACAACCTGTGTTGATTCAGGGACATTGCTGCTACTTTCTTGCGATGAGCCAACATCACTGGTCGATGGTGATTGGAGAAGTACACTGACTGCCTCTGAAGCACTCAAGGGCTTTGACTTAAGTTGGCGTGGTGGTGGAGGCACTGAACCCAATGGAGCAGGGGTGCTGCTCTCAGGTTGGTCCCCAGCAGATCCTGCTGCTGCAGGCGTACTTTTTTTTTTGCTCCCAAAAAAAGTGGCGGGTGGCACACCAGCCTCCTTGGTAACTTGCTTCTTCTGCTCCTTACTAGCAACTTTCTTGCTAGAGGAGCTACGGAGAACTTTCTTTGGGGGCGGGGCCATCTTCTTCAGAGCAGGTCAGACAGCAGGCCGCAGTTGCACGAATTGTAGAGTTGTCTGAGGCCAGACGTGACGTCGCGTGACGTTATGCTGCACACACACACCGCTGCAGGACTTCTTCCTGGCACTGGTGGTTCTCTTGAGTCTTGTGCACCTAAAAAAAATGGAAGACAGAGGAACATCAGTTCAGTTATAGAGCACAAAAAAATCGAAAAACACTGCAAAATCAGCACAATCCCAATCCATCCATGCCCTCCATAATGTTTAAATTCAAGACAACCCACAGAAAGACTAGGCCCATGCTAGACTCAAATACCCCTGGTGAAAAGGCCACAAGTACAGGCCCAAAAATCGAAAAACACTGCAAAATCAGCACAATCCCATTCAATCCATGGCCTCCATGATGTTTAAATTCAAGACAACCCACAGAAATACTAGGCCCATGCAAGACTCACTACCCCTGGGCATAAATAAAGGTTGAAAAGTAGGCAAAATGGTTGGAGGCCTAACAACAAAGCCTGCATTCAAAATGGCCACTTGCCTGCCAGCACATGGCCAGTGCCTGTAGCTGCACTCAAAATGGCCACCAGCCACATGGCATGTCCCTCCCCATGAACACCCCCAAAAATCGAAAAACACTGCAAAATCAGCACAATCCCATTCCATCCATGGCCTCCATGATGTTTAAATTCAAGACAGCCCACAGAAAGACTAGGCCCATGCTAGACTCAAATACCCCTGGTGAAAAGGCCACAAGTACAGGCCCAAAAATCGAAAAACACTGCAAAATGAGCACAATCCTATTCCATCCATGGCCTCCATGATGTTTAAATTCAAGACAGCCCACAGAAAGACTAGGCCCATGCTAGACTCAAATACCCCTGGTGAAAAGGCCACAAGTACAGGCCCAAAAATCGAAAAACACTGCAAAATGAGCACAATCCTATTCCATCCATGGCCTCCATGATGTTTAAATTCAAGACAGCCCACAGAAAGACTAGGCCCATGCTAGACTCAAATACCCCTGGTGAAAAGGCCACAAGTACAGGCCCAAAAATCGAAAAACACTGCAAAATCAGCACAATCCTATTCCATCCATGGCCTCCATGATGTTTAAATTCAAGACAGCCCACAGAAAGACTAGGCCCATGCTAGACTCAAATACCCCTGGTGAAAAGGCCACAAGTACAGGCCCAAAAATCGAAAAACACTGCAAAATGAGCACAATCCTATTCCATCCATGGCCTCCATGATGTTTAAATTCAAGACAGCCCACAGAAAGACTAGGCCCATGCTAGACTCAAATACCCCTGGTGAAAAGGCCACAAGTACAGGCCCAAAAATCGAAAAACACTGCAAAATGAGCACAATCCTATTCCATCCATGGCCTCCATGATGTTTAAATTCAAGACAGCCCACAGAAAGACTAGGCCCATGCTAGACTCAAATACCCCTGGTGAAAAGGCCACAAGTACAGGCCCAAAAATCGAAAAACACTGCAAAATCAGCACAATCCTATTCCATCCATGGCCTCCATGATGTTTAAATTCAAGACAGCCCACAGAAAGACTAGGCCCATGCTAGACTCAAATACCCCTGGTGAAAAGGCCACAAGTACAGGCCCAAAAATCGAAAAACACTGCAAAATCAGCACAATCCCATTCAATCCATGGCCTCCATGATGTTTAAATTCAAGACAACCCACAGAAATACTAGGCCCATGCAAGACTCACTACCCCTGGGCATAAATAAAGGTTGAAAAGTAGGCAAAATGGTTGGAGGCCTAACAACAAAGCCTGCATTCAAAATGGCCACTTGCCTGCCAGCACATGGCCAGTGCCTGTAGCTGCACTCAAAATGGCCACCAGCCACATGGCATGTCCCTCCCCATGAACACCCCCAAAAATCGAAAAACACTGCAAAATCAGCACAATCCCATTCCATCCATGGCCTCCATGATGTTTAAATTCAAGACAGCCCACAGAAAGACTAGGCCCATGCTAGACTCAAATACCCCTGGTGAAAAGGCCACAAGTACAGGCCCAAAAATCGAAAAACACTGCAAAATCAGCACAATCCCATTCCATCCATGGCCTCCATGATGTTTAAATTCAAGACAGCCCACAGAAAGACTAGGCCCATGCTAGACTCAAATACCCCTGGTGAAAAGGCCACAAGTACAGGCCCAAAAATCGAAAAACACTGCAAAATCAGCACAATCCCATTCAATCCATGGCCTCCATGATGTTTAAATTCAAGACAACCCACAGAAATACTAGGCCCATGCAAGACTCACTACCCCTGGGCATAAATAAAGGTTGAAAAGTAGGCAAAATGGTTGGAGGCCTAACAACAAAGCCTGCATTCAAAATGGCCACTTGCCTGCCAGCACATGGCCAGTGCCTGTAGCTGCACTCAAAATGGCCACCAGCCACATGGCATGTCCCTCCCCATGAACACCCCCAAAAATCGAAAAACACTGCAAAATCAGCACAATCCCATTCCATCCATGGCCTCCATGATGTTTAAATTCAAGACAGCCCACAGAAAGACTAGGCCCATGCTAGACTCAAATACCCCTGGTGAAAAGGCCACAAGTACAGGCCCAAAAATCGAAAAACACTGCAAAATCAGCACAATCCCATTCCATCCTTGGCCTCCATGATGTTTAAATTCAAGACAGCCCACAGAAAGACTAGGCCCATGCTAGACTCAAATACCCCTGGTGAAAAGGCCACAAGTACAGGCCCAAAAATCGAAAAACACTGCAAAATCAGCACAATCCCATTCCATCCATGGCCTCCATGATGTTTAAATTCAAGACAGCCCACAGAAAGACTAGGCCCATGCACCACTCACTACCCCTGGTCAAGGCCCCAACAACAGGTCAAAAATCGAAAAACACAAAATTTTACAACAAAAAAAAATCGAAAAACACAGAAAAATCAGCACAATCCCAATTCATCTATGGCCTCCATGATGTTTAAGTTCAAGACAACCCACAGAAAGAATCAGTCCACCCACCACTGAGTACCCCTGGGGAAAAGGCCCCAAAACAGCCCAAAAATCGAAAATCCCAAAATTTTAGTTGCAGCAACTGTAATGCCCCAAACAAACTTACTTGTAAAATTTCTAATCCAACAGTGATCCAAAGAAAGTCAAAAAGGCCTCAAATCCAAAGATCCAGCAGCATCCACAAAAAGTAATCCTTCCAGGTCCACATCCGAATGAAAAGTGACCAGGAGATGGACAAAGCACTGGGAGGAGCCTGCTGAACAGGAACAGGAAGTTGAAGACTATGGGGCACTTCCTTCCTCCCACCCCCCTGCCCCCCTCCCCAAAATGGACTCCTCGCTAAAAAAGTGCAGGCAAATGTCAAACTAAGGAGTTATTCACATAAAAATCATCATTTCTAGAAGGTTTATGCTGCTTGCTGGTGGATTTCTTGTGCAGAATTGCAAATTTATATTTTCGCTCGCCGCATCTCAAATCTCGCAATTGCGAAGTACCGCGAGACGTGATCTCGCCGTACTCGCGTTGACAAACTATCGCTGGCAAGCCGCGATGACGTAATCGCGCTCGCAAATTCCCGCGGGAACACACAGCAAGATCCAAAATGGCGCAGCACTCGCAAACTATCGAAAAAAACAACTCGGCAAACGATGATAAACGCCGCGCGCCGCAAAAATTGTATCACCAACGCCGCGCGCCGCCAAAAAAATCCGCTGCGTGCGAATTTGCGGATTTTGCGGGAAATCCGCAAATCTCGCGGATTGCGGATTTCCCGAAAATCCGCAAAATCCGCGAGCGGAACGGATTTTCCGCCCACGCTTAACAGGTATAACAATTGTGGCAGGATCACCATTTTGATCAAAGACTTCTACCCGCCATGGAGAGAGGTAAGGTGATCCAGCGGGTTACATTGTCTGTAATACGATTCATTGTTGTTCCATAGTTGGCCCTCATCAGTGCATCCCAGTCTTTTTCTATGTGGATACCTAGATGCTTAAAGTCTCCCTCACACCAAGCAATGGGGTAATCTAGCGGAAACTGTCCCGTGGAGGCCGTGAGAGGAAATATGCAGGACTTGCCCCAGTTGATCTGGACTCCTGAGAGTCTACCAAAGCGAATAAATTCTCTAAGAATTGGATTTAAATTATCACTGGGATCACGTACATATAAAGTAATATCATCTGCGTACAGAGATATAAGTATTTGTCGTTGGAAACACTTCAGCGCCTTGTCTTTATGATGCTGTCTCAACTTTGCTGCGAGTGGTTCCGTAGCTATGGCAAACAGCAGCGGTGATAGGGGGCATCCCTGCCTGGTACCTCTAGTAACTGGAAACTCAGCGGAAAGTCTGCCATTTATAAGCACCTCAGCCACTGGAGCCTCGTATAATAGCTTGATCCATGAGAGAAATAGGGCTGGGAAACCCATGCGCTCCATCACTTGGAACACATAATCCCTTTCTAAGGTGTCAAACTCCTTGGTGGCATCATGGAAAATGACTGCCATTGGTTGGTCCTCGGATACCGTGTTTAGGACCGAAAAAAAGGTGAGCAAATTATGCGACGTCGCTCTGCCAGGTACGAAGCCTGACTAGTCAGGCAAGATCAGGTTCGGAAGCAGGAGACTGATACGAGTAGCAATCAGTTTAGCCAGGATTTTCGCGTCGCAGTTGAGCAATGAGAGTGGCCGGTAGGAATCGCATTTATTTGCCGGCTTACCTGGCTTCAATAGTGAAGTGATCAGAGCTGTGCGCATAGAGGGGGGCAAGTGGCCCATCTAAAGGGCGTCCTTGTATACCTCCCTCAATACCGGAGCCATAAAGTCAATGTACGTTTTATAAAATTCTATTGGGATCCCATCAAGTCCCGTAGCCTTACCCGACTGCATGCGCATAATAGCATCTCGCACCTCATCAAGCTCAAATGGGGCATTCAGGAATGCTCTCTGTGCATCACTCAGCCATCCTTGGGACACATCGGCAAGGTAATCCTGCAGTTGCAGATTCCCATGTCTGGTGGACGTGTATAGTGCGCTGTAATGTGCTACAAATGTGTTCAGAATTTGCGTGGTATCCCTATACACCATACCCTCCGAGTTTTCAAGTTCCAATATAATGTTAGAGGGACGCCTCAATTTTATAGTTGCAGCTAGCGCCTTCCCCGGCCTCCTACCTTCACCAAATCGTCGAGCTATCCAATATTTGCCTCTAAATTTGGATTCTCTAGCGGCCTCATCTGTATATTCAGTCAGTGTGTCACGTATGCCTGAGAGGGTGGTATCATCAGGACATTAAGTCAAAGCAGTCTCAAGATTCTTGAGCTTGTACTCTAAATGCGTCAGGCGTTGTATTATATTCTTCAAAACTCCCGACCCTTTAGCTATACAGATGCCCCTCAACGTCACCTTGAAGGCGTCCCAAATAGTCTCCACATCATTCACAGAATCTTTGTTGCGCTTGAAGAAGTCTAAGCACTCTTCACGCAATTCCTCCTGAAATATATTATCTAGTGGCATCGTAGGTTGCAAACGCCAGGCAGTCGCAGGGGGGGCAAAGGTCTGCAGACCGCAGTGTGATTTTGACAGGCGATTGATCAGAGTAAGTTCTAGGGAGGTGTTGCGCCTTTATAAGTGCTGTGTAAAGCTGTGGTGATATGAATATATAATCGAGTCTCTCCCATGAACGTGCCTGCGCCGTGAAATGTGTACCCTCCTTCGCGTCCATGTGTAGACGTCTCCAGGTGTCAATCAGATTGTGATCTTTGATCGACTCAAGTAATGTTGTCCTGGCTCTAGTGTAATGATGAGGGGCAGGGTGTGATCTGTCTATAGCCGGATTCAGTGAAGTATTGAAATTACCCCCCCAGAGAAGGTGCTGTGGACCCGTACCCACAATGGCCGCCCATAAGTCTTCAAAGAACTAAGGGTCATCCGTGTTAGGGCCGTAACAGCATACCAACATGACTGTTATATGTCCTAGTCTACCCCACATTATACAATACCTCCCATGGATATCTACTTTGGTGCCAGTCAAAACAAAGGGCGTACCCCTCTTTATCAGTATCGCTGTACCTCTAGCATACGTCGAATAAGAGGAAAAGGCAGTGTGCATCGCCCATCTGCTGGAAAAGGTGGAAACAGGCTGAGCTCTGAAATGGGTTTCTTGGAGAAAGGCTATGTGTATTGAATGGCGATCTAGGTAGGATAAAATGTGTCGCCTTTTCCTCGGGTCACCCAGGCCTCTCACGTTCCATGTTAGTACATTCAAATCAGTATCCGCCATGATTATGTTTTTTCTCGCGGTATTCTGCAGTGCGCTAGGAAGGACCATAGCAGCCAGCCACTGCAATCAGGGGCACATGTAGAGTGCACCATCTCGCCAACATGACAACCGACCAGTCCAAGCCCCGTAGAACCGTACATGCCGGTGTAGTATCGTGAAGGAACGTGGTTGTGTACACTATGCACTGCGAGATCTATCTATCTCTCGATCACTTCTATCATGCAATCCAGTCGGATCTAACCATAACATCTCTGCGATATCTGTTACGCCTAAGTCTGTAATAACATTTCCAAACTCCCCCACCCCTTCCCCCCTTAATTGAAACATCCCCAACGTGTTAGCAACAAAGAACATCAGTGCCTTATCATCTTTCAGTCCAATGAATATATCACACAGCAGGCCAATTTTTCGAGTTGTGACTTGGCCCCATAAAGGCACCATTGGTCTTTCTCCCTCCCCACCCACACCCCAAGCGAACAACATAAGAAAGGCCCGAATATTTGGTCTTCTCTTCCCATTTGCTGGTAATTTACACATTTCAGTATCAAAACGGTTACAGCTAAGCATGCTTATCATAAATGCATCAATATCACCTCTGATATCATAGGGCAACAAATTGTGTAAGAAGGTCACTCTTCCACCCCCCTCCCACTGAAGCATCCCCAACTTGCCTGAATCCCCATCCCACCCTCCACCCCCAGCAATAGCCAAACATCTCAACATTTGCAAGGTAATCAACATGTTCAACGGGGTATAACCTATGGGGGTCATCCAAGGTATGCACAGATCCACCCCCCTCACCGTGCCCTTCGTCCTATATGGCCTCAATTGGGCACATTCAAGGGTGGTGCCTGGAATACATTACCACCAACAGTCCCGTCCATGGTATTCTCGTACAGCAGCGGAGTCCTCTCCCGATTGATGACCTCTTGTGTGCCTCTAGATCAGTGTCTATAGGACAGTATTACGCTACAACAATCGGGCCACCAAGTCACATGTCTTCATTCAGTGATTGTTCTTCTTCACGCTCTTCTTCGCCGTTGTGTCTCTGGCCAGCTCTTGCATGTTGCAGAGTTTTCAAAAAATCATCCACTTGCTGTGGATTCATGAAGAAGTGTTGCTTTGCTTGGTGGGTCACTCATAGCTTCGCTGGATATAGCAACGCATAGTCAATCTGTAGGGCACAGAGTTTTTTCTTAACATCCAGGAATTTACGTCGCTGTTCCTGCACCACAGGTAAAAAGTCAGGGTAAATGGAGAAGCTAACACCATCACACGTGAGATTTTGGTTGGTGCAAGCCGCCCGCAAAGTAGTGTCGCGGTCACGGTAGTTGAGGAGCCGTGCAATGATGGGCCTGGGTGGGACTCCAGGTTTAGGCCGCGGTCCAAGCGAGCGGTGCGCTCTTTCGACAATAAATTGTTTGGAAAACGCTTCAGTTCCAACTGCAGCAAGTAGTATCTTCTCCACGTAGTCCTCCATGCAACCCGTGTTGGTAGATTCTGGCACACCTATCACACGAATGTTATTTCTTCGGCTGCGGGCTTCCAATTCCTCATTCTTCGAAGCAATAACCCTGAGGACGTTGTCCATTCTCGAGAGTTGCGTGGTATGAGAGGCCGTTGTATCATTATCTGATATGCGCCGTTCGATTTCCGTGATGCGCTCCTCATGTACGTCCATTTTCTGCGCGATGGCGTCCATCCTTGACGATATCCGGTCGACTTTGTCCACTATCGTGGCAAACCCCTGCCTCATCTCTTGCATCAACTGTTGTATGTCTGACGTTGAGGAACCAAGACTCGCTCCAGCTGTCGATGGGCTCTGGGAGCCCGCTTTGTCCGGTGCATTACGCAATCCTTTCTTGTTACTAGCGGCTTCAAATGTCAACTTAGGTTGCCTGTTATCTTGTTTACCCATCGTGGGCCTCTTGTAGGGACTTGTGGCAATAGCCGATGGTCGTTTTTCCCGTCCTTCTCGGATAGGGCTGGAACCTGTAGACATGGGCACGATGCAGTGCAATTGGCGTCCCTACTACCAGTGTGCAAAGAGGTCCAGGCTGGTCATGCAGTTGCGGTACAGAGGCGGGAGAAGGGGTCACCACACCACTCCTACCAGAGCAGCGTCAGCTTCATATAGCCCCACGGCACTCTCAGCACAATCAGCGGGTAGATGAGGGTATGTAAGCAACAATCGGTTCCTGGTATATTTTAACGCTGTCGCACGTTGTACTACCAGGAGCGTTCCTCTACCCTGGACAGATGAGGGAGCAATGTGTGCCACTTGCCCGTGGGTCAATAAGTGCAGCCAGAGACGTCAGTGCCCGCGCCTCAGCACCATTCAATTGCGGTCTTCAACTGTATTGCAGCCAATGTCTAATTCCCCCCGGGCCCGTCCGCACAGCCCCTGCACCGCGTCACTTTAAATCCTGTAGAGTATCGCGCTCGTGCTGTTTTAGTGCTCCCCACTTGCGCAACTTCTCAGCCCCTGGGTGTAGTGTGGCTTTCTGAGTTGCCAATGGCCTCACGCAGAGTTTAGCGCAAAAAATAGCTCTCTTCAACACGCTACCGTCGTTACGGCAAGGATTCTGAAGTGTTTTATCTCAAAACCATGTGGTTCCCCCGAGCCGTGTGCTGGCCTTATAGTGTGTTGCAGGGCCCTACAATTGTCGAAGAGCCTTTAGCGCCTCTTACGCAGATATGTCCGCCTGCGGCTTGCAGTTTCCGTAAGTCTTATGTGCGCGCGTAGAGGCCTCTTAAGACATCCCCAGTTATGGTTCCTGTCACCCACACCGGCTGGGTCTTCTTGGCAGCACCCCTCTCGAAAAACGGGTCCGGGTACCCACCGAGGCCGCACACAGGCAGTCCAGAACCCTCCGGTCGCCGCAGCGGGGGAGCCGCGTCGCGCCCAGGTCCGTCACCACACACTGTCACGGCTCGGTAGGACGTTCAAGGAATGGGGGGTGAGTCGGGTCTTTTTTTCCCCCCCCTCTGCACCCCGCTGGCCGCTGCCCTTCGTCGATGCTATTTTGTGTCAGGTGTGGGACACAGCCACTCGCATGTACGCCCGTGTTCCCAGCTCCTCACCGTAGATCAAGGCTTTCCCCGATAGCAGTTCACAGCTCCCTCGTTTGCTGCATAGGTGCCCCACCGGGTGCCCAGACAATGTCCGCAGTGTCCAAGGACGGCTCGGTGTCTCTTGTCAGTCTGCAACACTGAAAGCAGGGCACTGTCACAGTGGCGTTTCCTCGCGAGGCCTGTGCGCCTCGTGGAGCGCAGCGGTCTTGCGTAGCTTTCCGGCCCCCTCAGCTTGCTCCACCCAGCTCCAGCTCAGGTCCCGTCAAAAACTCTGCTGCCTCTAACCTTGTTGTGACAAGTTGCAGAGCCTTCAAATTTTCGCCGAGGCTGTAGAGCTGTGTTCTCTCCACTCGTGTGTATTTTCGTCAGGTAAGGAGTCAGTTTAGGTGGATAATTGAAGGATTATTGATCCAGGCTGCAGGAGCCTCACGCTAGTGCGGCCATTCTACGTGTGCGCCCTCTAGCGCCCCCGACTCCATGGTATATCTTCTTTCAATCCATTGGTTAGGGTAGCCAGGCGGAACACCCAGCGCTGTTCTTTTTCAAACAGTTGGGATTCATTGGGGACTTGTTCAATGACTATCCATTGTAGTTCCGGTATGGTTTGTCCCATCTCTGTGTATTGGGTGGACATCATATCGTTCTTGAGCCTGTGGGTGTCTGTTGATCACTCCTGGTCATGTGATATTGACATGCGGTGATGATGTGTATGGCTCCTTCATTATGTGTATGTTTCTATGTTTGAAAGTACTGTCTTTTTCAAGCATAGTTACTCCTGCAATCACCACTTACCATTTGGTGTCCTGCTTTAAGGTCTCGTGAATCTTGCCTCACCCATTCTAGCATCTCATTACTCTAGGCATTTTCCTGGTTCTCAGTGACTGACATCTTACCTTGAACAAGAAAGCTGTCCCTTACTGAAGTACATTGCATTATATTTTCTGATGCCTGAGATAAAGAGACTATCCCAAAGAGTAAGTGACAATAAAGGGGGCATTTAAAAAGGTCGGTGTTGCACTATAAAATAGACATATATCTTGAATACTTAAGACATCACCTATCCCTCAAAATAATCCTAATTTTAGGAAAACTCTACACCACTTTTCCCATATCGTTGGCGATCCCTCGTATTAGACTACCCCTCTACGGTTGATGCCTCACACAACACATTATACTTAGTCACTTCTAAAATCGAAAAATCCCAGGGACATTGGAAATTCAGAAGTCTTTGATTGCCTCGTGGCCATTTACTAGTGGATGACATGGAATCACCTCAAATTAAAAGTCTCCAAAAGTGAGATACTTAGCTGTGGTGATTGAAAAACATATGATCCTCTATGTGCCAGATGAGCTAGGACAACCTCCAAAAATATTAAAAGACCTTATATCAAAAATATCGAACATTTCAAAGTCTTGGGATCAGTATGGATTCCAAACTGCCCATGAATGCTCAAGTAGATAAACAATCCATAGCGGCCTTCCTATCATGAAAACACATTGATGCATCTTTCCACAGTTGGTTCAAGCAACAATATGTCATATCTTATCCAAATTAGATTACGATAGCCTACATCCCAGCTCACCTCGGTCTGCCATAAAAAGAATACTGCAAATTCAGAACTGTGCTGCCAAACTACCCATAAATGTAAGGCACATCCCCATCCCTCTGCCTCATTGACGGCCTTCTGCGTTACTGGGTGCTAGAACATCCACTTCCTGGAGTGTTGTGTTGTCCACAAGGTGATAAGTGATAACAGCCCAGCATACTCGGAAGAAAATCACAATATACATCCAGACCAGGAGCCTATGCTCTAGACTGACTCGTTTCACAATCCCAGCGTACAAGGAAGAAATATTGGTGGCACATCTTTCTGCATGTAAACAGTCAAGCTGTGAAACTCCTTAGCAGCAAAGATAAGAGCTTCTGAGAAGCCCATGATTTTCAGAACCCTGGTTAAGAGCTGGCTCTTTCCTACATAATCACAAAGCTCGCCGATCAATACCTACGGCAGTAGGAAGAATAAGATACCAAAAAAAATAACTTTTCAAGCCCAAAACATGTGGCCCAGAAGAGGACATTCCCGTCATAGAAGAACCAACCAATCTCAGAAGAAACACACCAACCATAACACCTGCTGCCATGCAAAGTGCCACAGACAGGTCAATCTACATAAATATATCTGTATGCGTGTCTAGAAACACTGTATGAGGTTGTGTACATGGTATGTACTTATGCATCACACATTTAGGTATGTTGGGTATGTAAATAGTGTATATGTATTTACCTTTGGGTATGTATATGGGTACATTTATGCATATGCCCATATCTGTCTTTTACATTAAAAAGCACTTATCACTTCCCCCATCCTGATTGACAACTATCTATTGCACGCACTCCACTTTCCTATTTCCAACTCCTGCCATCTCCAGCTATCGAGTCAATCCAAACCCTTCAGATTCCATGGACTCTCATAACTACAATCCTGGACTCTATCAATATACCTACTCATCAAACTAACATGGGCCTGATACAATTTCTCACCAACAGCTAGCATCTTTATCTATTGAGTCTCTTTCAGTTAAGCGATTTCTGTTCTAAAGTGCAGCAAATGCATGAAATTCCGAGACATTTTTTGTAGGTGTACTAACAAATATCCTCTAACCATGGATTCCGGAGGCGCGTGCTACTCTTCACAAAAGCGCTTCTTCAGGGGTAGTAAGCACTACATAATTGCAATTACAGTGACAATTTTGGACCTGAGGCCCATGTCTTCCTCGTGCCTCTGTGCCAGACTGGCACATGCGCGCTGCCTGGTGCCGGGGAGCTGCCCGCAGCCTGCCTGGGTGCAGGGGATCTGGGCCGAGCACAGGCAGGATTTAGATGTTTAATTGGCGAGATTAGCTGCTTCCTTTCCCATGTTCCCAACTCTCAGCTTTCTTCCAGGTCAGCAGACATTGTGCCAGTGATTCGGATAATAGCTCCAGGGCTGCGATTGTTCATGGCGGCGGCCCTTTGTGAAGGGGGAGGGAGGGCTGCAGCGGCGATTGCTTCACTATCTCTCCATCAATTCTCATCACATCTCCCTTTTGTGTTTTCTAGCTCTCTCTTTCTCTGCCTCTGTTGTCCTCCGTTATCACTAACTATGCGCAGCTCCTCCCTGCCTCTCTGCTGTCTTTATCTCCTGGCGGTGCTATCTCTCCATCTCAGGTACTTACTCTCTGCGGACTCCATGTGGACAAGCTGACAACGTAAAGCAGTGTACGTGAGACATCTCTCTCTGATAGTTGTTTTCTTCCTCTTTTTCTCTCAGTCTCTCTGCACGTTTTTCTATTTTTTTATCGATCTTCTCTCTTTTTCACATTCTCTTACTTAATCACCTCAGTATCTCTCACTTTTTGATACACATTCCTTGTCTTCTCTTGCACGATAAGACAATCCCCCTGTCTCCTCTTCCCTTTCGCCATCTTATCTTTTTTTCGTAGTCACTCCATATAAATTGAGTGTTGTTTGTTTCGTTGTTTTTTTCTTTTTTCCACTTCCCCTTTTACTCTTTATTATTGTAAATCGCTGCTTTACTTCGGCAAAACCTCTCTCTTTCGCTCAATCATCCTTTATGTCACATCCCCCTTCTGTTTTGTCATTTGTCTCTTCCTCTGAACTCCATCCATCCATCCGCCCATCCACTCACCCACCCACCCACCCATCCATCCATCCATCCATCCACCCACCCACCCACCCACCCATCCATCCATCCATCCATCCACCCACCCATCCATCCATCCATCCATCCATCCATCCATCAGTTTTCAGTGGCCCCGGGAGATGTGGTTGATCTTAGATTTAATGCTCACCGAGTGAAAGCTCCTGTCTGAAAATAATGTACGTTTCTAAAGGCAATCACGGCCAGAGAAGGTGCACTAGACATCTGGGGGCGACGGTCCGGGGCTGGAGCCTGGCCCACCGTTTCAGGAGGGGAAAGTGGCCTCTCTACTTGCCTGAGGTTGTGGAGCAGGTGATATCTAAAGTGAGCACCAGCAGGGCAACTTACCTGAACCACCTTTGAGTGGAGCAACCCAGTGGGCAAGAAGAGCACATGAGGGATCCTTAAGCTGAGGTGGTGAGTCGGGTGTATGTGTGTGAGTGGGTGCATGTGTGTCTCGATGAAGAAGCTAGCATTGTCCACTCTTTGGGTAGTTGACAGAATATTGAATTATTCACTTCGACAGACACTTGAATATTTGTGAGGCCAGGAGTGATTCAGTGCTGCTCCAAAAAGTTATTATTAAATGTCAGTGAACAAAACTTTTGATTATTTTGTCATTAAGTCTTTCAAGGCTCTGCATAAAGATATCTTGTAGGTGTTGGGCAGTTCTTTGTGTTCATCTGTGGATCTTAACCTCTGTTATCTCAAGTGAAGTCTGAGGTTCTTAATCAACCATCTTCCCTGAGCTTTGGCTCCCAGAACCTAGTTTAACTTCCTCAAACCATGGACTAATAAACACTCATTGCTTTTTGACACCTTCTAAGCTTCAGCTGGAATATATTACCGTAAACCATGTAATCAAGCGCGCTATTTATTTGTATAATCCTAATCTTGATTTGTTGTAAACCAATGACACATCCTCGGTGCCATCTTCTAACTTTGATTAGCCTTACTTTTTCCTTGCAATTATTTCATTTACTCTGCACACCACACGTCTAATAAGAAAGGTAGAGGTGTTGCAGCCATTGTCAGGAGTACCTGGTTCATCAAGATGTTTTTTACTCATGCCACAATCTCTTAAAATAGCCTCCTACCTCACATCTCTGCTACTTCCAAATGTACGTTTACTCTCGTCACTGTCTACTGTTCCGAGCTCTGACACTGGCACTAATGTAAGTTGTCTACACAGATAAAAGGGAAGTTTTAGGAGATCTGGTGGAACTCTTTAGTGGTCTAAGCATGACTGGTGAAAAAAGCTACTCATCAGTAGGTCTACAATTAAGGTACTGGGTGTGCCTCAGACTATCTATTGAAAGATTTAAAGTACCATCATCTAATCTCGCTATTGAGCTTCCCTTATTTTACAGCAAAAAGCCTAGGATTAATATTTATTTGTGTAATCGATCAAAGTGTTCTCCTGTGTTCTTGCTGATAAATTCATGAGTTCTGATGTGACCCGCACTGACTTCTAACCCACTGCTATATATGCCTACTCTGTTCTTGTCATAAATGGGCAGTTGGCAAAATTGCCCCAGTGATTACACAAATAAAATTTGTGTGAGCAGAACCCGTTCCCTAATATAGCCTCCAGCTAGCAGTTGAAAAATCCACTTCATGCGAAGCTGAGTATGCTATGGCACAATGGCTGGACTAAATTATAAGCTCACTCTCTGGGACAGATTTACAAGCCCCTTGCGACAGTTTTGCGCCGCCGTTGCGTCACTTTTGTGACACAGCAGCAGCATAAACAATGCAGCCAATTTACAACATGGCGCATCTAGGGAAATGCGTCAAGTTGTAAAGCCCTGCTTCACATTATACCTGCATCAGGTATAATCTATGCAGGGTGGGCGTTCCCATGCAGGAAACCCTCATAAAAGTGACGCAGAGAAATCTACAAGATTTCACTTAGTCATTTCTAGGATGCAACTGCGTCAAAACCTTACGCCTGCTTGAAGCAGGCGTAAGGAGTGACGCAGTACAATAAGTACAGGCCTCAACATGCATTGCTGGAGTTGTGTTGTGCTTGCGACAAGTAATGCGTGGATTTTAGGCCAACAGATGCATCTGAATTTCTGACGCATCTGCCAATCCTTGCGCCATGGTGCGCTGTATTGTCAATACCGTGCATCCATGGTAGCACAAGGGTATCGCAGGCTGATGCAGGAAAACTGACGCATCTCTACCAATGCATCAGTTTCTTGTAAATCTGTCCCTCTGTGTTTAATAGAATTGGATTGCAATGCAGTATTTATGCAGTAATTTGTACTCCTGAAGGCTGAGAAGTGTTCTGATTCACTTGGCTACTGGAAGTGTAATTGGAAGGCTGTTGGACGTAGAATGACCTCTACAGGAGATGTTGGTTATAGTGCATAAGGTTTGATGAAATTCTCCTAACATCATTCAGCATAGTTTGCACAGCATTAGTGTGAAATGTTGCAGAGTATGAGAGTCATACTCAGCCGTGTTTACCTACTTACCAGTTTACAGGTATCAAAGTTAGTCATGAGTGCTTATACTAAAGGCCAAGCCAAGTCTTTAGTGTTTTCTTGATTTGAAAGTGATTGTCTGTGTACCTTATTCTAACAAATATTGAATTCTACAGCTTGGCTGTCTCTACAGAGAATGAGTTTCTGTTGGATCAAGTGTTTTTTTAACCAAGTTAGAATCAGTATTGTTCAAGTCTTGAGCAAAGAGATCAAGTTTGGTGATACAAGTGGAGATTTTTGTCCAACTGTACATATACAAATATGTTCAAAATCTCTCAAAAGAAGTTATTTCCTGAAAAAAGCCTTAATGCTTAAAACTCAAAAAGCCATTGTCAAACCATAAACAGTTTACTGAACTCTTAGCCTTTCATCCAATATGTAATCCCTCACATGCTCTGAGTCATTCAAAGATAAAATCAGAAGAAAATGAGGATACTATTACAGCTTTTGATCAGTTGGTGTTGAGAGGAGATTCTTTTCAGAATGCTCACTTCAATCAGTACTGTTTTTCCTACCACATAGACATTATTTTCCTTTGTCCGTTATCCAGATTCTTTTTTTAATGATGCTTTAGGCCTTTTTAATTTAGAAGCTTTTTCAGGGCCATTTGGTCTGGATGGATGAATTACAAATGACCAATTCGGGCCATGTTCGTGCCCTGATCTTTTTGATCAGTTAGTGGTGTCCAGATTTCTCCTCCTTGGTCATTTAAAAGCAGACTGGGTGTTTAAGTTGGCCGTAACGGGATTGGAAGTGCAGAGTCTTTAAGGGATCAGTTTTATCCCTGTGTAAGCTCCACGTTTATGTTGTTACTCTAACCAAACACTTTCATGGCCTATATACATGCCTATAACACTCAGCTTGTCATCTGCATTGCTGGTGTTATGTCATCCAGTGTACTTGTGTTAAGTCAAGTTATTGGCTCAAGCTGAACAAGAGTAAATGGAACCACTCTTCGTTGGTAACTCTCCTGGGCCTTTTTTAAGAACTTTCCTTGCTGCCCAGTAGCGGTCGCTCATATTAAGAAGTGATGAGGCAGGGGGAATACAAACAAAAAAGAATACAAATATACAAAAATTACACTTACCAGTTCCTACGGCTGCCGCCTTCCTCCCGATCCTTGTAACTCGGACCTCCAAGAACGGCTCTACACTGCAAAGGCTCCCAGCTCCCAATCCCAGCGCTGCTTACATGCTGGGAATATTATTGGTCTGAGCATCTCCTTTCGGCACTCAGACATGTACTGGGAGCCTTTGTTGGTTTCTCCACCCAGCTGTACAACACAGCTAGGTGGAGAAAAGCCAAATGCGCATGATACTTTGGCGGGCTCCGGATTGCCAGCCAAACCATCATGCGCATTTGGCAGTGCCAACCACTCCCCCCTCCTCCCTGGTGCTGCAGTGTCAGTATGGAAGGCCTTGTCCCTCCCTCGGCTCACAGCCTATAGGGATAGAAATACAATTATAGTAAAAATGTTTTATTGTCATCTTATTTTTGTGGGTTACCTCTGCCGGCTTTCAGCAAGGGGGGTGACGCTCCTCCGCCATAAAGGAGGAGCCGCCCCTGTTGCTGCCAGATGTGAGCCCTTGTCCATCCCCAGCATAACCTGTATGCTACCTAGTCATAAAATGTATGCTTATCTTAGGCTTGCTGCATTGTTTGTTCTGTACACTCTAGTTGTCCCTTCCATCTTGGCAGACTGTGGCATGTTCTTCCCTTTTTAACCTACGACGGCAACACATCAGGTTCATGGCTACATTATGCAAATTCTCTCTACTTAGGCTTGACAAATGATCAAGTTTTATTGATGACATATAGTTCAAAGTCAAGTACCAAGGCTGCTCACTAATGCTAATTTTTTCCCTCATGCTACCCATAAAAGTGCCTTGTTGGTAACCAAGTTCGAATCATATCATGCTTAAGGTCCTTTGCTGATCCACCATACGATCAACGACTCCACCCGAGTTTTCAATCAGAAACACCATTTGCCCTGCACCACCAGTTGTACACGCTGATCCGCTTCTGCACCCCTATACAATGCTCCCAGATTCGACAAAACTCTTTTTGTTGTTGTGCCCCTGACTCTTTGAAATGTACTGCCACTACCCCTGACAACTCCTCTATGCACTAGAATCACCTCTTTTCTAGTCTAGTTATAGAGAGGTTGTGGTGTACAATCTTTCACCTTGAATGCCAAAACAGTGCTCGATAAGTAATATATAACATAACATAATATAGCAGGGGCGTGGCTTGGGCGCCGATGGTGGAGGTCGCCTGAGCGCTCGGCTCCGCGATCGAGCCGCTATTAATCCTGATTCCCGGGCGACACGGGCACCCCGACCCCCAGATCGTTGAGTCCGGTGGGTGCTGAGCCGGGGGCGACTTTGGAGCCCTGCAGCGAGCTACGACAGAGGTGAACGAGTGCCCACGGAGTGAGCGACGCTGAGCTCAAGATGGCGCCCGCTCCGTCTCCATGGTCCTGAGGCGGCCCGCGGACCCAGGGAACCGGCGACACCGGCGACACCTTCTTCTTCTTTCCCCTTATGGGGGAACGACGCAGATGTCGACTACCTGAGCAACTGATGACACCTGTGAATTTTCCAAACGGTGTCCATCGAGGCTGCCGCTCGGCCATGCCCTGAGCACGCCGCGAAGCCACGGAGAGAGGGGGGAGCAGCCCAACACCCCGTCCTACTCGAGACGACACCGACTTTCGCCATCTCGGTTTTTGGGATCGACGGCGTGTGGGCCCACTTGGACCACACTGGAAGAGACCCGGAGCCAGCCCGAACACTGGGGGGCCGAGAGAGTGACTGGATGGAGATCGGCCTAGTCGCCATACCCATGTGGACTGATAATAGCGATCAGTAAGGCCTGCAATTAGTGACGAGGGTGATGGTGGCTCGAGGAGATCTGAGGCTCGGCTGCGCACTACTGTCTGGTGGAGACCCTTTTTCCCCCCCATCCGCCCTTTTGCTTCCAGGGGGAGTGCTACCAGCCTCTGCCTGGCCCATTGCTACTGAGGCCTGGCAAAGGGAACGGTTCGTTGGTGCCCGTGCCACGTGGCATCTACAACGGACGCCATTGCTGCCTGATCCCAACGACCTCACCGCGTCTGCAACGGCCCACTAGCAGCTATCACCGAATGTTAGAATTGGGGGTCTCTGGTTGGCGCAAGTACGCCCTTGTGACAAGCAGGGACCCTCTCCTCTAAGTCAGGGCGAAGGATGACCCCTTAGAATGACCCTTGCTCACCCTCTAGGTGTGTGGCGTGAGCAGCCAAGGCTATTCTCCAGGCGTTAGTTAGTTAAGCATTTGTAATCACACACACAGTAAACCCACAAATGGACACCAGGCTGTGAGTATATAAAAATACGCTTCTTTATGTAAAATATATATATCTCTTAGGTCAGACTTATCACAAGACCAAATAACGTTTTTGTATACCACAGGTTGTAAATAGGCAAAGCTTTTTAGTTTCAGTTCAAAAAGGGGAAGCTCTTTGGTAATTTGCTTTTACTGCGGATTTCTGAACTTCAATGTTCCAACATTAGCTCTGTTACGTTTTATCTCCCTTGATGTCTTGAATTCTACAGTTCTCTCCGTGTTCTTGCCTTTCAAAAGGAAGCCTCTCTCTGTTCTGGGGCTTTGGGACTCTCCCCGGGCATTTGGAGTGCCTTGCAGCGCCTCTCCTGCCTTCAAGGGTGAAACTGACTCGGCCCCTACCAACTCTCACGCATCTCGCGGTAGGCTTTGAATGGAGACAACAGAGAGCCTCGAAAAACCCTGGGCCTTTTCCAGAGGTGGGGGCTGAGCTGTGGAGCAGCAAGCAGGCGATGAGAGGAGCCTCTGGGGCCAAGGCACAGGGAAGGCTGATGTCGTCTTCAGGAATGCTTCTCTGCTCGGCTCGGGGGAAACACAAGTTGCGGGCCCGAGCCCGGTGGTGATTTGAGGAGCACTTCACGAACACTTCCTCTTCTTTGATGGGGTTGGGCCGAGTCGGCACAGGCAGCGCGACTCGGTCCGGTTAGCACTTTGGGATCCCGTCTGACAGCGGAGGATCTCCGGGGGTGACACGCAGCACAGGGGGCCCTCAGTACCGACGGTACAGCGAGGGGGCTCCCTTCTCAGTGCAGCGCGGCCTCTCCTGGGGGCAGAGCACAGCGGGGCGGCCGGGTGCAAAGGCAATGCACGGGCGGCCGTCCAGGCTACAGGTGGCTCACGTCCTCGGGATTCCGGCGGGAGGGGTCAAAATCAGGCTCAGGCGCTCCGTTAAGACAGGCAGGGGTAGAGGAGCGGCCGGCCTTAGCCCTGGGGCAGAGAGCGACTCCGGTCGGAGCGAGGCTCTCAAGGGCAAGAGGGCAGGCTGGCTCCCGAGTACCACGGCCCTAGGAGGGGGCGAGAGGGGGCAGATTTCACCTCCGGCGGGAGGAAATACTCGGCCTCAGGCAGGGGACGAGCCAAAGCACAGGAGAACCCACTGGTCCTGGGGTTCAGTTCAGGGGGCAAGCTCAATCAAGCCCTTGGAGAATGTTTAGAGCACAAGTCTGCAAAGTCTTTCAAAAAGTCTTCTCCTCTCCTTCTTCAGCAAGGCAAGCAGCAGGCCAGTCCTTCCAGCATCTTCTTCTCCTTCTATTCGGGCAGAGGTTCTTTGTGGTAAAACAGGATTCTGATTTACAAGGAGCAGGGCTCCTACTTTTATACACAGTTTCTTTTGTTCTCACAGGCCAGGGGGGCCTTTGCATAACTGCTCTCAGCCTCTGAGCACTTGTTGGGGGTACTTCTGGCTTCTGCATTCAGTGTGAGGGCAGGCACATCAGCCGCTCCCCAGGGGGGCGGAGCCGGCATTGTGTGGACAGGGGCAGCTTGAGCACTTTGTTGACAAGCTTCGGTCCTTCCTGGGCCAGGTGCAGGCTGAGTCATCAGTTGCTCCCCAGGGGGGCGGAGCCAGCATTGTGGAGGCAGAGCACTGCCTGATGCATCACTCAGGGGAAACTCCCACCACCCACTAAGGTGTCATCCTGCTATTCACAACCTGTCAACTCCCAGCCCTGTCACTCACACACCCAGACAGTCAGATACACACAAGAGCAGAGGCGGGCTGAAATGGTTAGACAAGCAAATGCTAACTTTCTAAAAGTAGCATTTGCAAACCCAGGATATTAAAATAAACTTTACTAAAAGAAATATTTTATTATTCTGAGTTCAGGCATACTAAACATTAATTTCTACCATGTTCCCTGAGTCTGCTGGGATTATAGAGTGTAATAATTCCAGCAGCCCATCCTGGCCTAAGGGGAGCAGGTAGCCTTACAATAGTGAAAAACGAATTTGGCTGTAATTCACTATTAGGACATGCCACACACATCAGGGCATGTCCTACCTTACACTTACAATGCACCCTGCCCTAGGGCCTACCATAGGGGTGACTAATATGAAGTTAAGGGAAGGTTTAGGGGCTGGCAAGTGTGTGCACTTGCCCAGCCAGCATGACAGTACCAGACTGCACGCAGGTTCTGCAATGGCAGACCCTAGACACATTTTAAAAGGCTGCTTCTGTGGGTGGCGCAACCAGCGCTGCAGGCCCACTAGCAGTATTAGCATTTACAAGCCCTGGCACTCCTGGTGCACTTTACTGGGGACTGACAGTAAATCCAATGAACCAATCAGGTATACCAAACACAGTTACACTTTTCATAGGGAGAGCATATGCACTTTAGCACTGGTCAGCAGTGGTAAAGTGCCCAGAGTCATTAAACCAACAAAAACAGGTCAGAGAGAGTATTGGAGGAAGGCAAAAAGTTTAGGGATGACCCTGCCAAGAGGCCCAGGTCCAACACAACCCCCTTCCAGCCAAAACGCAGGGTAGACCAATCACTACTGTGATGGGCTTCCCTGCTTTGGGCGATAGAACCTGGACCTGGCCCGCAACAGCAGGGGCACATTCCAGTTCTACGCCAATCTGAACCTATTTCAAATCCTCTGTCCATACTCTCAGGGTTCACCCAGCTAATCCATTGGGCACCCTTCTCTTTCTCTGTGGACACCACCTGTGCAGCCTCTAACCTTAACTTGCTCACAGGTGTGTCCCAACAGACAGTCATTAAATCACAGTGGCCACTGACAGTAGTCAGGGCCGAGACCCAGGCCTCATGCCTCTCAGGGCTCTCAAACCTCTGTGGCCTCAGAGAGCGGGGGACAGTAGCCCCAGGGGCTTGGCACCCTTTATCCACTCTCCCTCCTGTCAGGTCAGGTATGACATCCTGGCACTGACCCACCAGCTCCAGGCCTGTACCTGGCAGCTGGACCAAACACGGGGGTGGCCTCTCCCACACTCGGTCCTCCTCCTTGGGGCTCTGTACCCTCCCACCTGGAGTGGTACCCCCTTCCAGAATTGTCAGGGCACCTGTGGCAGGTGACCTGCACAATTCGCCCACCAGTTCAGGGGTGCTATCCTGCAACTGGGGCACCAGGTCAGGGGGAACACCCTGCACCTGGCCCTCTATCCTAGGGTCTAAACCCTCAAACTGCACCGGGGTCAGAGGCAAGGACTCCCTCCCTCTGCACCCCCTTCCAGAGTACTGCCCACTCCCCACTGGAGTGGTACCCCTAGAAGTGACAATGGTCAGGACACTGATTACAGTGGTCCCACCCTCCAGGTCAGACAACACCTGAACCTGGCTCTCCAACTCAGGGACCCAACCCTGCAGTTGAACACTTGCCTGGCGCACCAGGACTTCCCGGGGAGCACGCATGCCCCCCCTGAGGGTGGCACATAGCTCATGTGCCGTGCGACAGTCTGCCTGGCGCAGATCTCCCAGCCTCTGTCCCTCTGACAGTGCGGGAAGATCCCCCAGGACAGAAGTGGTGTCCCCATGGTCATTCACTGGGGACGCAGCCCTGCCAGCTGGCCCCTGACCCACTGGTTCTTCCACTGGGGACTCTTTCCCCCTCTCGCCCCTCCATCTGGACCTCTGCACCCTCCCAACTGGAGCGGTACTGCCAGATACCAGAACTACTGGACCTCTGTTTACAGAGGCTCCACGTTCTCTAGCCACTGGGGGATCCCCCACAGAGGGTGACTCCTCCGGACAGCCTAGGCTCCCCACCTGGTGTTCCCTTAAAGAACCATCCAGGCTCTGAGACTGAGGTTGGGCACTACCGGGACAAAACCCATTCTCACTCCTTCCCCTCAAGGACAGGACGTGAGGCCCTACACCCCTCTCACTACTACAGGACCTAGCTGGGCTACTCTGTGCCACTTCCACCACTCTGGGCTGGAAGATACCTGAGCCATTCCTCACAGGATCACACCCCAATGCCTCTCCAGACCCTCTGGAATCCACCACAAGGTCTGCCTCCAATGTGAGCTCCCTGGGGTCAGAGAACTCACTCTCAAACAGGTGTTGGCATAGCTCTGGAAAACTGGGACTTAAAGTATGCTCTCCCAGAATTGGATCACACAGCCCCCTAGCAGGGTTAACCAAACTATCCTTCACCTCTCCATCCAGCGCCTCACACACATACTCCACACCATTCTCCTGAGACTGGCCAGACAGTAGCGGACTGTCTCTGTCACACAACCCACACTCTTCTGGGCGGTCCTTACACTCACCCACCAGGACCTCAACCATGGGGGAATCCCTCCCACCACTAGGACCATGAACTCCTACGCCAGCTACCCTATTCCCTTCAGGGACGCTGCGCACTACTGGAGCTACCTCACGCCCTTGAACCTCCTGGTGTAAGTGAACCCCCTCCAAGTCAGGTGCCATATCTCTAGGTGCGCGCGCTATGCTGTCAACACTAGATACCTGAATGTTGCTGCCACCAGCTGAGCTGGACTCCACCTCCAACTCAGCAAAGCTCCATCTGCGAGCTACACAAATCTCTGGATGTTGGGCTGAAGCCCTCCTGGCTTCAAGCTCCAAATCAAGTTCTCTCATCCTCAAGTAGTGAGCTCTTTGGCGTTCTTGCGCTTCCATTGCCAATTTCTGCTTCTCCATTTCCAATTGTCCTTTTAATCTTGCCATCTCCATTTCATGTGCCCTGGTTGCTGCCCTGTCTGCCAACTCCTCTGGCGACAGGCATCTGCTTGCTGCCTTTTCCATTCTCACTGAACCAGGCATGACGTTTCACCAGCACATGGAGATCTCCCAGCAAAATTAAACAAAATGGAAATCTGTGGCTGCGTTATAGGTCTGCTCTCACTATGTGGTGATCAGCAATTCACTGTATGTCAATCACAAATGCAAATTCGCAAATCCTCACCGCTGCGTCCAATGTTAGAATTGGGGGTCTCTGGTTGGCGCAAGTACGCCCTTGTGACAAGCAGGGACCCTCTCCTCTAAGTCAGGGCGAAGGATGACCCCTTAGAATGACCCTTGCTCACCCTCTAGGTGCGTGGCGTGAGCAGCCAAGGCTATTCTCCAGGCGTTAGTTAGTTAAGCATTTGTAATCACACACACAGTAAACCCACAAATGGACACCAGGCTGTGAGTATATAAAAATACGCTTCTTTATGTAAAATATATATATCTCTTAGGTCAGACTTATCACAAGACCAAATAACGTTTTTGTATACCACAGGTTGTAAATAGGCAAAGCTTTTTAGTTTCAGTTCAAAAAGGGGAAGCTCTTTGGTAATTTGCTTTTACTGCGGATTTCTGAACTTCAATGTTCCAACATTAGCTCTGTTACGTTTTATCTCCCTTGATGTCTTGAATTCTACAGTTCTCTCCGTGTTCTTGCCTTTCAAAAGGAAGCCTCTCTCTGTTCTGGGGCTTTGGGACTCTCCCCGGGCATTCGGAGTGCCTTGCAGCGCCTCTCCTGCCTTCAAGGGTGAAACTGACTCGGCCCCTACCAACTCTCACGCATCTCGCGGTAGGCTTTGAATGGAGACAACAGAGAGCCTCGAAAAACCCTGGGCCTTTTCCAGAGGTGGGGGCTGAGCTGTGGAGCAGCAAGCAGGCGATGAGAGGAGCCTCTGGGGCCAAGGCACAGGGAAGGCTGATGTCGTCTTCAGGAATGCTTCTCTGCTCGGCTCGGGGGAAACACAAGTTGCGGGCCCGAGCCCGGTGGTGATTTGAGGAGCACTTCACGAACACTTCCTCTTCTTTGATGGGGTTGGGCCGAGTCGGCACAGGCAGCGCGACTCGGTCCGGTTAGCACTTTGGGATCCCGTCTGACAGCGGAGGATCTCCGGGGGTGACACGCAGCACAGGGGGCCCTCAGTACCGACGGTACAGCGAGGGGGCTCCCTTCTCAGTGCAGCGCGGCCTCTCCTGGGGGCAGAGCACAGCGGGGCGGCCGGGTGCAAAGGCAATGCACGGGCGGCCGTCCAGGCTACAGGTGGCTCACGTCCTCGGGATTCCGGCGGGAGGGGTCAAAATCAGGCTCAGGCGCTCCGTTAAGACAGGCAGGGGTAGAGGAGCGGCCGGCCTTAGCCCTGGGGCAGAGAGCGACTCCGGTCGGAGCGAGGCTCTCAAGGGCAAGAGGGCAGGCTGGCTCCCGAGTACCACGGCCCTAGGAGGGGGCGAGAGGGGGCAGATTTCACCTCCGGCGGGAGGAAATACTCGGCCTCAGGCAGGGGACGAGCCAAAGCACAGGAGAACCCACTGGTCCTGGGGTTCAGTTCAGGGGGCAAGCTCAATCAAGCCCTTGGAGAATGTTTAGAGCACAAGTCTGCAAAGTCTTTCAAAAAGTCTTCTCCTCTCCTTCTTCAGCAAGGCAAGCAGCAGGCCAGTCCTTCCAGCGTCTTCTTCTCCTTCTATTCGGGCAGAGGTTCTTTGTGGTAAAACAGGATTCTGATTTACAAGGAGCAGGGCTCCTACTTTTATACACAGTTTCTTTTGTTCTCACAGGCCAGGGGGGCCTTTGCATAACTGCTCTCAGCCTCTGAGCACTTGTTGGGGGTACTTCTGGCTTCTGCATTCAGTGTGAGGGCAGGCACATCAGCCGCTCCCCAGGGGGGCGGAGCCGGCATTGTGTGGACAGGGGCAGCTTGAGCACTTTGTTGACAAGCTTCGGTCCTTCCTGGGCCAGGTGCAGGCTGAGTCATCAGTTGCTCCCCAGGGGGGCGGAGCCAGCATTGTGGAGGCAGAGCACTGCCTGATGCATCACTCAGGGGAAACTCCCACCACCCACTAAGGTGTCATCCTGCTATTCACAACCTGTCAACTCCCAGCCCTGTCACTCACACACCCAGACAGTCAGATACACACAAGAGCAGAGGCGGGCTGAAATGGTTAGACAAGCAAATGCTAACTTTCTAAAAGTAGCATTTGCAAACCCAGGATATTAAAATAAACTTTACTAAAAGAAATATTTTATTATTCTGAGTTCAGGCATACTAAACATTAATTTCTACCATGTTCCCTGAGTCTGCTGGGATTATAGAGTGTAATAATTCCAGCAGCCCATCCTGGCCTAAGGGGAGCAGGTAGCCTTACAATAGTGAAAAACGAATTTGGCTGTAATTCACTATTAGGACATGCCACACACATCAGGGCATGTCCTACCTTACACTTACAATGCACCCTGCCCTAGGGCCTACCATAGGGGTGACTAATATGAAGTTAAGGGAAGGTTTAGGGGCTGGCAAGTGTGTGCACTTGCCCAGCCAGCATGACAGTACCAGACTGCACGCAGGTTCTGCAATGGCAGACCCTAGACACATTTTAAAAGGCTGCTTCTGTGGGTGGCGCAACCAGCGCTGCAGGCCCACTAGCAGTATTAGCATTTACAAGCCCTGGCACTCCTGGTGCACTTTACTGGGGACTGACAGTAAATCCAATGAACCAATCAGGTATACCAAACACAGTTACACTTTTCATAGGGAGAGCATATGCACTTTAGCACTGGTCAGCAGTGGTAAAGTGCCCAGAGTCATTAAACCAACAAAAACAGGTCAGAGAGAGTATTGGAGGAAGGCAAAAAGTTTAGGGATGACCCTGCCAAGAGGCCCAGGTCCAACACCGAACTTCTATACTTTCTGCGGGTGGATGAACCCGCTTGGGAGAGCGCCAAGCTCTGTGCGCCTGGTTTACAGACAGTCGTGATCTATCCTGCTGCCACACCGGAAACTGGTCGCGACCTGCATCGATACGGGTACTTCGACGGGAGTTGATGGTAATCCTCCCTTGGCTGTGCGATCACCAGGTCCACCGCTGGAGACAGCGGCCACCATGGTGAAGCCGAAGAGCACTAAGGGTGGCACTCAGGCTGCCTCGGACGTGAAGGCGCCTGACAAAGAAGATCGACTAGGCCCGGAGATGTCGGGGAGTCCACAACTCCAGCAACAACTCGACAGGATCCTAGCGGCGATCACTGATACGCGGTCGGCCCTCCAACAAGACATTGCCCAAGTCGCGACGAGCCTGGGCTTGCTCAGAGCGGGCCACGGTAAGCTCTCGGACAGAGTCAAGGAAGTGGAGAGCTCATTCGGAACCCTGGAACCTGCGCAAAAAACACTAGCCGCCGCCATGAAGGACGCTCTGACCCGCATAGATGCCCTAGAGAGACGAGCAGAGGACGCGGAAGGGCGCAATAGAAGGAACAACATCCGTGTGGTGGGCCTGCCGGAAAAGATCGAGGATGGGGACATGGTGGCCTCTTAGCGGTCAAACGTGAACTGAGAAGTGAGAGCATCCAGTATTCCCTGCTATTTCCGGCAAGGCTCCGCATCATCCTAGATGGCATGACCAAATTCTTCGATACCCCGGGCGAAGCGTGTAGCTGGCTGGAACTGTACAGAGCTGGCAAAGATGGCCCTGGGTCCTCCTTCTCGACTTCCTCGGAGGTAGGCCTACGGCGGAGGTCTAAGAGGATCCGGAATCGCCGGGGCAGACTTGGCCGACCCTCGACAGTGGAGACTACAGGGGAGCGGCGGGGGGTGTTGGAGATGGTATCCAGTATGTCAGGCTCTCAAGGTGGACCCATAATTGAAGATTCTGAGCCTGGCAGAGGTGGGGGCCACACGGACACGGAGGACTCCGAGACTGATAGTGTGAACCTCCCTGTGATAACCCCCGAGACGGCAGAGGGACTGCTTGATGGCCAAGGGTGATTTCAGGTGAGCCGGGTTCAACTGAGGGGGAGGCGGTGGGGTGGGGGGGTGAGCCTTTGCGAGGACTATTGAGTAACTGGATGTGGAGTGGGTTGGGGACAAGTCCAGTCTCAGCCCTCATAACTCAGGGCTCGATCGCAATTAGGTAGCTTTGAGGAGAGGAGACCCCATATCGACGCTCGACCCCCATTTTGCCCCTAAGGCACACCTGCGGTGGCTACCGTCAGGATAGCTTTTGTTTTTTTTGTGGGTACAGTTTAGATGGGAACTAGATGGCACTATTTGGGACCTGTTCTGGGGAGGGTGGGGGGAGACGTGCTTGGGGGTTGATTTGTTGTTGTTGGGGAGGGGGTACGCCATCGGTGAGGGGCAATTACTGTGTTTACCTTTACTTGAGCACGGCTGGGAGAGACTCGGAGAGATACCATCGGACAATGGCTGACCTATCCACTTTGAAATGCATTACTTGGAATGTGCGCGGGCTGCATTCCATGTCCAGACGGCATAAGATCCACGCTTACCTAGTGCGCAGGGGAGTACAGATTGTGCTTCTACAAGAGAGACACACCTTACGAAGGCGGAGGGACTAGCATTGCAGCGCAGGTGGAGAGGACAGTTGTACAACACCACATACTCAGCTTATGCTAGGGGCGCGTTGATCTGGGTGCGGGCTGGGGTTCCCCTGCAGGTGACTAAACATACTGTGGATACAGAGGGGAGGTTTGTGGCCATAGCTGGTAAACTAGGGGGAAAGGATCTGAACATCTGCAGCATTTATGCGCCTAACGTGGACCAACCGGCCTTTTTCACGGCGCTGTCGGGCTCCCTGGCCCACTATCTATCAGGGCCACTTTTGATCGGAGGGGACTTCAATTCGGTGGTGGACATTGATCTGGACAGATCTCACCCTCCCCTTGCGGATTCACCAACCCACCAGGTAGCCAAGGGTAGACTGGAATGGCAGACGAAATGGGGATTGACGGACATCTGGCGAGCCCAGCACCCGCATGCCCAGGACTACTCCCACTTCTCCGGCATGCATGAACTGCATGTGCGGTTGGATGGGTTCTTGGGATCGGCGGAATTAGTGTCCACGGCTGCGAGGTCTGAGTATTTGGCGAGGACTATCTCAGACCACAACCCTCTTCTGGTTGATTTTGGGTGGCTCCCGGGTACCCCCTGTGTTCCAACTTGGAGGCTACGCCCCGAGATGCTGGAAGATCTAGTCTTTCGAAGTGAACTGTAAGACAGAATCGCCGCATACTTTGCGGAAAACGAGGGTACGACTGGTGCCAGGGCCACAAAATGGGACGCCTTTAAAGTGGTAGTTAGGGGCTATTGCATCACGAAGAAGGTGGGGATGCGACGGGTCCTTTTAGAGGACCTTGGTAAAGCTGATCGGAAACTTCGCGAGATGGAGCTCCTCCGTCCTGGCCGCCCGGAGCTCCAACAAAAGACTGCGGTGGCGAAGGAAGCTGTAGCTGTTGAGGTTGAACGGCTACGTAGTTTTGACTACAAGGCTTACCTGACCAGATCGCTAGCTGAGGGTGATAAATCGGGGGCGCTCCTAGCTTGGCTGGCTAACCCTATGAGACACACCTCTCCCACGGTAGCCATGCGGGACGCTGAGGGAATAGAGGTTTATACCCAACCCGAAATCCTTAGTTGTTTTCTGAGCTACTATGAAGAATTGTACCGGAGCAGGATATCACCGGACACTACCCCCATTGATGACTTCTTACAGGATTTACCTATCCCCGCTCTGGAGCCTGAACAGGCGAAGGAATTGGGGAGGGACATGGAGCTGGGGGAGATCCGCAGCGCCTTAAAAAGAATGGCACGAAACAAAACCCCGGTCTGGACGGGCGTCCGGTGGAGTTCTATTCCGCCTATGTTGACCTTCTGGCCCGCGGCTTTTGATAGTCTACAGGGAGGCGAAGCGTCTGGGGCGCCTTCCGGGCTGAATGTGTGAGGCCCTCGTGGTCCCCCTGCTCAAACCCGATAGAGAGAGCAACGACCCGGCGTTTTATAGGCCGCTCTCGATGCTCACGGTCGACTATAAGATATTAAGCAGCATCCTGGCGTCGAGATTACTGGGTCACATGGGCTCCCTGGTGCATAAAGACCAAGCGGGGTTCATCCCCAAGTGTAATACCACAATGAACATCCGTCGTTTGCTCCGCCTGCTGGAGGAGAACCACGACGAGGCCCCCCAACCCATGATCCTCTCAATTGACCTGGAGAAGGCTTTTGACAGTTTAGAGTGGGAATACCTCCGTAGAGTGATTGGTTGCTTTGGGCTAGGAGAGGGGTTCCTGCGCTGGACAACGGTGTTCTATGCCTCAGCGATGGCTAGGGTAAGATCGGGTCCTCTGATCTCCCAACTGTACCCAGTAGAGCGAGGTACGAGGCAGGGCTGCTCATTATCCCCACTGCTCTTTGCGCTTGCAGTGGAACCCCTGGCGTTGTCGGTTCGCACCAGGGCCTATTATAGCGGCTTGCGGACCTTGTCGGGGCGGCAGTACATTTCCCTATATGCTGACGACCTGTTGCTTTTCCTAGAGGATGCTGGGGAGGCCTTGGCCGGTGCCGACGCAGTACTCACTGCTTTCGGTGAGATATCGAGCCTCAGGGTGAACTGGCCGAAAACTTGTTTGTTCCCGGTTTGCGGGGGAGAGCCCCAACCCGATACTCCTCGGGCGATCAGATGGGCGCCTAGCTGCCTCAAATATCTGGGGGTTTATATCTACCACAGCCCTGCTGACATCCTAGAGGGCAATATTTCCCGATGCGTCCGGGCACTAAAGGGTAGCATGTCCTTTTGGGCCACCCTGCCGCTGTCGGTGGCAGGACGTATAGCGCTGCTAAAGATGGTGGCGCTTCCCCGGCTACTATATTACTTCAGGACGCTTCCGGTCTGGATCCCACCGGCTGTTTTCCTGGAACTTGAGCTCACTGCTCGTGGCTTTCCTCTGGGGGTCGGGCCGCCACAGAGTTGCGCTTAAGACCCTAATGAGACCTAAAGCGGAGGGGGGGTTAGCTGTACCCGACTTTGAAACATATTACTTGGCCGCCCAACTACAGACCTACACCCAGGAGATTGCACGGGAGTTTCGGGGTCCGGAGGAGGAGCGGGGGCTGGGCATACCCAGACACGTTCTTTCCTACATTGCACTGCAACAGAGGCTGGCCCTGAGGGACCTCACACAGGAGGAACGCACTATTAGATCGTGTTGGAATCGGGTACAACGCAAGTCGGGAATGAAACACCCCTACTCCCCCGAAATCCCAATGGGGATGCTCACTGCATTACCCCATGGTGGAGATTTGTCACAATTATGAGTTTGGGAGGACCCGGGCATACAGGTCATAGGGGACCTATATGAGGATGGAGTGCTGCTGCCTCTCCAGGCGATTTTAGACCGCTTTGACATCCCCCGGGGCGACTTCTTGCTCCATGCGGCGGTCACGAGGGCACTCCAAGCACACTGGCAGAATGGTTTTGAAGAACCACAGACGTCAATGGCCTGTCAGTATGTTATGATGGCTGCGGGGACCGTCAAAGCTGTAACGTGCTTGTACTCCAGGATGGTTAATGAGCGGTTACCTCCATTGGAGAAACTCAGGACCCAATGGGAGGCAGACATAGGGAGGGACATCCCGGAGACCACATGGGCCCAGCTGATGCGCCGGGCCTGGAAGAGCATGCGTAACGCTCGATTCCAGTTGGTCCACTTTTATATAGTACACCGCGCATACCTGACCCCGGAGAAGATACAAAAGTATTTTGCCTCTGACACTGCGGCCTGCCCTAGATGCCGGAAGATTGGGGCTGACCTTATTCACATGCTATGGTCCTGCCCCGCTTTGTCCTCCTATTGGACATTGGTAGGGGACACCCTTACTAGGGTTAAAGAGCGGTCCCTACAACTCAATGTTGCAGTAGGGATCTTGCACTGGTTTCCTCATACCCCCAAAAACAAAGTCACCAGTAAATTTATTGACATGGGGCTACTCCTGGCGAAGCGAGAAATAACCCGACACTGGAAGGCACGGGTTGGTCCAACGGGCACTAAATGGCGCAATGAATTTCTTAAGTGGGCTGAGGGAGAGAGCACCCTGAGATATCAGCTAGCGAGGCAGCAGCAGAATGAGAAGGCGTTAGAATCAGCACAAGCGTGGGAGACATTGGTGCAGGCCCTGCGTGATCACAGCACACCCAGCGATTCCGATAGTGATGCCGATGAGTAGCCTACGTCCCCGTAATGTAATAAGCGCATGACATTCCCGTTCGAATGCGTAAAGTCTCCTACCACACGCTCTTTGAACATCTACCTAAGCACCGATGGCGTGGGAGGGAGGGGGGAGGGGGATAGAGGGAGGAGAGTGCACTTTATGCTTCCTAATGCACTGTTCGCCTATTGAACTTGCTGCTTGGACACTGGACCTCTGGGTGTGTTTTGTTTAGTTGGAGGGGGGGGGGTCTTTTTCTTTCTTTTAGAAAAGCAGAAGTGAACCTTTAATTTATAACTGGTCATAATTGGAAGTCCTCAGGACCCACATGCATCACTTAAGCATAAATTGCCGCCCGACCCCCGGGTTGTGGGCTAAATGGCCGTGTAACAGTGCTACTTCACCGTCGGTGTTACCATCACCGACTACCTTATCGCTGACCAATGTATAACTATAACGGATTCCTGCAATAAAAATATATTTACAAAAAAAATAACATAATATAGCATAAAATAACTTAATATGATATAATACAGCGTATCGCATTACAGATTTACAGAACAAATAATAATATCATCCTGTAACTGTGAGTGCTTGGTACATGCAATTTCCCATATCATGCTCATAGCTATTTTAAGGTGCAGAGTGACATAGGTAAGATGACACACATAAAGCTTTAGGTGCTACTTTGGCATCACTGCACCGTAGTGGGCACTCTGATCTTTATTTACCATCACTGTCACATATGACGTTTTGTGCTTTGGCCACAAAATGAGCATTGGTTGCAAATAAAACTATAGATTTTTCTGGAAACTTGTAGTTCAACAAGAGCTCTACTGAAGATTTTTATTTCTAAACATCAGATTTTGTCTTGTTGTTTGAAAGGGTGCATTTAGGGACCTGTGTTCATTTCACTTTGCAGATTCATGAGCTCTATTGCTCTAGACTTGACAATAGTGGAGCGTATAGCAGTTCATCTGATAGCTATGTGATAAGTGCATTGGACAGTTTCAAGATAGCACCAGCAGAGAGGTGTATGCAGACATTTGGGAGATGCAGCCACAGTAATAGCTTCCTATTGAATGTCAAGAGTAGTTCTTTTTGGCTCACTATTAAAGTAATCTTATGGAGTTGAAGTGAAGGTGCGTGATATTGGATTTGGCTGAGGACAAAAGTCCCTAGACACCTGTACTGATGTCCCGACAGTGACATTTTGTGCTTTCTACCTGAAGTTCCTCTGGATTTTTCCTTTTCAGGCTCATTTTGATTAGATAGAGTATCCCCTCCCCAATTGATGCATTAACTTGGTACAGGTTGTTGGAAACATTGTTGGAGTGCGGTGGTGCAGTAGCTGGAGAGAGGGGTGAAGCCTCATGCATGCACCCACCCCCTCCCGCCCACTTCAAGTCCAAAGACCTCTGGTAAAAAGATTCCTTTTCACATTCACTACCTGGATTGCCATGGCAATAATGATGACGATCATCAGAAGTACTGCAGAAAGACGAATGATCCCTATGCACCTCACACCTTTCATTGGTGTTACCCATAATGTGAGCACAAAATCCACGTGTAGGAAATCTGAATGTCTAAATGAAGAATAACTACTTGCCACAGATAAAAAAGGGTATTTCAAGCCCTCCTATTCTTTCTTCCCATGCTCCTTTGTGACATGCCTAGTCAAGAGAAGAGTTCATTAAGTGTCCCACTATATTAGATACTGGGGAGTATGCCTGCCTGGTGTCATGTAGACACCATTGGTTACTATGCATATAATTCAGGGCTACCCTGCTCTACCTGCAGCACCTCTGAAGAGACATGGCAATCTCAGTCTAACGGGATAGATTTTAAAACGGTAAAGATGTACTTGAAGTGATTCTCAGTGGAATGCTGCCCTACTCCCATGGACTGTATTGGAGGCACATACAAGTGTTAGTAGAAGCAAATTGATGCAGACCAAAGTGAACCCTGCTTAAGCTCTTCTTGAATGTCAAGCAGCATGCAACCTGTATTTTTAGGCTTTGTGGTCAAACTGTGAAGAGCCCTGTGAAGTTCTACTGGTCTGCCCTGCTGTGAGGGTTGTCTTGCATGTTGCTAGCCGCTTACTGTAAGGAGTTCAAAGAAAGATCACAAGACCACCAATAGCCTTCCCCGAAGACTGGAGGAGAACTGCACCAGAACCTATTGAAGTGCTGATTCTGCCATCCAATCATGCTTACCTGGTGCCATCAAATGCCTAGTTTCACATTTTGTAGAATTGAGACTTATTATGGGTTCCCTTAGTCCTGCCTAGCTGTGCACAGTCAGCGCATGTAAATGGAACAACTGCGTGAGGAAGGTCCTCTGTGCTCCTTGTTTATTATTTGTTCTTGTGTGTTTACATCATTCATTTCCCCTATTGATAATAATCCTGTCTACCCACCCTTCAGGATATATATCTATACTTACTGGACACGGAGACATTAACCTGATGTTAGCAAATTTGGTTCATAAGCTAACCAATGCTTTAAAAACGGCTAGACCTAAAGCAAACAACTATACACGGTAATGAAGGGTATAATGTCGCACTTCAAACAAAATGTTGGCAGATATGGAAACAAGTTAGCTATAATGTAGCAATTGAACAGACTTTGGATAGGTGCCTCTCGGGGTAAGATATCCCACTACCCAGAATATCCAGTAGAGCAAGTCATGCCTCGCTTTTTCAAAACCCAAAAAATACTAAACCCCGGCACTCTTAAATAATATAGAAACAATGGATAAATACATTTACATTAGCAGAAAAAGCACCCTTTGACAATGAGAAGAGACTTTCCAAGCAAGGATTTGGGTGAATCAAATAGTATTGATTGATTAGATCATAATTTATTACATAAAAAAATACAAGAAGAAATATCTTAGACAATTGGGAGACAAAGCAAATTTGTTAGGCAAAAACACTCCAATGTGTAGAAGAAAAGTTTGATTTAAATATGCTAATGTCTTGTTGAATTCCCCATAGGTTGCTTTGAGGAGTTTGTTGTTGATCA